>NC_049187.1:8707045-9011704 GCF_009769625.2 Cygnus olor | reverse complement strand
AATAACTTTCATGCAACCATTGGTATCAATCTGAAAGAGCTGCAAGGTAAGAAATTCATAAAAATTTGATTCAGAACAAAAATATTCAGGTAGAGCCAGTGCCAATATAAGATAGATAGGAGAGGCTTTACGTGAAAGATTCTGGGCACATTTTCACACTTACAGAAAAAAATCCTGACAGTATTAGAACGGATGCAGAATGTAGTAAACATCATATGCAAGCCATGAGAATAGATTAATCCAGTAATTAGATGACTAATTTAAGGAGCAAAGATAAACCTTTTATTTAGGTATCAAATACAGAAAAAGATCACCACTGTTTAAAAGTAGATGCTATGAAGACAGTAAAACCTACCTGAATGAAAAGCGTGAACAGGGGAGTGCTCGAGAGACTGACTGACTTCATCTTCTCTTGAATGGCATAAGCTAGAAAAAGAGTCCAAGATCAAAATCAGCTGGACGTTCACTTAGAAGGTATCAGAAACTGGGGACACAAAGTAGGAGAGTACTATCCCTGATGGGTTACCACTACCTTTCGTCTGATGAAAAGCCATCTTCCCAGTTTGCAACGTGCAAGGCAGTAGCACATTGCCCACCCAAGGTGTCACTGCCATCAGAAGCTTTCTGTCAAGGTTTATTCTTCTCAAACGCTCTCTCTTTTGACGATAACTTTTCTCCATGGTGTTCTGCAGCCCCTGAAGCTTCTGATCGGCAGATGTAGCAGCTCCAGACATTTTTGTTAAACCAGTGGAAATAGGTTTTACCATCTCTGATTGCTGTGCATGAATAAATACAGAATGAGAATCCCAATTTGGTAGGTTCTAGCACAGGTAGTCCCATACCAAACTATTCACAAGGCAGTCACGAAGAAAAAAAGAAAACAACCTTTTCCCTCTTGGGACTACAGCGAAATAAGATCTGTGATTCTATGCTTATTTTCCACTAAACACAGTCTGGCAGTGCACGCATTGCACGAGCAGATAAGACAGAAGAGGCACTTACGAGTTTCCTTTGAAAGCACGTGTTATTTCTTAATACTCTTCTCACATCTTCCAGGGTAACCCGTAGCACTTGCTTTCCACACCTGGAAGCCTTAAAAAGAGAGTACACAAAAAAAGGTATAAGGGAAAGTATCCCACAGAAAATTACTTGTGCTGACAATATACACAAAATGTACAAAAGTTTTCAATGTTCCTTCTACTGAAAATATCATAGTATATTCGATTAGCCCCGAAGTGCAGATGTTTACCTTATCTTTTAGTCCTTGTGTGTTACCACAGTACCAAATGCCTATTTCGTTAAAGCCTTAGCATAAAGCATCCACAAAAACCCACCCAAAATCTATTGGATTATTCTCTTTCCATTTTTTTGGCTTAACAGTACAAGGGAAGAAATAGGGAGAAGTTTGAAAAAGTCAGCGACTCTTCCCTAAACTTCTACTGGTAAAAAAAATCAAGCCTTATCTGTAATCAAAATCAAAAGACTGATTACATCAGACAAGCATTTACAAACCATGCATACCATAACCACTTCTGTAACCAACAAAGTTGTCATCAGTGCAATTGTCCCTGCAGCTGAGGGACGCACATGCTATTTCAGTTCACTTAAGCAAAAATATTTTCTCTTGTGTTAAGAATTGCAGTTTTGACATTTAGTATTTTACTACGGAGTATTTTTCTGCAAAAACGTGCAAGGAGGGTTTGTACTGTTTTAGTGTCTGATCTGGGATGAAAACCCAGCTCAGAATGAGACAGATGCACAGGTAACAGTTCTTACAAACTAAGTCTATGCACTCTAGTCATCAGGATAGAGAGTAACCACAATTCACCAGCCAATTCTGCTTTATGAAAATATGGAAAAAGTTTTGTTTCTCTGACATTATGGGTAGGAAAGAGCACAGCTATTTTCTAGATAATACAGGACGGGAGCACTGCTAGAAATTTCTGTTTAATCACACAGCTCAGTTTCCAGTAGCACCCCCCAATGGTAAAACGAGAAAGCAACTAACAGAGGTGCGAGAAAGATTTTGTCATCTACTTATCACTCATCACTTCCTCTCTTTACCGTAGGAAACGTACTTCCTGGTAATTCCTGATCTAAGCTGAAATTCCATCAAAACCAAACAGAATCCCAGGATTTACCTTGTTAATTACTTCTACTGGATTCTTCACGGTGATGTCTGTTGAATGTGGGCGTGCAATGCCCCTCAGGATGGTGTTCAGTTCTGCGGATTTATCAGCAACTCCGTCCTTGCCTCCATCACAGGGTGCACGTGGAACTTCACTGTTACTGGTCTTTGCATTAGCACTCACAGAAGAGAAAAGGGATGAAGTTTGGTATCTTCCTTTGTTTGACTCCTGTGTACTTGTCTGTGTTGGAATCCACAAATCGATGCTGGGAAATGCACACTCCTCCTTACTCGTCATCTCCTCTTCTGAACTGTCCGCTAAGTCCAGTTCTACATCTTCGCTGCTACTCTCTGAACAGCTGGTACTCTCTTCTACATGTCGCCGTTTCGCTGGCCTTGATTTTTTCTTCTTCGCCAAAAAGAGCACAGACAATTTTTAGCCAGTGTTCACCCCTGACTTGCAAATCTCTCGAATAAGTAAATCAAAAAGTTTTGTGGGGCAGTATCCTATCAGAAATGTGTGGCTTCCAAATGGACAGTGCAGCAGCACCTGCTGGTGCTTTGACAATGGAAACGCGACAGTATTTTTAACATGGTCTTAAGCAACCAGAATATTTTTAAGAGTGCTTTGTGCCAAACCTGGCAACTCGTGATGTACCTATAAGAAAATATAATTTTATGCCATCCTTATGGGCGTTTCAAGGCAATAAAATTAATTAACGATTGATAAAATTGATTGTATGAAATCAAGGTCAATTTTGGTATTGATTTCACATACTTTCGCTTTTAGTTAGAGAATCTTAATTAAAAAGATAAACGGGACTGTGACATAACAGGATTTTGTACAGTACCTTAGACCCAATCATGAGTTTCCACTTGCTTAGGCACTGGGAGCCGGTCCGGTGAGGCAACTCGGAAGCGATTTTACTCCAGTGACCTAAAAAGGATGAAGAGCAGAGCATATGGAAGCTTGCAATCACCAGTAGGAAGCAGAGCCTGCTTCTGTCAGCCACTTAAAATAAAAGAAGAAATTCAAACGGTAAATTACTAAATAATGCTTGCTTCTCTAAGCTTTTGAAGATTAATCCACAGCAACACTTACCCAGGCCATGCTTTTGCACCAGATCAATTAGCTGTTCCTCTTCCTCTAAACTCCACCTGCCTTTCTTTACATCACAGTGCAATGCTTTTAAGTACCTTCAAAATAAAAACATTAAAGGAACACTCAATCTTGTTTGTACAGTTCTGATCATTACTGCATAATCTGAGGCTAAAAAAACCAGCACCATTATGAGATTTTCTAAGGGGTCCCATTCCTACTCCCTTAATACAGCATGGCTACAATCTCTTTGTTCTCTAAACATCAGACCACACGATTAAGAATTAAAATGAGCAGGTGTAAAACATCACCGAAATTATGACATGCTGCACTCTAAGCCTCCTGAAGTTGGGTCCAGTGCTAAGGATTGCTCAGCACCTCTCACAATATTGGTGTCAGTGACAGGAAGTGACTGACCAGATAACGTTCACAGGTACACAGACAATATATGAATGACCACCTTTCCTCCCTACATGCACTCACTCAAGTTTCAGGATAACTTTGCATTGTTTAGGACAAAAACATTCCCAACTTCTAGCCCACCAGCCACTTTACAGAGGGAGTAGCATGCTGCAAGGCAACAGCGCACTGCACTCCCTGCTAAGACTCAAATGTCAACTTTTTAACTTCTCTAACTACAAATCCAAAGTTAGGCAGAGGCAATGGAGACCATATTTAGAGGCTACCTTTAAAGACCAGTGTAGACCGTATTTAGACCATAACCACTTCTCACAACACTGGTCCTTAGGACGACACTGGTTTAAGCAAAGCAACATTTGTAAAATAAGTTGCACCTTAGCTCTGGATAATAAGCTTGAAAGAACAGTTGTTTCCTTTAGCGTACTTACCGATCTCTGCACTGAGCATCGCTCCTGCCTGGTACTTCTGTCCGAATTTTGTACCAGTCACGCTCTCCATACTTCTTAACTGCAGCCAACAGCATCTATGTTAATCACACAAAGAATGAGTTGAAACTCTCATCAGTAATAGTCCTAGTAGGCCTGAGACAAAAATAGCTCTGTTTCTTTCCACTGTATTGCAAGTCTCAGAACAAAAGTGTTCGGGAGCTCCTAAGCCTTCTTGACTTGTAAACTGCCCATCTCAATCCATTCCAAATTCCTCTGTGCCACTATTAAAGCTCAGGTGTATAAAACTTTCTAACGTTCTAACCTTCCCACTTTTGCACCCTGCAATTCTAGGGAATCAGAGAACAGAGCTTACAGAATCTTCCTCTGGCGTCCAAGGTCCTTTCTTCAAACTGGGGTCCACACTCTTGGTCCATCGGTAAATCAGCTGGGCAGAATCTCTTCCTTCCATGTAATAAGCAACTAGAAATGCAAAGAAAAGCTAAACAACCCCAGCTCTCTTAGCCACTCCTCATAAAATTTGTTCTCTAGATCCTTCACCAGCTTCGTTGCCCTTCTTTGGGCACTCTGTACCTTATCTAGGTAACAGGCTACAAAGGTAGGATAAAAACATAGAACTGTGACTATTGTGGAAATGTAAGCACTCATAGGAAATAAAACTTTACTAATTCTTTCAATCAGAGCAGTCTGGGTGCTCTAGCATGCAGAAATATTAATACACATAAGCCTGGGAAAACAAAAACAACAAACAACAACTAACCCTCACACATGAATGGAAAACGTTTTATTTGTAAGTCACTTACTTTTCTTGTATGGGATATGACTTCCTACTCTCATCTCTTGAACAAGCTCTAAAAGCATCAGATCTTCATCTCTGGTCCATTCTTTCCTTTTCAAGTCTTTGTTATAGGCTTGATACTTCTGCAAGCACTGGAAAGCTGTCCTGTTTGTCTTAAAGCAATAAAAACAAAGCTACTTAGAAAAACGGATACTTATGAGGACAAAAAGCAAGAAGGCAAGGCTAAAGATTCTTTAACGCTTCTCAAAAAAGCATTAATTAACAATGAATTAACTTGGATTTCTGAAAATTGACATGAGATACAGTCAAGTCAGAACTAACTGATTTTTCACCTCGTTTCTGGCCTCAGAACACCTTACCCCCAACTCCTGGGCTATGGTCTGCCAGTCCAAATAACCATGTTCAGCAGCTATCTTCTTCAGCCTCTCTGTTTCCTCCTCTGTCCATTCCTTTTTGTTGATGCTTGGATGTTCATAGTTCTGCCAAAACTTCCTCAGTTCTTCTGAACTACGTTGTCCATCAAACTAAAAGAGATAGCAAAAATCTCTTTCATCTTGTAGCTGGGACTGAAACAACTGGACAGATGTGAACACTGATACAAGGGATATATTTTGTATTCCGTATATATTTTATTGCTAATTTTTTTCAGAATTAAATTATTAAATTTAAACCAGTAACAACAAATGTCCAACGCTTCTGCGCTTGCCATGTTGAGATCACACAATAGTCAACTTCTAGAAGTGCGCAATGGAAACAGTGGGTGGAAACACCACCAGTTCAGGTGTAGTTTCTCTCAAGAGAAGGGATGCATGTCAGAAGTAATAAAATAGCTGATCTCCCAACTTACATGGATGTTTGAAATTTTCTCCCAGTCATGCTCGTCAAATCTGTCTCCTAACAAGTCACTTTCTGGAAGTTGGCTAAAGCAGAAGATACAAAGAGAACAAAAGAGCCACATTAAAAAAGCTAACTGAACAGTCAGTTTCTCTGCCTGACCTTGCTTCATCTTATTCCTCTCACCTGCTATCAACTTCCACAAAAACTTACTACCTCAAAGCATCAGGCTCTTTAACATCCATAACTTTTCCCCAAACAAGGTTTCTTTCTTACTGGGTTTACTAAAGTAATTTTACTTGAGTATAAGGAATGCACCGTTGAAAAACAGCCCCCTACAAGATGATGTTGGTTTAGCAGGAGAAACAGTTTAATGCAATGTCAAACTACATTGCTCCAGATGCTTTAGCAAGCAAAAGCTCAGAACTATTAGAATTTGCAGAGTTCTGTCTCCTTGTTGCTAAAACAAAAACTATTTCAAACTGTGCCTCTATACTGGCTATACATATTACATTTGTAGATCAAAACCCAAAACATGATTCTTATTGAAGAGCTGTGGAGATGAGAGCTCTGCAGGGTTTGAACTGCACTTCATAGTTTTATTTGTGTTGGCTTGTGAGAAGTTTTCTCCAAACGTCATAATCAGAAGTGCTCAAGGAAGGAAGGAACTTTACGAATTAGCCTCCAAGAACATATTTGCATTTTCACCATGAACATAAAAAGGTAACTTCTCACTTAATTGCCTCTATTTCTCGTTCCACTTCTTTGATTTGCTTTTCCAAGATTTGTTTCTCCATTTCAGTCTTGACTTTTTCCAGTTTCTGATTCCAGTAATTCAACCTGTTCGAAGACATTTTCAGCATTACTTAAGACTAGATGGGAAGCAGGTCAATGGCATCAGAAGATACATAGCAAAGGTGGTTTCCCCATGAGTATCATTCTTTCCTTCAATTTATTTCCGCAGTAAACAAAACTGTTCTTCTAGGTTTTCCCACACGGCAAACTCATCCTATTTTTACTGCTTCAATGCAAGTAGTTGACCCAGAACAGGTCTCAGATTAATCATTTTGGTATTTACAGAGATAATCAGTGATGGCTGCAACAGCAACAAACAAGACCGTACCGGCTCTAGGCACATAAATCTCTCACTGGACACACTGTTATGGCTCACTTGCGACATACCAAGTTCAGCTTCAAGCCCTGTAGACCATTTTAAGTTATACTGCTGTGTCAACAGAAGAAATAGATGGCTATAAAATGCTACAGTATCTTCAGAACAAACCCATCCCACCTGCCAGTTACCTGCAAAACAGTCATCAACTGTTTACAGTCCAAGCTGAATGCTGTAACCTCTTGCTTATGGTCAGAACTTTACAGTCCAAGACCCATCAATACCGGGTACGTATACAGATAATACAGATGTCAACAGAGAATGAAAGACGCTGCCATCTACAACAGCATCACCCTCTGCACTGGTGCCCTCAGGACACGGAGTCTGGATATCCCTGCTGCAATTCAGAGTGGCTCTCCCAGGCCTCAAAGTGATAAAGAATCCCCTCTGTGCTTTGTAACCTTACTGAAATTGCAAACGGCTAACACAGAACTTGCTGAAGAAGGCAGCATGTCCACATATTTTCTCTCCTTACTTCAGATGTAACATTGTCATGAGAAAGGATTTTTGCACTGTACTTACTTCAGTAGCTTTGGCTGAAGCAGGCGCTGCAAGCGGTCACTTACGACTGATTTCTGCAATAGTATCTTCTCTCTGCTTTTCCCTTAACAAAATAAATAATCAAGCATTCAGTGATTAGTAGAAAACCATTGCCAAGTAAAAGAGAGACGCGTTGCTTTCAGCATCACTGTTAAAAGTATGCCTCAGGTCTTCGATAAGAGTTCATCTTTCATTTTGTTCAGCAAAGGAACTATCGGAAGCTAGGTAAATTAATTATATTCCCCGCCTAAACCACTAATGTCGTGTCTGACCTCGGCAAATTGCAGCCTCTTACTCAGTTTTACTTCCAAGGAGGCATCAATGAAGATCACCACCCAGGTGGATGTAACCACCTAGAGCTTTAAGTGTCTCTCGAACTCCTCTCATCTCAGCACTACCCTTGCATGATCCCATTTGCTTTTGGAGTGTTCATGGGAGAGATGGAATGATACATCAAAACAAATGCAAGTGAAAGGAAGTAAGTCATAAATAATTCAGCGAATCAATTCATAAAGCATCCCATTTACTTTTAAGTACTCCTTCTGTGAATTCAAGTATGAAATATCAGAAGTGTTGGTGTTTAACTGCAGATGTGGGGGGAGCAATGCTAGGAATATAGACATTTGGTACAGCAGAACGCTGAGCAGCACATACGGTTTCTTACATTTTGTTGAAAGCAGTTGTTCAAAGGATTTTATGCCCTGAGCTGCCTTTTCCTTGGCATCTTCATTGGAAGGAGGGCCCTAATAAACATTAGGAGGGTTAAGATCATTAGAAGAGTCAGATACATAGAAAATTTGCCCATTCTCCTTAGAACTCTAGCATGAGCCACTACAAAAAAGAATGCTAACAACTCAGACTTGCGCGGGTTGTCACATTAGAACTGCTCAGTCACCTTTACTAGTACTAGCTTGCGGTTACATCAGAAAACATAACAAAATATAAGCAGATACTTAAGCAAGTTTGCCCACAGTTACACAGCACATTCTCGGCTCACAGCCAGGCCTGCTCACATCAGCTGACCGTTGGTTGAAGAAGCATTCCGAATGCGGTTAGACACAATACGTATGTTTGTACCTACTTAATCTATACTACCAATTTAGGCACAAAAGTATAGTAAAATTACCAGTCATTACTTGAGGATTATGGTAACGTGTATACGGTGACAGTTGACGGTTTAGTCAGGATTACCTTTTGCTAGCAACCCTTTAAGAACACTTGTAAGAAGTAGTGACACTTGCCTCAGAAAACTTAAAGACAGCCAGATTTCAACAAGTACGTTAAACAGAGTGGAACTGGATCGCGGAGATGAAGTCAAACAATCAAAGTTAAATTGAAAAACACAGCGCTCGATTGCCCCACGGCTGGAATGGCACCGTTCTGAACTCCCAGGTGTCATAACCAGCCGTGAACTGGACACACGTTTCCAAAAGACAGTAAGCAACAAGTGAGGGATAAAGAGATTGTAAACTCAGGACTGACACTGGTAGTTACAAGTTACAATGGAACACTGTTACAACAGTTACAATTTAAATCTATCACTGCAAAAAAAAAACTATCAATATGTAACCCAGTTATATTTACTTACAATTCCTGTTGTTTTATCCTTAAAGTACGGCTTCATAAAATGGCCCAAAAATATATTTGCTGGTAAATTTCTACCATCTGCTGCTTTTGCTGTTTTTGTGCCGTCAAGTTCGCACATGATTTCTTTCTGCAATAAAAGAATTAAACCACATCAGTACCTTTAAATTCCCTAATTTCAGAGAGCAGCGGCTGAGCCATCACAAACATCTCAGGAAGGGTTCAAATAATTTGTAGCACCAGACTACAGATTAGTGTGTGTGTTAACAATGGGATTTGGAACTTCGCAAGTTTGTATAGTACAATGGAGATAAAAAGATAAACACATGAATATACCGATTTGCTAGCTAAAACATTCTCCAGCGGTAGCATTTCTGGTGGTAAGAAAGGACGGAAGCTTCAGCAGGACAAGCCATTCCAAAGGTCACCATTGAGGTGACGCTGGTTTGAATTGCCATGAAGAAAATGAACCCAAGTCTCCTTGTCCCTGTCCAGGCAGGCGGAGAACTACACCAGCACATCAGCAAGGCCTGTGACTGCTGATTCCACTGGTACCTACGGTACATTAAGAACGTAGTGGGAAGTTCTACTGGGAATGAGAGGCAGAGGAAGATGACAGCTGGCAACCCAAAAAAGCACATTTTACTCCTGTTTGCTCACCTGCTGTTCTTTGTTTTGTGCAATCAGAAGCTCAACTTCTTCAATCTTTTCCTGGATAACTTCCTGGTACACGTGGTTCATCTGCAGACACGTTTCTGGGTCTTCCGGCAGGCTGTTTTCAGTATCATCATCACTACTGTCCTCTTCTTTTTCCACTTCCTTGAGGCATTTTAGAGGGTTAAAAGAAAAATGAGGGAAATGCTTGCTCTTAAGAGCAGATGCAGGTATGCAGCATGATAATTATGTAACTCAATACTTCTATCGTGTTACAAAACTGATTCTCAAAAGAATTGGAAGCACCCGTCTCTCCCTGACAGCTGCTTTGAATGCTCCCAGAGGCAGAGTTACCTGCCTTGCCCAGCTCCCTTTCTTTCTGTCCATTACTCCATCATGCTATCTGGTCCAAAGTTTGACTCTCGATCTTGCCAAGAACTGTTCTTTACCCAGAACAGTGCAAAATTTCCCCTTTCTTCCTGTCCCCTTCAGCAGACAGATGGAAAGACATGCTTAAAGAGAAAATGGTTACCATTTCTTCCTGAGAATCTGAGTCGTCATCTTCAGCATCTGTTGGACAACAAAAATACAAAAATGCCGACTGCAGTGAAAAACACACAGCTTCAAAACCAAAGACTTTTCAATTAAAGCATACAGAATAAAGTACTACATAGTGCCTCATACATGAGCATTAGGGTTTTCAGGTATTGCCAACACCCTCAAGTAAAAATGTTTAGTTATACACCACATGTGTACTTTTTTTTGTCGTTCTAGAGTATGCAAAATAGCAGCTTCTGCTGGCTATAGCAGCAATCAAGCTGCATCTTGGTCCTGTGCATCATGGTAAAATAAAGGCCTCAGAATGTGCAGACAAGCGAGTGTTCCCACCCAACAAACCCCATATTCTGTAACCACCTAGCAACCTTCCGCCAGCCTTCAGCAGTATTGGTTTTGCCTTCAGCGCGGCTATGGAGTTCTGACATGTGATCTTTGGAGTGGCACGATCAAAACTGAGGCGAAGGATTAGTGACAGCCACCAGAGGTACTGATACCAGAGCTTTTAATTCGCCCCCTTTATTGCTTTGAAAGAACGATTTTAGGAAGCACAGCCAGGCTGAGCAATGGAATGGTGCAGTGGAGTTCACGTGGTCCGTTCAGAGAGCATGGAAACGGCCGATATAACCGTGCCAGTGTCTGGTGGGAGGTTCCGTTTCCCAAGGCAGCTCGGCCCCCGCCTGCGATGCCTAAACGCCTCCGGGAGGGGCCGGGGCAGTTCTCCGAGCCTCCCTCGTGCTTTTTTTCCCCGGGTTTCGTTACGGAAACGATCGGAGCGGCGACGCCAGCGGGCTCCCCTCCGCTGGGACCGGCTGAGGAGCCCGGGCAGGCGGCACCTCGCATGGACGCCAGCGGGCACGGCGGGCCCGGAGAGCCCGGAGGCCCGTACCGGAGCCGAGGCTGCAATCCGACACGTCCAGCCCGGCGCCGGCCCCGGCGGGCTGCAGGCTGCGCTCCAGCTCCTCGATCTCCCGCCGGATCCTCTCCCGCTCCGCCTCAAGCTCCGCGGCGCCGGGGGGCGGCGCGGGGCGCCCGGACATGATGGCGGCGGCGGCAGCGGCGGCGCCGCGGGCTCCGCAGCCAGGCCGGGCCCGCCCCGGCCCCGCCCCTCGCCCGCCGGCCAATCGGCGTCAGCGCCGCGGTCAGCTGAGCCCCGCGCACGTGGCAGCGGGCAGCCAATGGGGCGCGAGGCGGAGCAGCCGGGAGCCGCGCTGGGTCCTGCCGCCCGCCCGCTGCGGGAGCGGGGCGAGGGCGGAGGGCAGGAGCCGGTCCCGGTCCCGGTCCCGCAGCGAGGCCCAGCTCTCCTCCGGGAGTTTCACTGTCCGGCCTCGGGCACTTCGGAGATGCTGTCTATGGACTTGAGGAGATCGGCCACCAGCTGCAGCGATTCCGCTCCCGACACCAGCTGCCTGCAGCGCGGGAGAACACCGCGTGAGAGGGGAGAGGATAACGCACGCAGGCGGTGTTTTTATAGCTTTTTTTCAGAAACAAATAAAATAAAACAAATCGCAGGAAAGCAAAAAGAACAGGGACTAACTATCTCATCGGGCATGCACAACACAAGACCCCAGGCTTCAATCCTAAAAACCAACCCAACCCCAGGACGTTTCGCTGTGCTCCTGGCGCGAGCTCGGAGAGGCGCCGCGGGCGGTGTCAGGAGCGGCTCTTCAAACTCACCTCACCGCAGACCGAGAGTTTGTAATGACCGTGAGAAGGTTCTGCAAGGCCGCCTCAGCGTTCTGCTTCACCACAGCCAGGCTCGCCGACTGGCCCGACCTCAACGCTTCGTTCTCCTTCTTGTAGTTCTTCAGCTGAACCTTGGGAGGAAAAAAAAAATACAAAAACAAAACACTGCTTATGCAAATCACCCCAAAACTCAGGTTTGAGCAGGGTGAAGCAACTATTGAGCAGATTGTTAACCAGGCTGCCTAGAGAAAAAGTCCTCCCAGCTCTGAGAGCCTCCACACGGGGCTGTAACCTCTCTCAAATTTCCTTCCCTTCTCCATAAGGCGATTTCCTACAGGTAGACACCTATTTGCCTCGTAGTATTACAGGCTTTCACAGGTCCCAAATACCAAATCATGTCTGAACATCACGTGAAACTTAAGAAAAGCTTTCATTTCCAAGATTGCACCACAAAACAAGCACCACGTGTCACAGAGATGACGTTAACAGTCAGCACAGAGCTTAAGCATTCTAACCCAGCACGTTTTCTCTAGCATTTGCCACGAAAAGTGAGGCGCAGTTAGGAATTCTCAGTATCCCTTTTATAGCCTCAATGTTAAGCTGTTCCCAAGTCCCAGTACGTTCAGCAAGGCCTTAACAACACCGCTTCGTACCTGAAGTAAGGCATTTTCCTGTTTCAGTTTTGCAGCACTGTTTTCTGCTTTAAGAGCCCGTTTCTGAAAGAGAATAAAGATGACTTAGACCACAGCAGGCCTTAGGACGCAGCAGGCAGCCTGAGGAATGTCGGAATTCACGATTCCAGCAAGGAACTTGAAGCGATGTGGTTTGCGTTGCAGCATCTCTTGCTCTAAATGCTTTATGAGGTGGGGACGGTGCACCCGGTCACGTCCCTCCTCTCCTCCCCATTTCTCCTTTCTGATTATCAGGTGCAGCCCGTTACTTCCAACCACTACTTCTTTTTTCTTGGACTAGAGGAAAATCTACTCCGAATAAGAAGGCAGGAAAAACTGTTCTTTTTCCATAAAAGTGGTGTTTGCAGAACACAGCAAAAAAAGCAGCTAACGGTGCTTATGAATACAAAAAATGGTATTTCTGCAGAGATCTCCCTTATCCCAGGCAACGAAAGGAGTTGTAGACTGGGACCCAGGCTTGGCATAAGAGAAAAATCCGGCCCCACATTAGAGCTGTTTAGTGCTCGCATGGGTGAAGCAACCACTTCAGCTTCCCTTGCTCTCCTGGGAGAGGAAGGAGGAGAAGTGGAACTACGGATTTCCAACTGTGAACAAGGTTCTGCTACTACGTAAAACGCCACCACTTACAGTCATTAGCTGGAGATTTTGTTCCACGTGCTGCACCATTGCTTCTAAGTCCTGCGCTTCTTTCTCTTCTTTAATTTTGTTTTCCTCAAGCTTTCTTTCAAGCTTCCTCATCCTTAAAATAAACGGAATGCTCAGTAAGCAGTTGGAACATCTAGGCTATTTGCCTAGTAAGAAAATTCTAGGGAAGGACCAAGAAACTTCTCTTATAACGTGAAAAAATGAATTAAGTCTTCCCACAGGACTACAATTTTAGCCTGTTGCTCAGGGGATTTCTGCATTCATCATCCACCAGCATCAATACAAACTATCCAGCTGAACACACACACAACGGCCATACAGAAAGTACGTCCATTCACAGGCAGTCTAGGTAACGGTAATTCCCCAACAAACGGCTACCCCATCACCGTGGGATGTAAGTGTGGCTTACGCACTTGTCTGCTTGAGTTTCAGAGAGAATCTGAAGCTTATTGATCTTGCTTCTCAAATTGGCATTCTCTTCTTTTAGCTAAAAAATAAAAATTATTAGAAATGAGAATACTCATAAATAGGGTTAGTACACTACTAACATTCCAAGACCGGTACCAGATGAAGTAATTCAGCTTTCTTATCTTTAGTGCTGAAAAGTCTTGCACTTTCTATAGCATTCAAGCTTACTTTCACGCCTAGTTTTTCCCTCTCAATCCCACTTAACTTCAGTCAATACCACTTAACTTCACCTAACTCTGGAGGGCACAGAAACGAGGCAACAAACAATCAGCACAATTACGCAATTAGCCAACCGCTGTTAATATGAAATTAGCACGACCTCAGAGGGCAAGAGCTTGAGGAGGTCACCTGGGTCACGCAGCCAAAAGCCCCGGCGCTGGCCTGACTCAGGCTGCGGGGCAGCTTCCCAGAGCTCTTCCTCGAGGTGCTGGGAGGAGCTGCCGTCGTTACGCCGCCCTTACCGACAGCGCCCTTCAGGAACGCTGGGGGCTGACACGGAGTTCCTCCAACGCCCTGACGCACGGCTTCACACCTCGCCTGAGGGGAGCCGCAGCCCGCAGGCGGTCGGGGGCCCCGGCGGCGCTCACCTCCTCGTAGCCGGGCCGCGGGGGGGCCCCGAGGGGGGCGTCGCAGAAGGAGCCGGCGGCGAGGTGGGCCCGCTCCACGGCGGAGGGCTGGTAGCTGCCGCCCCACTCCTCCTCCTCCTCCTCGTCCTCCTCCTGCTCCTCTTCCTCGCCGGGATCCGGGAGCAGCAGGGGGCCGGGCCCCCCCCTCCCCCGGGCACCGCGGGCCTGGCTGCGCACGAACTCGCGGAAGGAGAAGGGGTTGGGGCCGGGCTCCGGGCCGGGCTCCGCCGCCATCGCCTCAGCCCCCCTCAGGCGGCGCCCGCGGGGCGGGGCTTCACCTCAGCGCACGCCCCGCCCACCTCTCAGACCGAGCCAATTACCAGCCGCCGTCTGAACCTCTCCTCCAATCGCAGCCCGCCCACCGGCTCCCCGCGGGGAAGGGGGCGCGGCGCCGGGCGGAAGGGAAGCTCGGCGGGGACGGCAAGATGGCGGCCGCCATGGCGTGGCTGAGGCGCGGCGCGTGGGGCCCGGCCCGGCGGTGAGCGCGGCCGTGGGGAGGGGGGGGGAAATGGCTGAGGGGAGGGCGCTGAGGGGTTCTCGGCCGACCCCTGACGGCGGCTGCCGCTGTCCCCGCAGGTGCGGCCGGAGCTACAGCGCGGGCGGCGCTCCCCCCGGCGTGCCGCTGAGCTGCCCGCTGCCCGGCGTGCCCAAGGCGGTGTTCGCCGCCGCCGAGGGCCGGGAGCGCTTCGAGACGCGGGTGACGGCGCTGGAGAACGGGCTGCGGGTGGCCTCGCAGAGGAAGTTCGGGCAGTTCTGCACCGTGGGGCGTGAGTGGGGGGCGGTGGGGGACGGGAGGAGGAGGAGGAGGAGGTGGTGAAGGAGGAGGAGGAGGAAGGAGGTCGTCCTGGTCTGTACTGAGGCCCTGGGGTGACCGTGTGGTGTTACCGGAACGGCTGCTGAGGTAAAAGCCCCGCTAACCCCTCGCCTTCTCGCCGCCAGTGCTCATAAACTCGGGATCGAGGCACGAAGCGAAGTACCTCAGCGGCATCTCGCACTTCTTGGAAAAGCTGGCCTTCTCTGTGAGTACCGCGCCTGGCGTGCGTGGGTCTCCGAGTCCCTGCGCGAGGTACCGAAAGCTGCACAGCAGCGTGAGGATTGGAGTAGATAGATGATCGCTCAAGGTCCCTTCCAATCCCTAACGTTCTGTGAGAGACAGGGCGAGGTGAGAATGAACAGCTGAGGGCAGGGCCCTCTTCCTCACAGTGGCAGCAAAGGTTTAATTTGTTTAAATGGGTGCTGAAAGTCTGTCATGCTGTGATCTCTAACATTAACAACTGTTTAGTGACTTAAAGAACATAGGGGGCATCTGTGCTAGAGCAGGAGGTGTTTGTTCTGAGCTATACCGAAGGATTATAAGTAGTTGTCAGTCTGCTAATCCGTAACGCTGGTGTCTTCTTTTTTAGTCCACAGCTCAGTTTGGCAGCAAAGATGAAATTCTCCTCACCTTAGAAAAACATGGGGGCATTTGTGACTGTCAGGCTTCAAGGTACGATGCTTTTCCTACATCCTCTGTTACCCTAATGGTTGTAACGCGGTGGTTTGGGATAGCTGAACCCTTGCTTTTCCTGGTGCGTGAGTGTAGAAGTTGCTTTTTGGTTCTCAGCATCAGAAATGTTTCTGGCAACTGCTAAGAAGTCCCAAAAGTGAACCTGGCAGGGTAATGGAAGTCAGTGCTGTTGGCTTTTCAAAGCACTTGATGCATCATGGCCTCTTTATCTGGGATGCCCTGAACCACGTTTACTGAATGCTCAGAGATGTGACTTCCTAGTGCAGAACCCCTCTGCTTGCCTTGCAGGGACACCATCATGTACGCTGTTTCTGCTGATGCCAAAGGCCTGGACACAGTGGTCAACTTGCTGGCCGATGTGGCGCTGCAGCCCCGGTTATCAGGTCTGAGAACACAACATCTGCCTCAAAACGGAGTCCCAAAGCATGACTCTGAGCAGATTTGAGAGTACATTAGATCGTGCTTGTCAAGAAGCTTCAGAGCTCTCCTGTACCAAGTGAGTACTTTGTGTGGTGGTGGTGATCTCTTGCTTTCTCTCTTATTATAGATGAAGAAATCGAGATGACTCGAATGGCTATACGATTTGAGCTTGAGGACTTGAATATGAGACCTGATCCAGAGCCTCTCCTCACAGAAATGATCCACGCGGTAAAACACTGAAAAGTCTGTGTTGTTGTGTTTATTATCCTGTGTGAGACATGCTGAGCTCTCTTCCTCGGCTTTTCCTTCACTGTAGGGTTTATTTTAGACTGTTTTGAAAACTGATTTTCTGTTACTTAGATTTCACAGAGGGAGAACTTTTGCTTTCCCTCCAATTATAAGTGTGATTTCAATGTGTAAGATTTTAACATAAATTAAAGCTAACCATGCCTTACCATTGTTAACATGTTAATTTATGCTGACATTAGTGAAATCGTGCTCAGCCCTTCCTTTCTTAAACAGGCAAAATTCTAAAACAAAGGGAAGGTTTAGGTTGAGGGGGTGAAGCAATACTTGCTGCTTCAATTTATGTTTCCTTTTAGGCAGCCTACAGAGAAAATACAGTTGGGCTGAACAGGTTCTGCCCAGCGGAAAACACTAACAAAATCGACCGGCAAGTCCTGCACTCGTACCTGCGCAACTACTACACGCCCGACAGGATGGTGCTGGCTGGGGTGGGAATCGAGCACGAGCAGTTGGTGGAGTATGCCAAGAAATATCTGCTCGGCGTGGAGCCGGTGTGGGGCAGCGCGCAAGCCAAGGATGTGGACAGATCTGTGGCGCAGTACACGGGAGGCATTGTCAAGGTAACGGGAGATGGAGATGGCCTTTTCCTTTCTGATAGAGGTTCAGATTTGGATTCGAATTGACTTTTTATAGGATTTGCTTTTCTAAAAGTACGTACAGTTCATGTAGAAGTAGTCTGTGAATATGCAGTCCAAACTGGCCATGGTAGCCGTGATCTGGGTGACAGGTAAATTAACATGAATTTATCATGTTGAATAAAACAGACGTGAAAATGTCTTAATAATTTGTTCGCTTTTCACACAGGTTGAAAAAGACATGTCAGATGTGAGTCTTGGCCCTACTCCAATCCCAGAGCTTACCCACATTATGATTGGGTTAGAAAGCTGCTCGTTTTTAGTAAGTACCAGCCTGAAATGCTCTGTTTTGGTTGCTCTACTTGCAGACTCCCAGGCTGCTATCTCTCATTACATAAACATTGGCACTCTTGCTGCTGGTGGTGTGTGTACAGGCAGCTTTTTCACTGTCAGTTTGATAAAGGCACTGACCTTTACGTTCCTCTCGTGCCATGTTTCTCTTTGACTCTTTCTCTCTTTAGTCATCCCTAGCCCTTGAGCCATGCTTGGTCTCTGCTATTGGGTGACTGAATTTCTTGTTGCAATTCAGGAGGAAGACTTCATTCCCTTTGCAGTATTAAATATGATGATGGGAGGCGGTGGCTCCTTTTCAGCTGGCGGGCCTGGCAAAGGCATGTTCACTAGACTGTATCTCAATGTGCTCAACAGGTTTGTTTGTCTTCTTGTTTAATGGATAGCAGAAACTGTCTTCTCTAGCACATTGACATGTAAAACTCTTTCTCAAGATGAGGCCTTCCATCATCTTACTCTGCTTGAAACATGCAGAGTTGATTTATTAGCGGGTATTCTGACAGGGTGAAATTAAAGGGCAGAAGTGGCTAGGAGTCCTGTTTTCCTCCATTAGCCCAACACATCCTTTCAACGAGGCAATATTAAAAGAATTGGCTCTAGGTCCCAGTAATACTGCTATGTATCCTACACTTTTTGGTCTCAAGGATGCTGGTGGCAAGAAGGAAGTAGATAGCACACAGAAATTGTCAGAGGCAGGGACTGATTATTCCTACTAGCACTGCTGAGAATTTTGAAAATGAGCTAGGAGGGGACTCACTGTCCATGTTTGTATGACTTTGACATTTAAATTCTGTTTTCTAAACTTTAAAATTTTGTTTGCATACTTGTAGGCACCACTGGATGTATAATGCAACTTCTTACCACCACAGTTACGAGGATACAGGTCTCCTGTGTATACATGCCAGCGCAGATCCAAAACAGGTATATAGCCCTGTATACAAAACGAGGTATCCTTAAAAAGTGATTGCATCGCTTATTACCAAACAGTGATATGAGAACTTTTGTACTTAAAGATAACGTCGTGGTAGATGTCTATAACCATTGCAAAACTATTGGAATGTAACATAATATTCTTGTGAAATTCAGCTAGATGTTGAGCACGTTATGCTATTTTAATAGAATAATTAATCATTGTTGTAACCTGTTCTTCCTAGGTTCGAGAGATGGTGGAAATCATCACAAGAGAATTCATTCTAATGGCAGGAGCAGTCGGAGAGGTCAGCAGCCTAACTTGCAGACTACGCAGGTGGTCTTTGAGCTGAAGTACTGCATTGTGTTGGCCTTGCTGGGGTGATATTTTTGTAGATCGGCTATTTCATGTATTACTTTAAAAGAACATAGAAATTTTAGCAGAACGTTCACAAAGAATTCTGAAACCACCTTCCTCTTAGGTGCTCTGTAGCTCTTCACAGCGATTTTTTTGGGGGGGCAAGAGAAAGGCCTTTTGTCCATTCTTAATGTCAAGAGTCTGCCTATTAACCAGTCAGCTGCTTTCTGTTTTCCCTTTTCTGAGGCAGTATGTCTACGAGAGAGCCCAGCTCCTTCGTGGACCAGAATGTGGCACTAATAGAGCCATCCCCCTATTTTTCAGAAAGTGATGGTAGCTTGTATTAGAGAACAGTGGGCAGCCTTCTTTGAACATGTTTGTATTTGCTGCTTATTTGCAGGTAGAACTTGAGCGAGCAAAGACACAGCTGAAGTCCATGCTCATGATGAACCTCGAATCTAGGCCAGTTATCTTTGAAGATGTGGGACGGCAAGTGTTGGCTACAAACACAAGGAAACTACCTCATGAGCTCTGTGCCCTGATCAGTGAGTAAACTGTTTTTCCTTGCCTGGATTGAATTGTAGGTACAATCTGGGGGTGGCACCTTAAAATATATTCCTGTAGCAGTGGTGAATCACCGGAGAAAACATGGGGGCATGAAGACTAGATACACATTTCAAACTGATCTTTTCAATTGCTTGCAAGCTAGTGCAGTACTTCTTTCTTCTGACAACAACAAAAAAAAGAAAAAGCTAAGTGTAGTAGAGAAGGTCTAGAGCTAGTGATTTGGTCTTCTGAGCTGGGGGGCTGACCCAGCATCATAATAAAGCTGCCTTGTGATACTTAAAATGTAGTTGTCACAGCTCTGGCTTTCTTTTTTTCTGCAGGTCAGGTGAAATCTGCTGACATCAAAAGAGTGGTCACTAAGATGCTTCATAAAAAACCAGCTGTGGCTGCGCTGGGTGACTTAACAGATCTGCCCACGTATGAACACATCCAAGCAGCACTTTGCAGTAAGGATGGGCGACTTCCTCGGGTTGTACCGGCTCTTTCGATAAAGCAGCGCATCCTGCATGTATCTGAGAGACTTGCTTTTTTTTTTTTAATTTTTTTTTTGGTTTATAATACTGCTGTGACTCCACTCCTTCCCAAATCTTTCCAGGCATACTGTGCAAACATGGAGCTATGCTACAGCTGAGCAAAGCTGCTTCAGAACATTGGTCTGTGAAGGGCTCGTTACGTTGGGCTTCTCAGCCCATCCTGGCTCTGGATGAGTACTTTGACCATCAACAGAAGACAGGCGTGTATAGCCTTCTCTTGGCACTGGGGAGAACATAGCAAGCCAGAATATTTGTCAGTGCAACTGAAGGCGTGTGTCTGAGAAGAAGTAAGTCACTGCTGCGTGTTACTACGAAGTGTAGCATAGGAGCAGCCTTTTCAGCAGCAGAAGTGGGGCTGTCACGTTAGAGGCCCCGGCGTGTGCCGATCTCGAGGAGCGCAGCGCCTGCCCTTGCTGCAGGCTGGCAGGGCAGACACTGGGCCGTGCTGGTTGGCAGCAGGCCAGGTGGGATTAAATGGCAGGAGGCTTCAGGCTAAACCGCACTGTTACAGTTAGAGAGGAGGGGCGTTCACATTCACTTTCCTTCTGAAGGCCGATCACTACACACGTGTTAGTAAAGAACTTGCTTTACATTACGGTTCGGTTTGGCAGGTTGTACTCCGGTGCAACGCACTGAGTTGTCAGCCATGTATGGTCAGAGGAAGACTGCTGTTAAAAGGCTTGGCTCACATACCTGAATTCAATTTACAGCTGTTACCAAGGTGAACAAGTATTTGGTCAAAGTGACTTAGGCAAATAGTTGTAGTTATCCATCTGAAATCAGGTAACAAGTTCCTGCAGTCCAGGTTCTGTTACAAGCATCATGGATCAGGTCAGTGTAATTTACCCTCTGCAGTACTCTAAGACACTGTATGTCTGGGAATAACTTAACTTTGCTAGAACTCAAAGGAAAGTAGACCATAGCATAACTTCCTGGGGAGTCCATAGAGGGAGATACTATACATAATGCTACATGGACATTCACTCTAGACTGAAAGCAATTTTTTTACTTGAAAGTGAATTATGCAAAAGAACAGAAGGTTTTTTTAAGCCTGAATTGTTATTCAAAGGAGTCGCTGCTGCTGCACCTTAAATTTGTACCCTACTTTTCTTCAAATTGTCATACGATTAACTTAAGGCCTTGCAAAAAGACAGATCTTTCAGTTTTAACAGCAGCAATGGAGCTCAGCTAGCTAGCAGTTAAGATCAACAATGTCTAGAAAGCTTGTGATACTGAAAGTGACTGCCATGGGACCGCCATCACGTTACAGAAAGAGATGGCAAATATTGGCCACTTAATTTCAAACTGAAGAAATGGAGACCCAGAAGAGAGAAGATAAAACATTTTGATTTACGTAATCCCTTAATATAGGGGCCTAAAAATGTAGGCAGCTGCATTGCAGCATTTCACGAGCTTGGTGTGTATTGTAAGGAACAATGAAATTGGGAGCAGAACACTGTGAGGCAGCTATGATCTGCTTTATCACCGTACCTTTCTTTATGCAATTGGAAGAAAAGGTGTTGCTTCTTATAGAACCCAAAACATGAAAGTCTTATGCAGTTGTTGTGTATGTTTTTAAAGAAAATAAAGAGCCCTTGAAGTCACTGGAGTAAGTAGCAGGAATTCTGAAATTCAGCAGTGAATGGCGAGGTTTCTTGAACTGGCAGAAAATGCCCTCTGTCGGTACTTGCATTGAGCTAAAGCACCCTGTCTCTTCCAGCTGAAGAAAAATGGCTAAGGTCAGCCCAAGGGTTAGCATGCATCACAGTCACAATGCCCTGCAATAAGACCTGGCTCTTGTTGAAGGTACCATAGTAATTTATTTATATTCCTTTAAAAAAGAAAGGAAATCCAAATCTCTGATGGCTACAGACAGGTCAGTGCCATAAATGTTTGTACCGCAGAACAGAAGCTCTGTCTTGGACAGGTTGCATAGTTAGCAGCACTTCCTCCAAATTGTTTGCGTGGTGTTATGTACTGAGGTGATTATGATCCAGCCAATCTGTACCTACAAAGACTTTTTAAGAATTAGTTGTACTTACATTTTACCAGTGCCATAGTGGTCCACATAGTATGGTTATAGCCTTAAGACAACACTACTTGAAAAAGAGCAAGTTATTCACAGTTCACTGAATTGGGAAAAATAAAAACAAAGGAAATGTAACTGTCATCAGAGGTAACAAGTTGCACTGCTCTGACTTGCTGCAGTTTCTCTGCACACATCCTTGGTACTCACTTAACATCTTAAATCGTTTTGGTGGAGCATTACGCAGTAGCTGTATTTAAACCCTTGTTTTCACCTCAAGCATCCTGCTGCTGAAGGCAGGTAGTGTTTTATCACCCCTGTGGAGGGGAAACTATTTAAAGAAGAGACTGCCTCAAGCAATCTCGACAGCCAAATATAGGGTGCAAGAGATTGATATTTACCCCCCCCCAACAGAAGGCCTATGGAATAATTATTAAAAGGCAAATGTTTACACATCTCGAACGCACAGTAGTACGTTCACACAGATCTTGCTGGAGAGGACCAAAAAAGCCCAGCACAGGAGCGCCATCCTTACACAAAACTGCCCAAGTCCCCTGACTGGTCCCTGTTAAGCATTTGACAGAATACTGCACATTTGGCTACAGATAAGGGAAAAAAAGAACAACCCCACAACCTGCATGGGCTTACCAGATCAAATCAAACAGACAAAACAAAATGTTCACCTTTCTGCGGGTTTTTCTTAGGTCCCCTGCCCCAAGTCATGCCAATTCCAAGAGCTGTAAATCCTGCGCGGAGTTATCTTAGAACCAGGAGACTGCATCTGATTGCTTCCAAAGACAGTATGGTTAAAAATAAATCAGTTGCATCTGTTGGAATGGATGTCCTAAATAACTGACTCCGTTTTCTTCAGCAAAAGCACTTGAGCTATATGGATTAGCTCATGCAAATGAATCCAGGATGAGGTTTAAGACTTTCTTCACAAGCCACAGCAACTGCCAGAGGTGCTTAGGCAGACAATTCCCTGCAGATTTTGCCGTGGCCTGAAATCTTCTTTCTGGGTACCTCTAACACAAGCGTCGCAGAGTTTTCAGCTCAGGAAATGCTACATATGCTGCTGGATTTTTGGTCCTTTTGCACTCGTCGATTCTGAAGGTCCCTTGTAATCCGCCTCTTTATTCCGATTAAGTAGAGTTCTCTGTCAAACTGCCCTGCAGCAAGTGGAATACTACAGTATTCCAGAATATAAACACAAGCAATTAGATCAGGGCATAAATATACTCTTGTTTGCCCAACACTGCTCAACTAGTTCATACAAAAAAGTCCAGAATTTTTTTTTTTTAACTTTTTTTGAGGCATTCAGATATTGCTGCAGGAGAAAATGAGTGAAACAAAGTTCTTCCACAGCAACAAGTTAGTGTTCTTCACAATAAATTCAAACAAAGAACATACTGGTCAAAGAAGGCAAATGTACTTTCAATTTAAGCATGAAAATGCCAGCGTTCATAAGGGATATAAGATGTAGGGCATTGTTTTTTATGTCTCTAAAACAAAAACAATACTCGGTCAAAAAGCTAAACTAGCTTACTGTTAACCTGCTTCCTCACTAGTACGGTTCCTGCACAACAACAGTTCTGTTCTGCACAGGCCAGACGGAAATCCTAGCAGCCCACCCTCTGCAATACTTCTATTTAATGGATATTTAATATCCATAAACAAACAAACAAAAAAATCCAATTCTAATTGCACTGCTGATCAAGTGCTCTGAGAAGTCACCATTTTCTGGATACTTGGCTTTTGAAATTCTTGAGCATGCTACTCGCAGAAAAGTGGCAAACTAAATTTCAGTGACTTCACTAAATTTTCTAAGGAGTTCTACTAGCACAGCAGCCAACAGTGGAACATGAAGAAAAATGGAGGGTCTCAAAATTCTCCACTGGCACGTAGCCATGTTGAAATGCAACCACCACTGGGGACTGCAAACAGCACTGACCTCAAAAAGGGAAGGAGGAATAGAAGATGAAAGGTATCCGTGCTAACAGGGAAAGCAGAGAGCTGCATCTCAGATAAAACGCAGACTCACAGTCAATGGCAATGGATTCCAATTATCTCCCTCAGGAGAATTAAGGGACCTGGCAGCAAGGATTTCTGATGTCAGGGCAAGGCTTAAGCACTGTTACTGCTCTGACCGCTGACAGTCTGTATTGGGTAAAAAACCCAAACGTGCTACAGGGAGCTACAGGGGATTAACTCTATTTCAGGAACAATCCCGAGTCCCTGAAAGTCCCTGAGGGGACAAACTCTGAAAAGCAGCATATCCTCGGGTCACTGCAGTCACGTGCAGTTACACAGAACGGCATAAGCAGGCACTTACTTGTCTCTGCCAGGCCTCACTTTCACACGGAACAATGCAAACACAGGCCGATGGTCCGAAGTTTTGATCACAGGACACGATGAGTACTTGACAGCATGGATGTCATCTCTATACCGACTGCGGAATACTACTCGATCCTGGGGGACAGAGAGAGGAAACTGATGGTAACTCCCTTTGCACTGCTTTCGCACGCTGAAGAGAAGCACTGGTTCAAAAGAGACAAACACATTCCTTTATCACACTCCACTTAGTGAAATTTGTGTCTTGGACAGGGATACAGTCATGAAGAATGTATGCCTGATCCCAAGAGCACTCGTGTCCAGTTCTGAGCACTGGGGAGAACGCGCTGTAACAGGACGCGAGGCAGGAATAAGTAACATTAGCAGCCTGTGCCAAACTCTCATGCATTCAACAATCCTTTCCTCCAAACCACTCCCACATGCCCCGTTTCCCTTGAAACAAATGCCAGCATGGCCACATTTCATGCAGAAATTCATCCCTGTTGCAGGGAGCATATCCAAAAAGGCAGCTTTTTACTGAATATGAGAATCCCCTTTGGAGGCAGGTAAGAGCCTGAGCAGCCCCTCCAAGCATGCTGCTCCGAAATCCTCTCTTACTGTGTAGGAAGGAGTCCTTTGTTTGGAGGTGGTGTCATAGCTGTCTTTTCCTATGTCAAACTTGTAGGAAGGACGGAAACGAATGTCAGCCTCTTGGAATCCTTTGAAAATAGACCCTGTATGGGAAGGGGAGAAGAGCATGAACAACAAACTCCTTCCAACAACCTGGCACGATTTCTACACTTATTTGACACTGTTGAACTAATGCTGGCTGGCAACTGCAGGCATGTACATTTGTGACTATAGAAACCTGGGCCTGGGCTCTGGAAAGGTAGGAAGTTCAAGTCCTTACACAGTGAGGATTAAGAGCTAGTCTGTTGCTATTAAACAAACAACACTTGGTGTATGCACTTCCCCTTCCCCCGAAAGCTCCCAATGCTTTGCATATGCTGCCTTTTCAAATCTAAATGCCCTAGGTGCTGTGAGAGAATGATGTCCAGCTTACAAAGGCATCAGGATGAAACAGCAATAAATAGCCTGGGAAATTACACAAGGTACATAGCAAAATGCAGAATTCCCTTTAATAGACTGCCACTGGATTTGACAGCATTTGAATTCTCTTTTTAGAGATCTTAACAACAAAAAGCAGTGAAGGTCTTTAGGAAATTGGAAGTTGGCTGTAAGTATTTCTGTGTGTAGAAATCTTTGTTCCTGGAGAGTGGGGAGAAAAATAGTTGTTGCTCACCTCTACTCATTTCACTAGTAAGCTGGTCATATGCCAGTAGTTTGGACACGCCTGTTTCTGGGTTCTGGCTCAAGATGGAATCCACAGTTTCACGATCCTTATTTAGTCGGAAATTGAAGTCACCAAACCAGAACACTTCATCAAACCGAGTTGTGACATCACCTGCAAGTTCAAGGCAGAAGTGTCAGTATAAAGGTGAACACTAAAAAGTTCCAAAACCAGAAAAAAATCCCCTCCAAAATCCCTGAATCTCACTTTGAGTTTTTAAGGAAATTAGGGTATCTGATATAGCTACATGCTCATTGAAATTAAACTCTCTTAATTCTTTAGAAATGGGAAATGCATGATGCATAGTTAACCGAGTACTGCTGGGTATGTTCAAGGAACAGACAAATTATTTCTTTTTTATTAACGAGAGATACAATACTTGAGCATGTTTTCTGCCTGCGACCATCAAATTAACAGCACGGTATTAAGAAACAATAATGGAATATGGCCAACAATACATTGACCTGTATATATGCAAACTGAAATAATGTTCTTTCTCTAAGTTTTGAAATAAAATCAATTTCTACTAGTTCCAGAAAACACTAGAAAAGTGAATCACAGATTTATAAAGATAACAGCAACATTATGTTACTGCTTTTCTGAGAAAAAAATACATCACATTAAAATGACTTTTGAAGGTTGGCCTCCCCTCCAACTTTTTCTCTCAAATATCCCAAAAGATTATGCCCCAGCTTAAATTAAAAAAAATAAAAATCATGGGAATAATAACCATCCTGACACAAAAAATGTGGTCTTTTGTTTTATCTACTGTCTCAAATAAGCAGTCCCATTCTCTCTGCCTTCGTGCACTCTCTTTCACTCTACACTAACTCTGTTCATTTGGGCTCATACACCAGAACGTTTTCACACTTACTAGAACTGGATCGATACGGATTTGTGTCTGGAACATTCTTGGGAAGTGTAAGTGCTTGAATGGTTTTATTGTAGTCCAGCTTCCTTTCATTCACCTTACTGTCTCCAGCTGAAAAACCAAAAGCCCACTACTGGCAACGATGCATCGTTTTCATTTAATTACCACATCTGACTACAACAGCAGCAGCTTCCAATGGAGATCAGACATGTTCCACATGTAAAATGGAACACTGACCCAGGGAGCATACAGACTTAAAAAATAACAGCAGGAAGTGTGGAAAAATGAATACAAATTCACAGAGTTCATTTTCGTTTTTCTAAACAGTTCCTTTTCAAGTTTGCTACCGAAAAATCCCCCATCCCTTACTGTTTTCAGCTCAGCTGCCCCAAGCTTTAACTTCATCTGTCTGGTTCCTGTATCCCCCTGCAGCTTTTTTACTTCTGTATATCAACCCCCCTCCGCCCTCAGTCAGGACACCTCTACCAAGACTGTAAGCATCTCACATGTGAAGTGCGAGGTAATGAAGAGAAAGGAGGTCCCAAAAAACGTGAAGCAGATTCCCAGAGCTCCCTTGGTTTTGATCTGAGATACGATTCGAGTTGTCACCGTGGCATATTCCACTTCTGGAAGGAGAAAGAGAAGCTGCTGTTAGAGAGAAGCCTCCAAAGACAGTGAGCAGGAAAGTCAGGAGAGGGACAGCCCTGGAGAAAAGGCCAAGACACCTGATGGCAGCAGTCCTTTCACCTCCCTATTCTCCAGCTCATACTGGGCCACACACCTGAGCAGAACCAGATCAGGTCCCTTCGAATGAAGACCGACATGTAGAGCACTCCATGCGCAGCAGAGTAGAGCATGACATAGTGGGGGCCTAGTGTCTCTTGGAGGCGGATCTCCCACTCTCTTCTGCAGGAAAGAACAACAGCTGGATCACAAGGACAGTACAAGAGACAATAACCAGGAAAGAAAATCAGCATTTTGAGAACAGTGTAATCCCTCTCACGGAGAAAGGCAAGCAAGCATAAGCAAAACCTCCCCTGCCAAAGCAATGCTGCTGGTCAGCCTAATTTGTAACCACGTATGCCATGTGGCAGGGTCTGCATGCTGGTGAGCTGGCGCTTCCAAATCTGAGGAAAACCAAGTCCCACTGGAAAGACGTCCTAAAAAAGCAGGGTCTGACATGAGGCTTCAACCTGCTTTTGTAGGGCTTGTCAATCTCAGACGGTCTAGAAAAGTTGGAGCAACGTACTAGTAATTAGCACAAGGTTGCTAATGCTTACAGTCAGCCAGTGAGCTAGGTTACAGCTGGCTCAGATCTACGGTAAGAAGCCCACTGAACAGGAGTTTTTCTATTTGCTGCCCTGGAAACAGGGCCAAGTTCTATATTTACAGATTTTTGTGCCATTTTCTTCTAAAACCCATTTTCCCTGGTACTCATGCAATAAAGTTCTCAGACTAAATGGGAGGTTTATGGAGAATATGACTGAGATATTTCCAGAACAGTTAAAAACAAAGTTACTAGTTAACAAGAAAAAGGGATGGTTCATTACATTGTTTTTGCTACCTGTCTGGACAGCCTTCTTGAACTCCGATGACATACATGTCCTGGGCATAGTCAGGATCTGTTGGTAACAAGAAGTCATCCAGATTCACTGGAAGTTCCTGTTATTAAAAAAAAATAAATTATGCAAAGATTTACTACAAAAGTAGAAGGAAAGCCCAGGCAAAGCTACAAATTCCACAGTATACGCAAACAACTCGGGCTTCAAAAATAGGTTAAGTGCTAATACTGAGAATATTCTTTCCCAAAGGCAGACTTCAACTGCTGTCAGTCCAGCAGAAACCAACACTCCACAGTTCAGCCACGTGGTCTGAAACTGTGACATTTTTAATTTCCTGTAATGCATATTTTTTTTACCAAGTTCATAGGCTATTTACTGAACACTGCGAAGGATTGCTTGTGTTCTTCCAAGCACAGCATCTCAATCAGGTGGTTGAATCAATCCTGAATTCCTATGCTACATGAAGATGTAAGCAGGAGGCCATGTTCTTTTTCAGAGATGTTCTCTTTTTATGTACTAAATAATCAGCCATTTTCACACGACCCTAATTGCAACAGAACATAACGGAGCTGCCACAAAATACCAAAGGAGCGCTAGGAAGCTCACTGTTTTCATACCTAATATCTGAGGAAACTTATTACAATGACTCACTAAGCTGAACGTGCATAAGAGGGCCCTGAAGTTTGGTAAAGACACCGAACTCAGGTTGATTAGGAACACAATCAAGAACAGAAAAAAATATCACACCAGTCCTTGTAATAAATACGGGGCAACTCTACCACTGCCAGAAGAACTCTAGAGGACTTACGTGCACATACCTTCTGACCTTGCATGTTCCAGGTAGCCACAAAAATTCCAATATTCCGATCAGGGAAATATCTGCTAAGCTCTTCTGCTCCCAGTAAGGCACCGTTTGCCAGAAGGCTGCCTTCCAAATAGCTTCTGTAAACAGAAGACCCATTAAAAAGCATCTCAGAAAATGGCATGACAGCTGGAATAATGATTTGTAACGCTTGAATCTCAAGCACATACATTTAGCTCAAGAAAACAGAGTTTAGTCTTTATATACTTGCTTAAAGTTCATTAGAACATTTGCAGTTTTCAGAAACTCGTAGTTAAGTGCAATTGACTTTGCAGGGAAACGCAAGACAGCCCAAGCCCTGGTTATTCCCTTGGCACGGCGTAAGACCAAAAGCAGATGCAACATGCCTCCAGGTCACCAGCGCAGAGGGCACTTCAGCCACGTGCCAAACCTTATGCTCTGCACACATCTCAGTACTCATCAACCAGAGACAACCCTTACAGAGAGCTCGTGGATCATGCACAAGAGAACAAAACTATTGTCAGAAACCAGCTGGGACACAAGCACGATGGTGAGACTGACGCTGCATGGGTTTTGTGATCAAAGACTTATCCTTCCCAAGTCTTCAATCCCCTTCGTACCTATTGCAGACACAGTGAGAGACTGGTTTGAGTGTCTTGAAGCAGCTCAGTTTATCTAAACATGGAACTAACACCACCATGCCCAATGTTCTGGCACCAAGTTGCTCCTAATCAAGGATTCAAACTCACATTCTTCCTTGCCAAATTATGTGATTTATTGTGTCCGAGGTCATGTTCCACACAGACAGCCCTGCCCCCCACTGCCTGCCTCTCCAGGCACCACGCTGCTCACAAAAGCAAGGGGTATTGGCAAAAGGAGAGCAGGTTAAATAAGCATTTTTAATCTTCCTTAAGCTCCACAAGTAACGATGACAGCACGGTGTTAGGGAATGCTGCGCAACGCGCTGGCCTACACAGCTCCTCACCTGACTCCGACAGCTTTTCAGAAGGAAGTGCAAGAAAACCCCAGACAAACACGTAACAATCTGAGTGGAATCACATTTTTCCTCAAGAGATTCCTGGAAAACCTGGGGCAGAGGACCTCCTGCGATACACTGAAGCAGTTTACAGCAGATGATTTGTTCTTGCCAGAAGCCAAACAACTCTCAACACCTGCAGAGGACAGTCACCTTACAGGACTGTGGCAGGCACGTGTGGGCAACTATCGTGTGATAGTTTCAAACTAAAATATTTGTGTGTGGGGATTTTTTTCCTGCCTTAATTAAAAGTTAATTAATTTTCAGTTCAAACCCAAACTATTTTTTGTAGATTACTATATATATATATTCCCAAGTGTTGGCGTGCACAGCTACTGTTCCCTAGCTTTCAAATCAGCTTGCTTAAATACTACAAGAAAGTTGACAGCAAATCTTACTTTTGCTTATGAAAAACAATACACAGCCCCAAGGAGAAAATACACAGTATCTGTACTAATCTTTTCATCTTCAAACTGTTGCCACTCAACACAGCAAGTTAAACAACACTGAACAACTCTAGTGATTTACCAATCAGGTCTCTGCCCCTGAGCAGCAGGATTCTGCGTGGCAGCTGGCACCTGCCCACAAACAGCAAACTTTGCCACGAGAAGCTGGGCGACATACCTGCTCCGGACATCCTTGGAACGAATGGGGGTGAGCAGGCTGAACGTGGATTTCATGGAGTCTGTGGAGCAATTATCGTAGACCATCCCATTGCCGTGTAGCCTGGTATCACTCAAGCTGCTGCTCACCGTCCCAAACTTGTGCTGAGAATAATGTCGATAATCCATAAAATCTGAGTCAATCCTATTAGCTGTCCTCAGCGTGTGAGAGGCCACATTGAGCTCCATGGGTGGCAGAGGTCGAGCTGGCATTATTTGGGACAGCCGGGGTTTGCTGCCTGCAAACGCTTTCCCTCGCAGAAGCCCACCAAAGGCACTGGAGATCTCGGAGGCTCGTTTCCCCAGGTCAGAAGTGCTTCCCCTGCTTTTCCCCATGGGACTTGCTTCTGAGGCATCTGGTGAACTGTGCAAGGAATTCGGCTCGCAACACTGACTGCAGGGGGTTGCTCTACCCCTGATAGGAGGGCTGAGGGACGCTTCCTGCAGAGAACCATTTGAGGAACTCGTCTCATTGGGATCTGTCAGACTTTCCTGACTAGTTCTAAACCGCCTCCACCGCCTCCAGTTTTTCTCATCCAGAGATGCAGCACGCTCCAGTCGGGGTTTCCTAGGAGGCCTTGGGGTGACTGATTTGATTTTTATATTAGCTCTGAGTTCATCCGGTAGAAGCTTTAAGGTTTCGTTTAAAGAGGTGTCTACACGTAGAGGATCTTCAAAGGTAAGCACGTCGTTGCCACTGGCCTCCTTCTTCGCTGCTTTGCCAGCTTTTTTAGCCTGCAGGTCCTGTACTGCTCCACCTCCGGTGCTCTGAGTAACACATGCCCCTGAGTGCTGGGAAAATCCATTTAGAGTACTCATTCTCCTCCAGCGTGCCAGCTATGGACACTGCTCCATACGTAGAGTTCCTCACAGCATACCTGTCTTTCCCTTGCTTAATCTGTAGGTTCACAGAGCTTTAACCAAGCCAGAAAGGCATGGGGTTTGAAGACAGTTCGGTCTTTAGTTGAGAGCGAACGGAAGGTGTACATACAGGCAGATGCATTGTCTGCAAAATTTCAAGAGGTGGAATACCTGAATTTTCCCAAGAGAAACATGTAAAAATAAAAATTTACTGAGCTGCAAACGGTGGTCCATAATCAGAGAGCAAGCTCCCGACAGGACTTCATTCTAGAACATTTCAAACCTTATGACAACCTTGTTAGAAAACCAATGTTATTTTCATTTTTACAAGAGCAGAACTATGAACCAACTTCCTAGGTGACGCAGGCATCACAGGCACAAATGTATTTCTTTGAGAAAAGGTTGTGCAAAGCGTTAGCCTGAAAGCAACTTAGAACTGCCCCCAAATCCCGGGTTGCTGTTTTAGCGCTGCAGGACAGCCCTGCGGTACAGTGAGTCAGGGTACAAGCAGCCTCCAGGCTGCCCGCAGCACTCGCTGCCAGAGGCCAGGAAATTTCCAGCGATCTCAGCCTCCACCACGACCCCACGGCAGGGAGACCGCTGCCACCTCCTCTGGTTTTGCCCCAAGCCCTGCTGCTGAAACCCAGAAGGCATCTGCCTGGAAGCTTTAGGGATGCAGAAGGAGGGCGGAAGGCAGGCTCCTCGGTGGGAAGGGCTGCATCCCGGCGTTACACACACCAAACTTTACACCCGCATAGCTCCGTAACAACAACACGAACCCACTGAAGCACACCAGCACGCGATTTCACACGTAACGTCAGGCTCCCAGCCCCCTGCAGGGACCGCGGGGGGGGCTCTGCCGGCTCCTCTCCGCTGCCCTCCCACCGCCCGCTGCCCCCGGTAGCGGAGCCCCGGGCCCCCGGTGCCGGCTCGGCGCCGCCACCGCCCCGCGCTCACCGCTGAGGGGCCGCCGCCGCCTCACGGGGCCGGCCGCCCCCCGCCGCCGGCCTCTCCCCGCCTGCCGCCGGCCCGGGCCCCGCCAGCTCCGCCCCGGCAAGGCCCCGCGGCCCGGCCGGAGCAACGGCGGCGACTCCGTGAGCGCCCCTTGGCGGCCGGAGGAGCGCCCCGACAGGCCCCGGCCCCGAGGTAGCCGTAATGAGAGGCGGCCCGGGTGCTTTCGGTTAAGCAGGCAGTCAAGTTACCTTTAAAGCAAAGCATTTTTCACTTAAAAATAAAAATTAAAAGCTCCTTCTGTTAGCCTGTGGCTTCGATTTTTAACATTTCAACGTTTATAAAGCGCAAACTGCTTCCAGTGCTCAACACCCAGCGTTCTCCAAGTCGCTTTAAGCAGGGCTTTGAGCTGTTTCCAAACACTCAGGAGATGGATGGACCTTCACTCGACTTGCCACAGCAATAACCACAAGAAGTAGTAAAATGTGAAAGTGCTCCAGAGCGCAAAATATTTTATTTAAGAATTTACAGTGTCAAATCTTACACTTAGGAAAGATAGCCGCTCCCAGCTCAGAGGAAGCCTTCTTGAATTAAGATGTTTGGCAGTCTCTACTGAAAGGAGAAAATAATCAGCAGCCTGGCTGAACTAGAGGAAGCCAAGTGTCTGACTAGGTTTCAGTCACAGAAGAGTAACCCATGGTGCTGCTCACCATGCCTGGAATTGAGTACGGACCACTATGCCAAGGTTTCCGATTCCCCCAAACAGCATTATGCTTCAGCTACGCATAACCCCCTTTAGACTAAATGTAAGGCTATCAAGATCTCAGAAAGGTGGCATTATTCAGGAAAAGAAAAACTATCAGGGACCAACACCAGCAATTTCACATTCACATTATTTCTACTCATGAGCAGAAATTCAAGTAAAATCAAATAGTGTGGTGGCAAATTCTAAATAAAATATGGCCTAACAATTTAATAAATATTTAAAGTTTATTTCCCTCTTTGCAGATGATTCAGATTCTTCAGTCAATATGAACATTGCATATCATGGTTTTCAAGATTTCCTATATTAATCCTATAGATTTTAACGTCCATCAGTAGAGGTCTAATCCATCTACATTTAGTATGTTTGAAATTCAGCTGTTAGCTATTTAAGACCTTGGTTATTTTAGTAATGGAAATTCAAGAACAGTATTATGCTGATTCTGGCACTCAAGAGGAAAAGACAACTTTCAAGCTGTTACCACCTTAATTACACAGTGCCAGCAGTTTGAGAGAAAGCAAGTAACCGTATTGCACTTAAAAGAACACTCACTCATCAAATAGTACAGCATCAGCTATTATACAGAGAGCTTCTTTCAGACTATACAATTTGCTTTACAAGTAGTCTAAACCACAAACTACATACATACTAGATAAGATCCAAATCAAATTAGTATTAGATTACAGTCACAGTTTTCATTCGATACGGGTCAATTTATTTGGATGAGCTGTGGCCCCCTCCCCCCTTCAAAAAACAAACTAGCATGAGGCATTTCCCAGATGAACATCTTGAATTTCATACATTGACAAACCAAGTCCTGTTTTATAAGCATTACAATTGCGCATGGTCCTCTTAAGGCCACAGAGTGTTATGTTACAATGTGGACATGTTTTTCCCCCACAATGGGAGGGGAGCATCCTTCAGAAATTAAGGAATCCCTGAAACTATGCCTTAAAGTCACACTAGTAGGTTTAAAATTTTTTTTTTTTAGGAATAAATTGCCTATGCAATTTATGAATAATTTTTGTAACAGACAGCAACTATTTCCTCCCTTGGGTCTATTCTTTATCACAGCAAAGCTATTTCTAGCCAGTTCTTTAAAAGGAAGAGTTACATATATTTCATGTTTGGTAATGATTTATGTAGATGAGGTGCAAGTAGGGAGACCCATGAAAAAAATCACCCATCATTAAATTACTGTCCTGTCAACTGCAGCTAGTTCTGATACCATGTGCCATAAGATTGAATAGTTCTTCATATATTCAGAAGATGAATGAGAATTCCAAGCAGAGCCACTGTATTCTACTTCAGTGTTGGATACTTCCTCTGTCCAATTCTTCCTGGCCTTGAACTTCCAGTGACTGCAGGAGACTGAAAAAGAATAACAGGAATAAACAAAAAAAAAAATATTCTGTAGAAGTGTCATACTGGAGACAAAATACAAGAAGTTGTCAGTAAAGTTTTGATCCCAACATTGTTAGCTTAAAGGAGCTAGATTGGTCCATGTGCACGTTTAACACCCTGCATGTGATAGTCCAGATTAAGCTAGTAAACCAAAATCAAACCGTATAAAAAATGAACAGGGTTGACATTCCCATCAGACAGGTTTGAATATCAAAGCTATATCACGTATGAGAGGTCTGCTGAAGCACCAAATTCTCACAATAATATGCTTTTATATAGTTCTCATCTGTATGGTTTCAACAAGGCAGGAGAAACTCATCCTGCAGTACTGAGAGCCTGGTTCTATGTACACACACCTTTCCATAAAGGTGCCTAGGCTACAGTGAGACTGCCTCTTCTGTTACAGTACTTTTTAACCCTTTAATCCTTCATACAGAAAACAGATGAAAAAATACAGTGCCATTTGAGACATTCCAGAATGGGCAGCTGCTCATTCCATTATTTTATCTTGCAAAATTCTTAAGTGCTACAAAGGCAGAGAAAGAGCAGAAGGAAACTCCGTTACAGACTGGATTATCTCACCATAAGGATCACCTGGGAATGGGAGTGGGGGAAGAAACAACTACATGGTAAAAATATCTGGGAGGAAAAAAAAGAAAATTTGTACTGATATTTAAGGCCACACCGAGTTACTTATTAAAAGGTAGACGTGGACTCAGCTCACTTAAAACAAGACGGTTCAGCATGACTGATTTACTCAAGCAACATTTAATTACTTGTTTGAACTCTCAGAGCTAACAAGTCTCTCATTTTGTTCAATAGTTTAGTTCAAAGTAACAATGAGGCCTTTACTCACTTGTGCAAATTGAGAAGGATTGTAGAACTGTACTGTTCCTGCTGAAGGTCCCCCCGAAGGTGGTACAGCGGCAGGCTAGAAAGCAGATTATACTAAAGTTACGGAACTGCAGAGCTTCACTGCCTCTCAGACTTGGTTTGCTTAGTCATACAGAGAAAATATTCACAGTAATAATGCCAACAATATGGACAGAGCAGCATATTATAACAACTGCAAAAAGTGCTGGTACAGTTTGCATCCATTTCTTGAATATTATTTGCTTAATGTAGGAATTGGCAAAACAATGTCACATGCATAAACTGTAAATAGCTCTGAAAATCCAAGGCATGCAAAACCAAAACAAGACATTGGTGCGACTTCACTGCATTAGTACCTTCTGTTTTTGTTAGTAGACCTCAGGACTTGCCCCAAAATAAACATTCTATGTCAAGTTTTGCTTTACTAAAAAGTATCAGAAAGAGTTTGTGTCACTCCTTTACAGTGACCCCACAGTACTCCCAGAACAGCAGAGATGAAGCATTCCTTTAATTCCTACAGGGGCTTTTGCAGATGAAACAGGCAATGGTATTATTACCAACTTGAGATTGGCAGCAGCAGAATGACAAGGTTTAGTTTGCATGGGTCATTTGGGAAGTGGTAGGTTGATTTGTCTTTGTTTGGAGGTTTTTTGTTTGTTGTTGTTTTTTTTTTTTTTTTTTTTTTTACATCAATTGACTAGTTTGGTAACCCAGGAAAGAGCTAATCAAAATTACTAAGTAAATCTTTTAGGAACACGAACATAAACAAAAAGCATGCCTGGATTACATGCATTATCATAAACGCAAAAGTCTGAAGACCCTGTTCGAGTGTTAAAAGGAACACTGCATCATTAGTCACTTTGAATGTTATTTCTGTGAAATGAGAAGAGGGAAAATGACTAAAAGTAGCATTAGTATTTGAGCAAATGCAAAATAAAGGGTGGGAAAGTAAACACGTTAACATAAATGAGAATGGCCAGCCACATGTACCTGATTAAAATGCTGGCTTACTTCACGTGATAATGAACTCATTGAACTAGAGCGCGAAAGCTACAAAACAGCAAGAACACACAAATACAAAAAACACAAATAAAAAAGTCGTCATGCATGTCACTGCCCCAAGCTTTCAGTTGTTTTATTTAATTATAAAAGTCTCACTCTGCCAAAGGTTAAACCAACTTCAAGTTAAAAAAAATGTAAAGCCAGAAGTTAGTTTAAATCAAAAGGACTTCCTAAAGCACAAAATTATGTAGATACAGAAAACATTTAGTAGGAATAAAGGTAATGTTACTCTGCCTGGCACACAGCAATCTATTTACCTCTTTGTGTCTCACGTTTAATATTAGTGAAATTATATGCATGCACAGAGGCAAGAGGAGATCCTTAAAGTACTATTGACATTTTACTCTGAAAAGGCTTTTATAAGTTTACATATATCGAACAAGCAGATCACACCACAGAAAGTAGGACTCTGAGGCTGAACTTCTCATATGGACTTAGAGGTCTCTTCTGAGCAATTTTGGAGGCAGTCATATGACACCATCTTGCCTGGTCACGAGCAACTGCATCCATCATAGAATATAGAACAACCCAGGTTGGAAGAGACCTTAAAAAAATCATCTAGTCCCACCTTTGGTGGGAAAAGCGAGACCAGATGAGATTACCTAGCATCCTGTCCAATCGCATCTTGAATCAGTTACTTGCCATTTAGATGGCCCATGTTAAGAGCACTACAAAATAATGGTTAAAAATATGCAGCACGAGTCATTAGCTAACCACTTTGAACCAAGTCTTAAGTCTTACCTCTCCTGATTGGAAGCCATCAGGGTTGGAAACAGGTAGCCCGGATCCAGGTGGAAGGATTGTAGGGTTTAAATACTAAAGAAAAACAATGCACTCTTTTTTTAATCTTAATTACTGTAACTCATTACAACGTTATTTCACCTTTCTGCTATATTAATCCCATTGCAGCAAAACAACATTGCAATACATGAAGTCAGATGAAAACATGCCGCATACTGCTACTTCCAGTGTTCTTGGTCCATTTCCTAACACATACTGCAAACGCAAAATGTGCAGTCCTGCCAAGTTGGGAAATACAACTCTTCATGGGCTTCCTACTTCTATTTTCACTTGTATTTCCATTCTCAAGTTCATAAACTAAAACATAGGGATTATGTTTGTGTATAACAACAATATGCTTTGTACATTTTGCAGCTATGAAGCTACTGTTGAGAATCTTAAGTTATTTTTATGAGAAGTTTGAACAATATATACAAGACATTCTTTTTAACACACCTCTGGATCAGCAGCTGCAGCAGGTTCTGTGTTGGTTTGGTTTGCAACTGGTGTGTGCTCTGCTGCACCACTCCCTTCCATCGGCTGGGGTTCCCCTGGAACTACAAAGGAAATGGGATTTAGTCAGACACACCAGACCAGGGGGTTTGACTTCACAGAATAAGAAGCAGGGTCATAAGCAGAACTGAATTTGTACAATACCAGTCTTCTTCCAGGGAAAAAAAAATAGGCAATTTAAAGAGTGCAGTATTAGTATCTACAGATGTCTCAGTATTGTTACAAGTTTGCAAGCAGGAGATGCATACAGTTTACACAGAAACAGTTTATACAGATCAACTTGGTGCAAGGCAGCATGTAGGGAAAGCCAAAAAAACATTGTAAGCAAGTATGCTGGTAAGACCTCCCCCTTTCTTTCCTCAAACAGGGATACTGGAACTAAAAACAGGTGTCAGAAATGAGCACTAGGTATTTAGCAACACAGGAGTACTATATAATTCATATTTTGCTATTATGATGGCCTAGGTGCTCTGTATCGATTTTTTAAAAAATCAACCCCCCAAAATTAAAAAAAAAAGACAAAAACGCAATCAAAACAAGCAAAAACCCAATCTCTTTTGTTTGCAGAGTGCAGAGCTGGGCTTTATTAACTTATTTTACTGCAGTTCCCAGACAGATTCCTCTTTAAAAGGGATTGGAGTTAGTGAGTCTGAATGCTGTGAAATATTCATTAAAGGCTACATAATACACACACTGGCAAAAGTGACTTTAAGGTAACCATAGAACCTCCTTACAAGTTTAACCACACACAACACACCTGAGTTTGGAACAAAGACATTTGCAGGAACTGGCATCGGTGCCAGCGGGGCAAATAGGTCTGCTGGTGCAGGAACAGCACCACTCGACTTGGTTCCACCTGGATTCAGAACATCGACATAACGGGCTCTGCTTCCTGCTAAAACAGAGAAATCCAGAAATAACAGAGATAAGTCTTGTGTTATTCATCTCCATGTCTATTTTCAACAGTCTGCTGGTTAAACTACCTTTCAGAATCAGAAAATAATGCTGCAGGGATACAAACAATAATATCCAAGTCACAATGTCATTGTGACAGCAATCACAATGCAGAAGTTAGGCACAAAGCCAGAAATAGCCACAGTTCCATGACGTCACTGAGATGCCAACTGTTCCCAAACATCCCCAGAAAAGCCAAGAGTTTTGTCTTCATATTTTATGCAATAGAAAATTTGAAGTCTTCCATGTCTGTTACCTGCTCTTCTGGAGAAGATGTTGACAGGAGCACTAGGTGGACCTCCAGGCCCAGACGGAGCAGTCTGGGGAACTTTAGGAAATCCTGTTGGAGGCGGCGGTGGAGGTTTACTCTGCCAGGAGAACATAAAAGAAAAAAACACATCATTGACTAAGAGTATTAAAAGGCAAGCGTCTGTCTGACTTCTCTTCCTTACCTATTACAGAACACACAATGTTGGGTATACTGACATGCGTCTTGCTGTGTGGATCAATATTCCTTATCTCACTCCACATGATAACTCCTTATCTAATGTCAAGATATTTCTACAGCCCATCTACACTCACTCTAAAAGGAAGCATTTACAACCATGGTTCTCATCATTTGCTTATGTTTTGAAATAGCTCTTTACCAATAAGGATAGACAGGGTGGGTGATTTTCCTTGCTTTACAATGCGTTACATTTTCAGAACTAAGGACTCTTCCTTACTTCCCCTCTCCCACTCACCCCCCTAGTCTGTTTTCAGCAAATCAATTAAACTATTTTCCAGGTGGTATCAACTTGTATCAAGAGATACATTGAACTAAGTTTAGAATAAATTCCTTTGTAAACTCAGCCATAACAACTGGATCGACACCAGCATGTGAAGACAAATGGTTTCATAAATACGTGGACTATACAAATACGTAACGTGTTGATTAGCTTCAAAATGTTGCACACTTTAAGCCAAATTCAGTAAAAGTCAGTAAAATTGTAAGCCAGTACAGATTTTAGTTTGAAGAAAAAAAGCCCTCAGTTTTTTACCTCTTCTTCTGGTTCATCCAAATTAACCCAGCGCTGTTTCTGTTCATCCCAAACAATCTACATGGAAACCAGAGTCAAAAATTAGCAGTCCAAACAAAGCTGGAATAAACACAATTTTTAAATTTTACACACATTTGTTTACTTGTTAAAACAAGGTTCATCTGTTATACAGGAAGCCTCTTTGAACCAATTAAAATGTACAAAGGTTTTTGTGATTTAGTGGACTTACGGATTTGTTTTTGTCATCTGGAAGGTGAGCTTCATTCTTTCCTTTCCCCATCAGCCAGCGAAACCAGTTTGCACCAGTCTAAAATATAAATACATCTATTTAGTTAATTTTCTCAACACTGTCTTTACAGGCAAATCAAAAGAATTTCATGCAATAATTAGTTTTCTGTTAGAGGCTTCAACTGTAATATAAAAAACACCAGGAAAGATGCCCTCAGCTAAACTAAATTGTATCTTTCTGACAGACGGAAGAAAGAATTCAGAGGTAATGCCACAAATGAAAACTAGTCCTTATAAATGGCAGCCTGAGAAAACAGGGGAACAGGGCCAACGCACAGAAGTGGTGTAAGCAGAGGAAAATAAACAAGTAGGGGTAAACCCACTGTGGAGAATGGGAGTTGGATGAAAGAGAGGGTGTGTGTTTGTTTTTAACGTGAAGGGAAATTGCTCTGAATTCATTCCCAGTGAAAACAAGTGGCTAGTACAGCAATGCTTCAGTGCATGTAGGGGCAGCTAGCGTTAGCACAAACTTTGATATGGGTGTATAAAAGTGTCTAGATGTTGTAAAAGCCAAGACAATGTTACCACATATCCCGCAAATCTCCTCTACCTATGACTACCTCACTTATCAAGTTTACCTTTCTAGATGCTGTCTCTTTTTTTACTTCTTTTTTAGTCTCTTTCCCTACAGGAACAGGTGGAGAAGGAGAAGGCTGTTTTGCTGCAGAGTTGGATCTTTCTCGTCCCACAGAATGAGCAGAGGACTCTGAAGTCGTCCGTGACCTTCGCCCATAGCCCTGCATCACAAATATATGGGAAAGCACAAAGCCGTCACTGCTGGAGTGAACTGATTACACCATCTTGCTAAGCAAATTCTTTCTTTGAAAAGTTAGTAATAGGAAGAAATCCAAATACACCAGTAAGAAGTAAATGTAAATAAGAACAAAGACTTAGTGGAAGAAGCAGCCTGCTCATGGCATACCATATATGCTGAAGACTGAGATGCAGATCTGGATCTTCGTCCTGGTGCCTGGTTAGATATAAAGCCAGGACATGCTTAATAAGCAAGCAGCTAAATATCCAACACAACATTCACTATTACAAATTCCCATACCATTCAAGACATTCAAGCTGGTTATTTGGGTACTTCTATGTCCTCTGACACGTAGGAAGGACAAAAAAAGAGCTGATGTCTGGCCAAGTAATTACATGGTCATATAACTAATCCAATACAAAGTTAAATCAGGTCACTGCTGTGCAGACCAATCAGCCCACAAGGGGAAAGATATAAAAATGCTGCACCAGACAGCAGTTGCTGCAATTCCACCCTCCCCCTCTATATTAGGCCGGCTGTTTTTCTAATGGTCATATAGCAACTCGAACATTAAAAAAATTAATCACTGTTTCTTTTGTTAGCATAGTTAAGAATTCTCCCTGTCCTTTATCAGTAGCCGTATGTATCCCTATTAAAAAATGTTTATGTTTTAATTCCTTCAAACAAGAGACTGAAATAACTTCCAAGGAAATACCAACTCCAGCAATACTTAAACAGGGAAAATACTATACATTTTTAAAAAGGCTATCTGGATTTCAATAAACACCATGAATATTTCCAGTCATGACCAAGTGCTAGGCAATGCTGTGCTTTTAAAACTCAGTCACAGAACTGTTCTTTATGGCCTGGCTGTCTCACATGTACGCTACAAGTTCTTCTGGGTAGGAAAAATTGTTTTGGAAGATGGGAAAGGAAGACAGGCCAGTGAAAGAAAAAATAAATTCTTCAGACAACAGCCTGGTTTCCCCTGCTCAATTAAAAAAAGGAATTAAAAATGGCCAAAAGTTCTATACTAGTTCATTATTTATCCCAATGAAGAGAAGGAGAATGGGGAAGAAAAATTAAGCTTCAAACCTAGATGAAGAGCAAGACAGACCCCCAATACACTTTGTGATTGCAAAGACATGCAACATAGCTGACGTGCTGAAGAGCTGTATAAAATAAAGATACCATGCTAGCCATTCTGTTATAGAAATCCTCCTCTCTCTGTTCGGGGAAAGAGTTTCGTGAAGGAGAATCTGGAGGAATTCTCTGCATTCCTTAAAAAGCAAAATTAGACTATGTTAGTGGGGAAAAAACACACAACTAAATGCTTTTAAAGTAAAGTTTTTCACTAGTTCTGAGTTTTGTGCTATTAAGAACCTGATCTTTTACAGAAAAAGAAATTTAGCTGCTGTGATTTTTTGTTTCTCCTGCATGGGTATTGTTTGATCTAGATATAGGTTAGAGCAGGGTGAGCAATGCAACCATCAGAATGGAGGCAATATAGTGTTCTTCACATCTCTAACACAACTGTCAATGCATCCATCCTTGCCTTCACACGTCACGTTCTACTGTCACAGGATTAAAAATTAATAAGGTGCTAACGCCCAGAGACAGAAATCCCTGATGCTCCGATCACAGACCTTCAAGACAGAGCCAAGTGGCAATTGCAGTGCATTCACCAATTCCATGGTACAGAAAAATTGCCTGGTTTATGTCCAAATCATAACTTGCTGATTCTGACCTCTCTTTTAAACTAAGCCAATACTAAGTGAATACTAAAGCTTTCCACAGATGTTTCTGTAACCTTCCATTGTCTTAAACTTAATTACCCAAGACTTGTCTTGCTATTTTATAAGTTGAGATATTTTGTATTAACCCCCCAAACACTTCATTCCCCTAAGATTCCAGACCTGTTTCCAGGTTTGTCTGCTCTTCTTCCCGCGATTCAGTTTCTTGTGGTGGCCCTCCTGGTGGTAGTGTTGACCCTAAATACAGCGGTGATGGCTCAACTCCATACTGATTTGAAAATCCTGGAGGTGCAAAGCCAGGGCCTGGACCAATGGGCTGAGAAGCCACTGGGTAGAAGGGGACACTTTGGACGGCTTCCTGGTCACCAGGAGGAATCACAGCAGCTGACCCATCAAGTATAGCCTGAGGTGCTAAGGCACAAAATAAAGTTAAGAGCTGTAACTAAACAGAACCTTTCATCCTGTGAATAAGACGAAATAATGCAGAAATTAAATTTCACTGTTTCTACCACCCTCTTAAATGATTTCTTATACTAGAAACCCAAAACATTTACTTTCTCTCTTTGTCATGAAGAAACATATGAAACATCATAAAGAAGGATATGAGACACTAACCTGACGGCATCAGCTGCACACTTTGTATCTGTTGAGACATATTGGGTAATAAGGATGCTAACAATGCATTTTCAGTGCCTGGGCCCGTGTCATGGCCAACTCCTCCTCCATCATATTGGCTGGTATGGTCTAATTCAGAGCTTGGTGTGCTACATGGATATTGTTGTGGTGTGGATCTGTCTGTGTTATAAGCTATTGCACCCTCCTGCACAAAAAAAACATTAACTCTACCAGATGTTAAGTTCATAACTAAAGAAATATATAGAAAATTAAATCTTAGGGTGATTACACCATAATTTTTGTTGCTGCTGTTTTATTGAACTGTTAGGTCAGTTTTCATATCTCTAATGGACTTCCTTCAATAAATATTTCTCCCCTTCCATTCTGTTACAATTTAGCTATACTAATTCACATAGCATTTTTGCCTTTTCTCCCTCCCCCCCTTACTGGCAAGCAGATCATCTGCTTACAACAGAAGTTGCTGCATTAGTTCCTTAATGAGCCTTGCAATTCTCCTCGCATTACAGTACTAAGAAAAATGTTATGTAACATACATTACCCTTTAAACTACTCAGTACTGTATCTTAAGGCACTAAAGTGTGATAAATCCACTTATCTTGAATTATGATACCTGTATTTTATGACATGAATATATCATGAGGTAATCACTTCATATGTTTCTGTAATTAGCAATACGAATAAAACTATTCAAAAACTGGATTTACACTAATCCTTAAAAGGGAATAGTTCACGTTGGAAAGTACAATCTTTACCTTAATCTGTCCATCCACGTGGCGAAGCCTTATCAACCAGGAAGGTTCAACTAGAGATTCCTGTTCTGGTTTCTCCTTTATCTGTGGATCAAACAGGCGCAGTTGCGATGACATCTAGAAAAAGAAATCATTGTAAAATTTCAGTTAACCAGCAACCAAAAGGCAACTTTAGCCACAGCATATCACCCACAGCATGAAGCTACAAATACTTAATTCTTCCGTATGTTACCTGAATTAGCTGGCCAATAAGTACAGGTGAATAGTAGTGTGGATCTTTGAGGACAGTTCTGGAAATCACTTCACAATAATGGAAGGCCTGAGCAGCAAGTCCCATTTCAGCAAGTCGGCAAGCATAGATAAATTTGAAAACCTATGGAACGCAAGCAGGTCAAATAAATCAAGCAGTCAGAACATTCTTGGGAGCACCAAATGAAAGGTAATTTGTAATTTCAGCCAAAAGTTCATATGTTCCATTATCATGTTTACACTAAGCAGGTAAAAAAAAAGTCTGAAAAAAGCATTCAATACTCCTCTTCCACTAACTGTATCCAGTGGAAGTAATTATTTGTCTACAGGTAGCATCAACAAATCCGGCTAGATTTTTCTTTTGGAATATAGAGTTATGGTAACAACAGAATTTAAAATTCTGAAGTTCAGAATGCACAGATGAAAAATGTAAAAAGACTGATTAAGTGACAAAATAGGGAAAAAGCTATCTTGCGCTATGCTACCTGTAAATATTTCCAGCTACCATGGATAAAGCGTCTTCTACACCGAATAAAGCACATATGAGAGATGAACACCTCACATAAAAGCTGCCAAAATATATGAAATATCTCTTCACCTGGAAATTGGGCAAGCAGCCAGGCTGAGTTCCTAGTGACTGTGCGTATTCATAGGCTTCTGTTCTTTGAATGGCTTCATTGGTGGCAAACTTAAAAAATGGCAAGCTATTGGGGAATAGGAGAAGAAAAATAATACTTGACATTCAGATCAAATATAATCAATAAATACAGATCTGTCAGTTAGAAATAAAGTCAGAAAGGTAGCTCTTAAACATACAGCATGGGAAACTTCAACTCCTCAAACAAGGACAGGGCATCAGACAGTTCTCAAAGACTGCTGTAGCTAGTTACGATGAGGGGAGCTGTGCAACTCAGTCTTGCCAGCTATTAAGTTTTTATTTTTTTGCATCAAAAAGGGATATTAAAAAAAGGAAAGCCAAACCTATGATTTGATCCAATTAGGACAAGTTTTGTTGTCTTCCTTGTGTAAACTCCAAAACCAACTTGGGCCATAAGGTAACAAAAGTGAGCAGCATCAAGCAATCCTTTAGAAGCTGTAGGGAAATAAGTGACAGAACTCAGAATATTTTGTCTTGATGACACATCATAATTCAGTGGCCCACACTGTTTTGGCTTTGTACTTAAACACCTTCACGGCACAGACAAGCCTGCATAGAACTGTTCCACTTTACATTTTACATAGCAATTGCTGCGTAAGTGCTGAGTAATTAAAATTTTTCAGAAAGCTTTTCCTTCAATCATCACCAGTTCATCCCCCAGGACTTACCAAGAGTGTCTCCCATGGTTGCAATGGTCCGGGATTCCAAGTCCACATTGTTTGTCAAGTTGGATAACACCATTGCTAGATGAGGCCTCCAGTCTCCCCATTTCTCATCTCCACAGCACTAAAATGAGAAGAATTAATCAGTCAAATCAGTGACTGAAGCTCTGCATGGTTAACTGTTTAAACCTAAAAAGGGACAAGTTATTTGACTGTCTAGGAAAAGCACATGGAAAGATTACTGTTATGAACTACACTACTCACTGCAGTACCCTGTTAAGACTCAACTGCAGCTCACACTCGAATCTTACCGTGGATGCAGCTGGCATCCTTCCAGACATGAGCTGGTAAACAGTCTGCAGAGGGTCATTAATCGGGAGACTGTTGGCAAATCTACAGAGACATTATACAGAAAACCAAACAACAAACATTGGGTAAGCAGTTAAAATGTATTTGAACACTCAGTCACAGTTTATCTTGCTTAGTTTAAGACAAGGAAGCGCTGCTTGAAAATATTACATCGCATAAGCAATTGCCCCCAGTGGATAATATCCAAAAGCAAAGTATTATTAATTACCTGGATCTGCCACTTTGACATATATCAATCCAAGCTAGGAAAAACCTCATGATTCTCCCCATGCCAGATGACTAGACTTAGTACCTGATTTCACAAGCTCAGGAGGCAGAAAGTTTATCTGTCTATAGACAAAGCATGCATGAACACATCAACAGAAATTGACAGTTGTTTTTTTGTGCTACCCCCACACAAAGCCTGACTAACAGCACCTGTCAAGCTAGCCCATGGATTACTGTGGTTAAAATATCCTTTAAATGGAAAGTGTGCATAGAATAACTTCTCAAGTTTAAGTTTATGGCCTGAAGACCTCAGAATAAAAAGCAACAGCTTACACGAATCAACTGAACACAGAGGTAAAATTAAAGCATAATTCTTGCATGAGGTATTAAAGATAACTCATGATTTTGACATTAAGATGTCTGAAGCACCAGATCACTCATTAGCGGAATAGGTAGACCATATCATATTAATCAATAACAAGCAAAACTGTACCTGGTCATAACTCTTGCATGTGTTCTGCTGTCCATCTTGCTGGCAAGTAGCAGAGCATGACCCCATAAGCCGTGCTTCATCGCCGATTCCAAAGCATCCTAAGTTAATACAGAAATTAGTTTCCCGGGTTAGCTTAACATACTACTCAGTAAGAGTGATTTTTTTTACAGTAGTATTTTGACTGAATGAAAAGTGTTTGTTTCGGTCATACGCTAACACAAGAAATATAATTGTTTTATTTTATAAACTGTAGGACACAACATTTTTTCATCAGTGCAGCGCAGTGTTATGAAATACACACTGCAAGTAGCAAAAATGATTTTCACTGATGCTTAGAGCTTTCAGATATTTGAAAAATAAGTAAATAAGACAGTGTTTGAATATAAGCATTCACCTTCTTACGGCCATAAAGCAGCAACTCTCTGAATCTCTCTGTCTCTTTTTCAAGACTGTCAATTGTGGTTATAAGACTATCAGTGAGAAATGAGAGCTGGGCTTCACCAGATTCCTCTTCTACTTGTTCCAAAGCCTCATTAGTGAAATCGATCAAATTTGCTTCATTAGGGGACTTTCCAGGAAGCCATACTGTTTTATGATCTCGGAGCAAAAGTTCAGCCAAGTCTGTTCCCACAACAGTCTATAATGTGTGGTAAGGGGAAAAAAAAAGTTATTTCAACATCGCCTTCATGTTATTTTCAACAAGATTTGACTATCAACACCTCCGAGCACAAGTGACCAGATTACCTGTTCCATCAACCTATGAACCGTTTGTTACAGGTAAGTCACTGTACACGTATTACTTCTACATAAATGCCACTTTCTGTATAAAAGATTTTAGGAAGGACAAAAGTTCAAGCAGTGAAACATACCCCATTCTGCCTGCACAACAGAACAATGAAGTCCCAAAGCAGACTTGCAGATTCTTTGTCGATCAAATTTTCATTCTTAAAGCACTGTGTAGATTTATTTTGTGCAAAATTAATAACATCCACTTTATGGGTGTCATCCCTGGAAGAAGAAAAAAGCATTTAATGAGACAAATGTAAAACATTCAGATCATTATTGTGACTAGTATGAGGAACAAATTTAAAGCTCACCTACCATTTATACAAGTGAAAAACAACAAATATTTAGAGTTAGTTTAAATCCTGTAATCTACAATTGCAGGACAATAAAAAGTTTGATGAAGAAATGAAATCTTGAAATGTGAAATTTCTTTAAAATCTGTTAGGACATACTTAGCAAGAGGACCAGGAAACGCTCTCATCTCTTCTTGCTCTGGAGAATGTTGCAACATAGTCTAAAGACACAAATATAAACCATAAGAAATTTTTATAACTATGCTTTCTGGATTTTAAGAATAAAAACAGATCTGAACATATCTATATTATAATCATGGCTATTGCTCTTAAAATATATATGGTGGCTTGCAACCTGCGTAAGGATAATAAATGACAAGATCTACTTCTTGATGGGGGGAAACGTTCTGTAGCAAAATACAAAAATATTCCTCTTATCTCCTCAATTTTCCTGCTGCCGTTCTAGTATTTGTGTGCAATTCCACTTCCTTCTACTGATATTCTACCAATGAATCCCTATTCTCATCACGTACACCAGTCCTTACACACATTTTACAACACTAGAGTGCTGCAGTTCTTTGTAGAGGCATAGGAAGAATAAAAACATGCACACAATATTTAATCCCCAGTCAATCAAGATAACAAGCTGTCGTTTGTCCTTGTACATTCTCTGCAGGGCTATGATATCTCTAGGAACAGTATTACATTAGTAACAAGCAAACAAAAAACTCCAGCACTTCTAGAAAGTAAGGATTTTACCCAAACAAAATTATAAGGAGCTGGATGATCTAACCATGCCTGTGTCATCTCTCATTGAAAAGGAATTGTTAAGTTACCACTTTACTTACAGCTACAGAGCAAACCACAACAGGTAAGTATAGAAGGATTACATGCACTGACATATTAAAGAAATACAGGAAGCTACAGACCTAAGTTCCCTACTCCCCTTCTGAAAGGCAGGCCTGTACACCACCACCCTCCTTTTTGCTTATAAACTTTACCTCCATACTGTGTATTTCAACCAGAGCTGGCTGGCCTTCTGAAGGCAGGTTTGGCAGCACTTTTATTAAGAATCCCCCAGGACCAAACCTAGCACACAGATGAGGCACTGAAAATTTCTCAGGCGTTGATGGCCTTAAAGGTGCTGAAGCAGGGAGAAAAGAAAATAAGATAAAGTGACCTGACTTGCAACAAAATAGACATGCTGATGTATTTATTTAATTCAGTAATCCCGCAGTACTAGTGGAAGAAAAAAGAAATACAATTTGGCTAAATTTCATAAGCAACAATTAATCAGTTCCATTAAATTTTCAGATCTTCTGAAGATTTACCACAAAGAACAAAACTAGACTAAAGAACTCTAAAATCCACTTATTGCTTTAATGCAGGGGTTTTACTTGTTTGTCTTAGACATCTCAATATAAACATGACAACTTCAAAGAGCTAATGACTTCAAGAAACTCTAGAAAACCTTTTCCAGATGAACAGTGTTTTGTTTCTCATGGAAAAGGGTAAAAAATAAATGTGGATAAATCTGAAGTTTAAGCGAAATGTTAATCATTCCCCCAGAAGCACGCACAATACAATTCAAAAATGTATCTAAAAGTGTTTAGAAATGCAAGTATGCAATATTTAATCGCAATCACCATCTAGCTACTGCCATTCTGTGAAATACCCATGCTTCAGCAAGCAAGAAGCTATCCTTTTGCTGAACAGGGAAGAACTTTGTTCACGTATACATACTGTAAATAGGAGTGCTTTCCTATTAACAGGCTTAACAAATGCACAAAAGTGATCTCACACACTACAAACATTAACAGAAGCACAAACTACTACCAATAAACAACCTCACAAGCAGAGTCCCTTCCCTCCTCCTTCCCCAATGGTGCCAATACCTTGTTCTACAGTTGACCATCCAGTTTCAGTCGGGTAGCCATAATCTGTAAAAGGCTGTTGTCCACCAAAGTTAGGAGCATATCCACCATACGTATAATCTGCATGCAGCGACACTGCCTGTGCAGCAGTTTCATACGCATTAGCCGTTAGATCATGGTTACTTCTATACAGCTGGCTCTAAATAGATCATATTAGTAGTTGTCAGCAGAGAGTGTGAAGTTACACAAAGCAAGCAATACTGCAAGCATGACAAGACGGTAAGCATTCCACCCCACCATCTTCACTTCTTCGGATGATTCTTAAACCAGGTTTACTACACTTGAAAACACTGCCCTGCAAATCACCTCGCACAACAGCCTGCAGAAGATAATCTCTTAGTGTTCTCCCCTCAATGTTTTTACTACCATTTGAGCTGTTCACATCCATGTTCAGCTCTCTCATCACCACAACAATCACCTGAATATTACTTGTGTTTTTCAGGTATTTGTATTCATGGCATAAATAGGTAAGTAATCAGCTAGGTTTGTTTTTTGCTTCTAAAGTCAAGATACCATCATACAAACATTGAGTTAGTCTTTTAACAGATCCCATGCTTGTGATCAGAAAAATGACACAACACTGAAAGCCAGGCAATATCAACTCCAGCCAAGCACAGTAAAGGCAAAGTTCTCACAACCATATGGATTCAGTATTTTTTTCATTTCTGTATGTGTGGCAACTGACAGCTGAGTGCTGATTTTGGTTAAAGTTCTCTTGACAACTGTGACAAATGCTAAATTCAGAACTATATTACAAAACAGCCTTAACCTACAGAATATATGTTTTCAAAATACATTTTTTCCCAAGCTAAAAACTGAAATATTTAAATACTTCTAACTTTTCACCCACACCTAAGAGAAAGACCCAGCTTAACTGTCTGAGAATACTTGATGTGACCATTTGAAGCTTACTTGCTGAGAGCGAGAACTAAAACTGCTCCGGTGACTGTGAACACTGTGGGAGCTACGGAGACTATGAGCAGAATGCTCGCTGTGAACGCTGCGTCTATCAAATTCATCACCGTAAGGATCTCTGTGAGGCTCTGCTTCATCATCAAAGCTTCCAGTAAAACGAGGATCGTATCTCCAGTGATCTTCGTATCGGTCATGTCTGAAGAACAAAAACATACCAAACAAAAATAAACGTAGCCAACTGTATCTAAAGGAAAGTGACTCCGCTGCCTGCCTCTTCAGAAGGGAACTGTACCTAGCTTCAGAAGGGCTTCTAGATCATTACCTAGATTTAGGTTTTTATTACAGTAAACAAACTGGTACTTCAAGAACTTCATCCAGAATATTCAAGATGAAGATTAACGTCATGCTCCGAGGCTGTTTAGAATAAAAAAAGAAAACCCAAACAACGTTTATCTTATCTGAAAAGATGTCATATTTGCCTTAAATCCTTTTCTTAAGGGTGAGATGACCACTCATCTGTTGTTCCTCAATTACCTGTGTTCAAGCAAAAGAACAAACTAGCAAAAGTAGCTATTAAAAGCATAATACTGCATTTTAATAGTCTGTCACAGGATGCAACTGCGTTCCTGGAGTACAGTACTGAGAGGATTTTGTTTATGAAGCTGCATGATACCTCAATTCTGATGCCCATACAATTACCACAACAGCACACAATTTTTTAAGGCTTTGGGGTAGATCTTTAACAAATAAAGCAGTATTTCCGTTGGTGCACAGGTGATGCTTCAGCCCTTGCCTTAACACTTACTGCCATTATCTAGTTTCCTGATGACACATTTGAATATGAGGGACTTAGTCCAGAAGATAGCAATGCCAGACTGTCTGCCTTCATTCACAGTGGTTCTCTGGACGCAGTCAGCACCTAGGTCCCACCCTGCCCTAGATGTGGAAAGAGCACGGACCGAATGGACAAACCTGTTGCCATATGGATACGCTTCTCTCTTCTGGTACGGGTTGTGTTCAGCATCATACCAATACCTCTGATCGTAACTTCTAGGATCTCTGTATCTGGGGTCATATGCTGACGAGTAACGTTCCCAACGACTTGGATCTTTGGAAGATAAAAATAAATGGGTTAGATACTGGAAGACATTGCCTATAACTTTCCTCTCCTTTCTCTTTAATTGCCTGCTGATTTGGTCAGCAGCCCAGAAAAATAAAAACATGAGTACAATTAGCTAGATACTCTTGAGAAGACAGTGTTTACCATCAGATAGATCTTTTCTAACAACTTTCAACCTTAATCATAGCATGAAAATAATTCAACAAATATTAACAGAATCTTTGCTATCAGTTTTCAGAGCGCCATGCTACGTGCTTCAGGATACAGACAGATTTTGCTTAAAATCCTCCCAGGCACTATCCAGGCAATTGCCTTTAGACTACTAACACCGCTATGTCTCTGTGAACATTCAGATAGCTACAGACAAAAACAAATTCTAGTCACGAGTCAATTTCTGTTTACACCCCACCTAAATTTTACTTTAGAACTTTGCCTGCAGGTTACACACCAAGGATACAAGCCAGCAAATGACAGGTTTGCAAAACACCAAAGAAATCCATTCTGTGGACTTAGCATGGCACATTTTTATAAATGAAATGACAAATAGAAGTCTTGGAGTGAGGAAAAACCTTTACTCATTTTCTATTTACTAATTATGCTGAATAAAAGAAATATAGGAAGGACGGCATGGTATTAAGAACTAAAGTAGGCCCAAAGATCAATTTCTAGCAAGTGTAACTTTATTCTCGCTGGATGTAGGAAGGAGATATATATATTTAATTACAGAAAAAAAAACAACACAGTAACTCTCCAATTTTAAAATTGGAGAAAAATTTACGGGGCAAAGGAGATCTGCAATTTGCTATAGAAAAATTCAGAGAATACTTTGACACCTTACCTCCATAGTCATATGCATTTGGGTAATAGCCTGCGTAATAATCAGTCCATCCAGTTTTTGCATAATAATCTTCAGGATACCCCTGCCTGAAAGTACACAGGCATAAGAAGAAGTTATCCCTCCTTCAATCTCTCCGAAAGTCAGCAAGAGATATGAAGAACTACATGCCGTGATTGGTTAGGTAGTTTCATATTTAAACTAATGCATTTACAGGAAACCAAATAATCATAATTGTAAAATTAGGTGTTTACAAAGTTATATATCACTAAGCTGTTCTGTGCCATAACAAACTGACAGTACAATACCTTAGTGGCTTTTGTGAACTGCTTTGGTCATGAGATCGGTTACTTATGGGCAATTAATCACAAAAACTACTGCTATAATTAGAATGAACTGTCTCAACAGAGAGATCAGCAACCTAAATAATGAAATAATTGCTCCCTCAACTTTAGAGGTGTTTTCTCATACACCTTATGGAGATGAAAAGAGGACTGCAGTCTGGAGACAAGGTCATGAAAACAAGTCAGGACATGCACTAGTGCTCTTGTAGGTAATTCCAAACAGAAGGCTTCCAAACTGAAGTCTCTGGGGATGCCATTGCAGCATCTGTCACCAGCATAACATACAAGTCAGAAGAGAAACAAAACCAAAACGCACTACGCTATTCTTTGGCTACCTGGCCATCAAAGAACTCAGTGATATCATTTTCTTGTTCTACTTGGAGCTCTGTTGTATGCCGTTCTGGGGACACCATCCAAAACTGATGAAACAAAGCTAGACGAACGTTAGATAAGAACATAAAATAGTAGTGTGTGTACATATATGCATGTACACACATCTACACATCCATGTGTAGCTATATGTCCATAAATAGAAACTGACGTGTGGATATAAACACTCGTGTGCATGCATTCACAAACACTCCTATGTATACATACACATAGGCACAGGAGGGAAAGCGATTTAACAACAGTGTGGAGTGACGGGAACTCCATGCTCCTCTCCAAAGCACTATTCATAGAAGTGATAGTGCAAACCCTGTAGTGGGCAAGCCAGTCAGGTGATACTCAGCACTGGAAAAACTGGGTGGGAGCCTTGCTAACACAGCACTTAGCTCTGCAGGAGGAGTTCTGATCTTATCAGATCAAGTTTATCCACCTAACCAACCTCCTCAGTCCCCCTCAGAAAGATGTTATTCCCTTCCCCTCCCCAAACTGAATTTAAGAATCTTCATCAATTATTTACGGAAATCAATACAGCATTGATACACTGTGGGAAAGTTTCAGAAACACTACCTTTGGGTGCCTTGCCGCTCTTAGTCTGTGCTGCCCTGCAGTGCCACACCACAGCCTGCAACCGACTGCAGTCACATCACACATCATCACTGACAGAGCAACCCACAACAGGCTTTGATCTGCCCAAAGCCCTCCCAGGAATTTTAACCTCTTCAAAACACTATGTAAAAAAGAGCACGCATCAGAAGGAGTGCTTTCTTTGTCTACTAGAGGTTATCTCCTTAGGAGATCTCACAGGGCAATTAAAGTCACTTCAGACAACGACAGAAGTTATCACAAACCACAAAAGGATATGCTTATCATTTTGTACTCCTCAGTGCCAAACTTCCTGTAATCTTACGAAGGCGGTAAACAGAATTTCGTTTTTAAGTTGAAGACTACTCCATGAGTGAAACACCTGTCCTGGTTCGACCTGTCAGACAAATTTACCTGACACAACACCAGCTGTTTTCACTGGATTCATCTGCTCTTTTCCAAAAAAAATGAAATACTGTACGTCAGTGAGCCACACGGACTGCTATGCTTGCAAAGCACATCCCCACACCAATGTGCAGAAGTGCCATTTATTAACAGAACTAGGGGGCCGCTGTGTAAGTGCTACCAAGAAAATAAACTAGCATTGGTTAACCAACCCATGGCCTACATTGCACTTCCACAGCACGCATGCAAAAGAGCATCAAGTCTGTTGCAGTGACTCTCAGCCTGGCAGAGAAGCTGACAGCCACCTACAGAACCGAATGAAAGGAGCACCGAGCTGTAGCAGCAGAACAGACTGCTGGAATCGCATCAGTATCCTTTTCAGGCACGGCATTCGATACCGTACGTTCCTACGGCAGCACACAATGAGTTTTTGAACTTCCTCACTGCAGGTTATGCTGTAGAACTTGAACAGGTATAATTGCACTCACTGTGTTGGGTTTTACCAGATCTTCAGTTTAGGAACTGCATACCTGGAAGAAGGCCTGTCGGAGCAGTGGCTGGCTCTGGAACTGGGACGTTCGGGCTCAGGATAACGATAGCTCCCGGGCTCCATATAAGCAGCGCTGCTGCTCTCGTAGTGTCTGTACCGTGGGTCATACTGTCCATAGCTGTCCTCCTAGAAAAGAGATTGACATGTAAGGTAAGAGGCTGCCCAAGTCCAAGAATAAACCTTTAAAAACAAACGAATTGTCACAAACACCACAACCGTGATACCTGAAGAGATGAAGATCAACAGTCTACAGGATACCTTTTGGTATACCTTGTGGCAAGGTCTATTAATATTACTTCTAGAAACATTACTTCTAGACTACTTCAACCACTACGATGGTCATTCTGCTAAACTGCCAATAAGTCAGGCAGCAGGTGGAAACCAAATCTGAACAACTGTGCAGCTAAGACAGAACTGCCAACTTTTCCCAGAGAAATAAGCAGTTATCAGTTGACATCTGTGCCAACTGGAATTAGTATTAACAACTATTTTAAGATTTTTAAATCTCCATTACGTAAATTTTATTACTGCAATTTAGATTTTCCATATTAAATCCTTAATATGAATGCCATACTGAATGTCGATCGTAACACAACTATTAAAAGTTGTGATTCAAAAATGAAAACTATTGATACACGCTGAGTGGGGAAGGAAGGGGAAAATAAAAATGTATCCTACCACGTAATAAAGATGAGACGCTGCCCTGGGATCCGCAGGAGGGTAAGGCGGGGGATACGGAGGCTGGTACGCATCATAAGGATGTCTATAGTAGTAGTAGGGGTTCTGTGGTGGACCAAAGGCATCCTGAGGAGTCTGAGGCAGGGGTGGACGCTGCGGGTCTTGTTGTGCACTTGGCATGACCGGCTGGCCGGTGCTGGCAGGAGGAGCTGTGGAAGCCTGTGCGCTCGATGGCTGTCCAGACACGGGTTGCTTATCAGGGCTCGTCTGGTCGTACCTCGCCAGCTGCGCTGAACTGGCCTCTTGGTTCCCCAGCTCCTGGTTCTCGCACTGCTGCGATGCCTGCATGGCGCCAGTCCCTGCAGCAGCCGGGTAGTTTGAGGGAGCTGAGGTCTGTGTAGATACCGGTTGCTGCATCTGAGCTGCCTGCGTTTGGGGCTGAGATGGCAACGCTCCCTGCGCAGCTCTGTCTGGCACAGCCTGATGCTGTACATCTTTTGTAACCTGTTGATAGAAATGTTGTTTGTCGTGCATCTCAGGACCCACCTGGCCAGCACCAACTGCCTGCGGAGGATACGCGGGACCACCAGAAAGCGACTGATTGTGCACTTGCACAGAGTTACTCGCACTGCTTTTCTCCAATGTCCGTGGCGCTGTAAAGTCAAGCACTCCAGCAGCTTCTTCTTTGCTATTTGAGCGATTTGCAGAATTATTAGCCTGTACTACAGAATTAACAGGTGGGAGCAGCGCACTTCCACTGGGAAGATTAGTCCCAGGAGAGACGGATGAATTAGCTCCTGGTTTGCTAGCGAATTCAGGAACAAAACCTTCAAAATTAACATTCTTTTGCCCTTCAGGAGCTAAATTAAGCGGTGTTTTCATGAGCAAGTTTGCAGGCTGATTAGAGGCAGTGTCAGAGGAATTAACAGGGCTTTGCAATAAATTATGTTTTAACAGATTAGTATTTGGAGGTGCATTAACTAATAGAGATCCAACTTGCATCACAGGCAGCGGTGCATTTTCCCCCGAGACGATCCCACCAGTATGTGAAGTCTGGGGGCCCATCGAAGGCTTGTCCCCAACCCCGGCATCCTTCATTGGCTGATTTTCATTGCTGCTTAGCTGATTAGATAGAGAAATAGAAAAATTAATTGGCTGAGCCAAGTTATAGCTTTGATTAGGCTGAGCAATCAGGATAGGCTGATTTTGCAAAGACTCTGTAGGCGGAGAAGACAACAAACTTGCATAACCAGAACTTGCCTGAGACTGAAGTGCCTCCTCTTCTCCCATTTTGGGAGGATTCTCAAGATTTTCAGAAGATATATTTCCATCTTGGGAAGGCTGCACAGCAATATTCCCTGGTTTATTTGGCTGCTGATCGGGCAGGCCTTCTTCTGGTGGCTGAATGACTTCCACAGTTTGTTTGGCAGGTACATACACTGCAGGAGCAGCAGGAGCTAGAAGAACATTTCCCCCAAAATTAGGTAACTCATTATGAGCCCACAGAGTCGTTGCTGGGCTGTCACACTTCTTAATTGCTCCCTGAGCTCTTGTTGAAGACCTTCGCTCAGACAATGACTGCATGTTTTCTGTAACAGATCCAGAGTGCAACATGTTTCCAGCTTCACCAGTAACTGCGAGAGGCAGTGGGTATACCTGAGGCATAAAAATAGTTTCCAGATTATCTGGCGGCTGTTCGAGATTGCCTGGCGACGCAGCTGGCACAGCTGTATTCTTCTTGGTATTCTTTTGGTTTGGGTGGTTCTCTCTTAACTCAACCACCATCTTCGCCTGGTCAATTTCCGCAGGTTTTATGCCAACTCCGTGGGACCTCACAGGTTCAAAAGAACTGTTCGCGCTCGTCTGAAACACTCCTGTAGGCTTAGGAGGGCTTGGAGTTGGAGGCTGGGAGAGGTTACTATGGTAGCTCTTGCTCAGGTTTACCTCACTCAGATCACCTCCCAGAGGAGAAGAGTCGATCTGTTTAAAGAAGCGAGCAGAAGATTCTTCATCAGGCTTCCCGCTTTCTTGCTGAATAAACGTACCGACTTGCTCTGGAGGTCTCGCTGAGCTCGAAGCGCTCCTATGGCTAATGTTGCTGTAGTTTGAAGATACGCTATCGGGCCGGACAGGATGAGGTAAGGAATCAGGTGCCTCCAAATTTGGTCCTCCTTCAGCATGGCTCACAACAGCGTTCTTCGGAAGCATCTGACCTGGTAGGGGTCCGTATCTGTACAGATCGGGGTGAGCAGAAGGGGATGAAGCAGTCACGTTGCGTGGCTCGCTTGGCAGCACTTCCTGATTCTGAATGCACTCCAGGTTCTCAACGTTTTCGTACTGTGACCCGCCGTTACCGGATGCATCGCCTGCACGCGCTTTGTCATCACCGATAAACACAGCGTGCTTGGCAGCCTGTGCCTCCTGCTGACTTACAATTTTAGGGAAATACTGGACGTCCATTCCTTTTTGTACCACCTCGTTGGCTGAACCTGTACCGATGTGCGCCTGAGACAGAACATTCGTTGCAACCCACTGAGGCTGCATTGGCTGGTGATACAAGGGCGAGGAATTTGGCTGACAAGCAAACTCGGTTTTCTCAACCACGTAGTTTTTTTCAGATGAAAGTATTTCTTCATTTTCTGCCTCATCCCCTTTGAAAAACATCGAGATGGTTCCTGAATCTCGGTCTGTGGGAATGGGTCTATTTGATGTTTCGGACACACCTGGAGATTGTTTTTTGGGGTTGTTTTCCTGAGCTGTGGGAATGACAAAATTGGAGTCTTGCAAGGGTGGCTGTGGGTAAAACTGGTCCTGGTAAGTTTGATTTAACCAAGCATTAGTCATTTCTGCGTTCTGCCTAAACGCATTTCCAGGCTGGATGCTGTTCATGTGATGACCATTGTTTGCAGAGACATTTTTCCCATTCTTTTCACAACCAACGGATAAAGGCGCTTGCACGGGATTTTGTGGAATACCTTGATGTACAGGACCATGCTGCAAATTTGTCTGCGGGGGAGGATGAGGAGGGCTGACCGAAGACTGAGAAATGTTATGAATGTCAGGCTGAGAAGACGGCTCAGGATGGGGCACAAAATTTCGAACCGGAGACCGCAGGTTACCTTGACCAGGTCTCCACTGAGACACGGGCTGCTGAGGAGGTGGAGGGAAGACTGCTGCTGCAGCGGGTCCCGAAGGAACGTCGCTTGGATCTCTGTTAGCGTCTTGCCTACCTCCAGGTTTGTTTGACAGAGACACCATGCCAGGATGCACACTGAAAGAATTTTCAAGCGCTGTTCCTGTATTATAATGCAATGGTACCGCAGACCCATGGAGTCCCAGATCTGCGTTGGGATGCACTTCTGTAGCGCTATTTATAACGTATCCTGGGGACGGTGAAGGAACTGGAACGTTAGAAAAGGTACTGGTATTTATTCCTGGTTGAGATACAGGAGCTGACAAAGACGCGTGCAGTCCGTGAGGATTGTCCCCTGCGTGTGACGGTGAAGGATGCAGAACGGCTGGCTGGGGAAACGCCGCCGGGGAAGAACTTGGCATAACCAACGCATTGCCCTTGGATGGGTTATCTAAAGGGGAACCCTGGGGAGTTTGTCTGCCAAAGGCAAAAGGGTCTGTCACAGGCTGCACCGGGGCAGCTGCTGCATTTGCTCGTTTACTGAGCGAGGTGTTTCTCCAGTAAATGTTCCGGGCAAGGCCTGCAGGAGGTGGAGCTGCTGCTCCCGCTGGAACAGTCTGTGGAGGCTGCTGCATGATGGCCTTCCAGCAGGGTCAGATGCCAGATGAAAGCTAGCACTGGATGCCGTAAACAGATTCCTTCTTCCACCCTGTTAAGGCAAAAGGATGGCGAGTCAGTTTGCTTTCTTGCAACACGTGTAGCGAGCACTTCAGTAACTTTTATTTTAGAAACAAAATTACTCAAAAAAACTTGGAATAAAACATGTCTCTGCTCTCCGGAACCTACCAGAAATTCACACTTAACATTGTATTTCTAAATGCAAATACAGTGTTAATGAAGCTTTAGGCTGTGTGGTAACAGTGCACAGAATTTAACAAATAGCTCCAAGTAAGAGCGACTGAAACACAGTTTGGTCCTGTACAAAATTTAAAGTCTCAATCTCACCAGTGGGATTCTCCTGTTACATTTCCCCAAATCTGTTTGAAGCAGAAGTACACATCATAAAGGAAAGACACAGCAACAGCTGGTCTCCAACAGCATCTGCGATCGCTTTGGCAAGCTCAATTTAGTTAAGGAACATTGAGAAAATATTGTTAGAGACAACATTTCTTCAGCTTTGTTGCTTAAAGTGAGCAGACCATTTTACAGGTAAAGTGAGAAGCTCTCGAAGTACTCATCGGATGTTATTCTCCTGAGCAGAATGCACTTCGGTAAGAAAGATATCATTTAGGGCAGTAGTGTTATTTATTTTGAGACTGGCACCTGTGTTTTCATCCCAAATATTCTCTTTGAGATGAGTGCTGCGTAGCAGTAAAACAGCATTTAGGAATATAAAATACAATCAACGCCCCACCTATTAATCAATCAATACTCTCGCTTTAACCTTAGCAGGACTCTGGCACAGTGCCGCAGAGTTAAAGCTGCGCTGCCGGGTGGACAGCGCAGGGACAGAAGTATCCCGGCTCTGCCAACAAGAACTCCAAACACCACCGGCCAGGAATTCGGTGCACACGAAGTTCAGCAATTAGGAACGCTCATTTTTCAATTTTACCATCCCTTACCAGCCTGGGGAGGAGGGCAGCTGACAAAATGAGTTCTTCACTACTTGTCCAGCTCAGCAAGGCTTTAGTAACCTGCGATACTCTTGTTTTTCTAATTGTATGTGACGGATGTGGTCTGCATCATATAGGCTGCCACCAGTTCTTTCATACCAGATGCAATTCTGTTTACAGAAGACAGACAAAAGCCGTGCAATTCTTGTTTTTATTTTCTTATTCTAAAGATTCAGCATCTTGTCAGTAACAGTAATAAATCACTCGTTCCTAGTCAAGCCAAAATTTTCATCGCTATAGAGAAGTTTAAACGCAAAAAAAATCTGGTTTGGGGTTTAAGAAAAAGACACATTGAGTAAACGCCGCATAACCGTGTGCATTCCACGAAGATTTCCAAAGAAAAAACTCCTGTAAAAAGCACACTGGCCAGCACGTGCAGCACAATCTGTGTAGACTTTTTCAGAATCCGTACAGCTTAACCTCTTCTGCTCATCACTGAGAACCCAGCAGTCTGGTGTGTTATCGAGGCCCCTCTTCCAGGGGACCAGAAACATCAGGCAGCATGGACTGGGTCTCAATTTCTCCTCCATATTCGTATACTTCGTAGCCTTGATAGACTGCCTCAATTCTTAAGGTTAGACTTCACAAACTCGTTAAAACTTTTCTTTTGTTAAAATGGGAAATGGGACCAGAAGCAGATTTCAACAGAAAAGCACTCAACAGAAAGCTTCGTTTGTTTCATGCATTACTTGCAGCTGTATTCATTTTTTTTTTTAAACCACAGCTGCCTGTTGAATTCATCTCAAGGAATACTTACAGAAGGGTTTTAGTGCTGCGCAATCATTTCTCCTATACTGACACCAAGGCGAAGTTTTTCCAGCTGTGCACGATTACTGCCAACCAAGACGACACCAACAAAACCCTGCCTGGTCACCTCCCTCAGTTTCCACATGCTTAAGAAACCCCAGGGACATCTCTAAAACTGTACTGGACTTCCCAATTTATTGTTTGTCATGTTCTGTGTATTTGTTTAACTGCAAAAACTCCTCTCCCCTCCCTCTAAATAACCTAGTGCTTTTATGCAACACATTGAAAAGTGGGAAGGAAAAAAAAAAGGTAATAAAATCACCTGCAGAGACAGCTCCCTCCTGGAAAGCACTAACTTCACTGAACAAAAGGTCAATATTTACCGAACAGTTCGGCTATTAATAGAAAATAATGTGAAGCCGTTGAGCACAGAAGCCAGCTGTTTTATAACTTAAATGCCCACTTCCACATTTCTAATGTGGGCTTCACTGCTTACAGCGTCTCATCAGATGTACACACACACAACGCTCATGTCGGCCCCACTCTTGCAATAGCCCGGGCTAGTAATCAGCTAATTAGAGTCAGCATAAAGTTCTATGCTTAAGTGCTGCCTTGCCATTCCTATAACAAGGCCTCTAACATCACGTTACAGAGGTTCAATACGAGGGCATCAGACTCCTTACAGAAGTTAATGTTAACAGACGGCACACAGCAGTAAAAGCACGCAGGATTTGAAGAATTAAGTCCAAATAAAATGAACGTGCCCATGGCAGTAGTTTAAACAGGAGGTATCAGCTCCTAGACACTGACCCTCCCTGCCTCCAGTATTAACAGAAACGCTGATTTGTGTAAATGAGCAATAATTACATAACCTACGAACAATCCAACTCTCTGCCTTATCTGGTTTGGAAATTCTTAACTTTCCGAAGGTTTAACGGATAATACAGAGCAGCCTGCCAAACATTAGTCGCTAGAAACAACAACTGCAGAAGGTACTTCCAACCACGCCAAGAAAATATTACCAAAGAGGAGAAAAACAATGAGAACTACCCTCGAGACAGGGCCACCGGTAAGTCCCACCTGACAGGCTTTATGGTCACGATGGGTTTTAACTCCCCTGTGAGAATTTACCTATATGAAGGAACAATTGGAGGAAATTTGTTTAATACCATCTCCACGTATTTATGCTAAATAAATTACTCTTAAACAACAATAAGTACGCCCACAAAACAGGTCACAGAGTACTAATATTAATTCTTAAGTGTGCCTATACCTGTGTCCGTATGCGTACGCACGATTGTGCGTGCCTGTGCCTACACCAAACAACAAACGTATTCCTAACTAAAAGGAAGGAATATATAGAACAAAGCACCGCTGGCTGTGCTAAAGACGCAAATAGCTGGGATATGCAACTTGTATAAAATCAGCATTTGGGCCATTTGTTTTTATCTTCCCGCTGCAGACAGCCGCACACCGCACGCAGGCGGACGGCCCTCGGGCTGAGGGCATTTTGCGCCTTCAGCAGTGCTCGCCGCTCCCTGCCAGCTTTCTTACAAACGAGACCTACAGGTGAGGACGCTGCGCTGGGAGAAGAGCCCTTCCAGCTCCAAAACCACAAAAAATACGATTTGGAGCCGGTCGGAGCCAGAGAAGCCAGCACCTTCCCGAGGCTCTGCCAGCCGCCGCGAGCCCCTCGCTCCAACCCCAGCGTTCTGGGGGCCGTGCCACTGAGTCAGCGCCAGCCGCTGCCCCCGGAGCACGCAGACCTCCATAACCGGGGTGCAGGGAAAACAAAACACCGCCCTCCACCTGACGAGAAGGACTCGAAGCGCCTCGCTCCGAGCAATACCCGGTAACGACCGCCTCGAGCAGGACCCCGGCGGGCAGAGACCCCCCTCCCGGCCCCCCAGCTCCCCCCCCGAACCTCCCCGTTCCCGATGTCCCGGCCACCCCCCCCCCCCCCCCCCCCCGCGGCCGCCCCGCGGTACCTGCCGCCAGCCGCCGCCGGAGCCCCCTCAGCGCCGGGCGCCGCCGCCGCCCCCCCCCGGCGCTGCCGCGGCCCCCCCGGCCGCCATCTTGGCACATCCGGCCCCCGCTTCCGCCGCCGCCGCTGCTGACGTGTCGCGCCGCGCACGCGCGACGACGTCGCCGGTTCGTGCAGGGCGGGGCGCGCGCGCACGCGCTTGTTTATGAGGGCGGAAGCGGCTCCACGAGGGCCCCGCCCCGCGGCGCCGTGGCTCGGCGCAGGCGCAGCGGGGCTGCGGGCCGGGAGGTCGCGGGTTCGAATCCCGGGCGGGGCGGCTCGTAGCGCGGCCGGGCGGTACAGCGGCTTCTCGCCGCCCTCGGGCCCCGCTCCGCCCGGCCTCGGCCGCGGGGGTCTCCTACTTCTTCTCCGTGAAGCCCAAGCCGAGCCCGGCCCCTGTGGGCAGGGCCCCGCTGTGATCCCTCTCAGGAGGCTGCGGTGCTGAAGGCGGCCGCCAGGGCGGGACAGAGGGCTGCGGTCGGGCCTCCCTCCTGGCCTCCTTCCCTCCTGGCTTCCCCCTTTCCCTTCCTCCTGGCCCTCCTCCTTCCTTCTCTCCTTCCCCACACAGCTCCTTCCCTGCCCAGGGTTTCCTCACGCTGCCCCCCCGGCCTGAGGCCTGCTGAGGCACCCAGAGCTGTTTTGGGGGAGAAAGAGGCAATTCAAGAAAACGCCTCTGTCCTTCACCTCCTCGAGGTCCCCGACCTCACGGATAACGTGGGCTTAATTTGTGAAGTGTGCTTAATTATGCAGAGGGATGTTAATTGTGTGGGTGCGTGGAGGACGGGTGGATAAGTGTCCAAAGTCTGTGGTGTCACAGATGCCACAGTTCAGCCCTTCTGCACGTAGCCACCTCTGTGCTGCATTAAATAAACGACTTCAAATCGTCACTTCTCCAAAAAAAGCATGTTCAGTGTTCTTTCATTTCAGATAAGATGGGAGCATATTATCAAACAGCTATGTGCAAGTCTAAAGATTTTACTCGACTCTTCTTTGTGTTCCAGTGCTGCTCTGAGGGCCTATTTCATGTGAACACAAAGGTTTTTTTGGAGGTGGCATTGTTCACATGTGAGAATGGTCTCTCATTTAGCAGAGTTTGTACACAAGCAGTGGTCACTGTGCCTATATTGTCGCACTCCACATCGAACAACAGGCCCTGAAGGGGAAAATCCAAATGACCTAAACAAACATCTTAATCAAGGGTCATTATCAGTGCAAGAGCTGTTTCTGCACGCTTGATCATTAAAGCAGGGTAATATCCTCAAAGCCCAGTCCAAGCAGGGGAAGCAGCACTTTGATGCTGGTGTGGGAACCAGAGGCAGTGCTGTGATTTTTAAAGTGCCTTTCATCTCCCTCTTTTGTAGGAACATTCTTATAAACCAGCTTGTCAAATACAATTTCCCTACACAGGCATGAATTGCAGCTAAAGCCCTGGTGTCCCCTTGATATTTTCCCCAACAGGTGTCATCTGAGGAACCACAATTTTAATTAGCCTGATTGACTTTTTAAATATATATGTATTCTGTAAATACCATCATCAGCTTACACCTGTATCTATAGCTAGATATTTACATTATATATCTAACCCTTTTTTACACACACAATTCCATACTAATGATGGGATCTCACCTTTTCTGTTCTCCTGTTAAATATGTGACTGTAAAGAATTGTCACATTAAGGCATTTAATCCCTTTTTACCATGAAGCTTCCTAACTTATTTGCTGTACTTATGCAAACGCAGCCAGCTCTGGACTTGAATGACACACTTCAAATAAAAAGGCATGTTGAAGGGAAGAGGACAGTACGCACCCTTCTGTCCCCCTTCATTGGCATTTCTGGGGTACAGCACAAGCGAGACTGACCTTTTGCCATGACGTTCTGATAACTCGGCCTTCGGGTTGCAAGCAACCGTAAACACAGCACCACTCCAGAGAGCTTCCTATTAAAATGATTCTTCCGAGTTTAGAAACAGGAACAATGTCTAAAGGAGAGTTTCTGTTATGAGTATTGGTAATCTGTATCAGGTTAGCCAACTCGGACAAGCTGAGTTTTATTTATTTACTGGTTTAGTTGCTGTGCTTATTCAGGCTACCCCAACCACATTAACCGATGTGTAATTCGAGAGGCTACACCTTAGATGAATTTGGCTCCTTTTGTACATTCTTCAGGGGGTGATTTGAGCTGCAGTAACAATTCAGCAATCAGGGTTCAAGCAGCTGTTAGCAACTGGCTGAGCAAACACCAACAGCCTGGAGGCAAAAGCAATACAGAGTAGCAATTTCTAAATGTCCCATCTAATTGAGCAGGAATAATGAAAACAAAGATTTTTTTTTTTAAAAAAAAAGCCCTCCAGCATGTAAATAAATAGTTCAGATGCACCCTCGTAGCAACAACACGTGTACCATTGGAATAGCTCGGTTCTAATCTTGTTTTATGCAAACACTTCTGAACTCTTCCCTTGGCGTGGGATATAATTTTAGTGCTTCTCAGCCTTTTTCACCTGGAATCCTACAACAACAGTGCCTGCCACGACCCACTCATCTCTCGGCATCTTCTGTTGACATGAGGGCTTGAGATTCAGCTCCTGGCATCCTTACCGACACAAGGGCTTGAGATTGTGGTCAGACAATTGTTGGAGGGGGCTGGAGAAATGCAAAGCCTCCTGGAAAGAGATTTTGTGGGAAAGCCCTAAGTGTGGGGGGAGAAAAACATTCTCTGTGGAAGCCTTCTCTGACTTCTAGTTTTATTTTGTGGCCAATTTATTAGTATATATTCATGTGCCAATGCAGACCTTTTGCTTTTGTCCCTTTCAGCAAAATTTGCAGCATTCAGCCTTCTCTTTCCTCGTGCCATCCCCCTGACTGACCCTCACAGATTTCACAGGCTGTGCAGCCACTTCGCTTCTTTAAATGAGCCGTGTGTTCAGCTGCCTCTCGCAATGCCACCTTTTGCATATCCTCATAGCCCCTTTTCGTACCTGTTCCGGGCCAAATTCCTGCCTTGACCACGAGTGACCGGAGTGTTACATGCAGACAGGAGCGAGGGCAGGAGAAAGCCTTACTAATGCCTCACGTGCCCCAGTCTCGCTGCCAACCCTGAGGCCTGCCATGCTTGCTGATGGCGGTGGGCACGAGCTCTGGGACGTGTACGTGTGGGAGAAGCCTGGCAGGACGGGCTGCATGCAAGCATGCAGCCAGGATTCATGGACACCACCTGTTAAAACTGTGGTGAAGGCCGACAGCACCCTTCTAGCATTTCCCAGATGGGAGGCAACGAGACACAGCTGGGGGAAAGCGCATGTCTCACAAAAACCATCACCAGGGTATCCCTAGTGGTAACAAAGCCCTTGCTGGTAAACTGGGGGAAAAGGGATTCTCAGTAAAAATAATTCTTTCCACAATGTTTGCATGGAGTGCAGGCTGACAAATCGCCCCCCTTAAATCCAAAATTCACTGGTGCTGGATGGCGTGTAAAATGCTGTGGAGTGCCTGGGACTGGCAAAGAAACCCAAGCTCACTGAAGCCTGCATTGAGTGATACGGATAGGTGCTGGGGGCCACGAGCATTTGTTGCAGCAGCTGGTGTAGCTTCTGCAGTCTGGCAGGGGACACTAGGGCAAAAAGTGCTCTGCTGGGGCTTCTGACCTGCTGTACAGCAAATGTCTCAAGGCCCCGAATCCAACTGGGGCTGGGCATTCGGTACATGTACACACATGCCCGCTTCCTCCCCTGCCGCCGAGTGGAAAATACCAGCAGCATTCCAGGGGTACCGGGCTTATCTGGCTTGGGAGGAGGTCCGCAGCTCGGCTATTTATGTCCGGGTATTTGGGGACTTTGCACTTGCATTTGGAATACAGACTCCCTGTGGGAAAGAGAAAGGATTGAAATAAATTGCCTTAAAGATCCGAGTGCAGCAAGCTCAGTGTTACTGCGTGACGGGCTTTGTGCACAGGAGTGGGACTCGCGCTCTGGTGCTGCTTCCCCTCGGCCGTGCTTTCAGATGCCTCCAGTCTGTGTCTGTGCAAGCAACCACGTTTGAGAGCTCTGCCACATGCTCAGCTGTGTGTGAAGTAGGAAGCACGATACATAATTCTTATCACCACTCCTAGAGGGCTGTGCCTCTAGAGACCCCAAATAATTAAAGGCATGTGGCCGTGCTTTACCCTTCTCCCATCAGCTGGAGTTATCCTAAAAATCTGCTGCTAGCGATCAGGAGACAATGTTTTTAAGTAACAGAAGAGTGCTTGGCATGGATGTGAAAGACACATGAAACACATTTTCAGTGTTAGCCCATTGGGATCCCGACCTAATGGCAGAGGACGCAGTGGACATCGAGGCACGCACAGCACCGCAAAGGACCTGGAGGCCAAACGCCTTGCAGAGCCCCTCCTGCCCTGCTCACACCGCACATCCAACGTCTGTGAGAGTTTGGCACAAGGTAAGGAGAAAGCTTCATTGACCAAAGGCCCCCTCTGAGCTGTATCTAGGAGAATGACATTAGGAAAGTGCCAGTTCTTTGTGCCGAGGCAGCCCTGCAGTACTGAAGGACAGCGGGTATCAAGCCCAGATTTCAGTCGATTTGTAACAAAAACACTAAGTTCCAGTTTTAGTAAAATCTAGATGCTGAGAAGCACCATTTATTGCAAATCAGTTAACCAAAAAAAATACATCATTTTTGCAAACTACAACTTTGCATGTAGATAACTTTATTACAGAAGATATCTTTTCTTAAACTACACTCTAGTTTATAAAACATAGGAAGATTCAACACCACGTGATGTTTTTATCACTCATTTTAGGGATGTCACAATAACTGTGGTCTGAAATGTTACTAAGATGAGTGCTCAACAAAGCTTTGTGCCTTGAGAAATATCCATTTTATTTGGCGTTCTAATAAAAAGGAATGAGGAAAAGGAACCCTTTTCTTAGGTTTTCTGGATTAACTGCACTCTATTTGCCTGTCCCATACATGTCTAGTCGGAGGGTGTCTGCTTGCCTTCGCACCCGAGCGAGTGATATTCCAACACCTCTATAAGGTGATATATTTATGATATATTTAAGACTTGCTCATTTAGATTTTTGAAACAAAATCCACCTTTTCTTAAAAAAAACATATTTACAAACATTAAATCTGCCACAGGCTTATACTATATTTTACATGATACACAGAACGAGTGCACATCAATATAAAAAAAGATGCATCACTCCAGACTAACAAGAACAAAATGTTAACGTTTCAAAGCACAGGCTCAGCTGTGCTGTCCTCGCCCCCTGCTTCGACAGCCCGGCATCCCATGAAACCCGGCCGTGCCCCTTGCCCAACACCCAGCCAGGGAGCCGGAGGCACGGGCGAGCACGCGGTGGTGGCAGCGTTGTAATGCTTCGGAGTCTCGCTCAGGTTGTCTGCATTAATCGACACGCCTTCTTTAAAACAGGCAGGCCATCCTTAAAATAAGGATGCGGTTTACAAGTTTATATTGGCATTTATTTCTTAAACAGTTCCTCAAATGCAAACACAAAAACATCAACAAGAAAAAAAAAACAGTAAAGATATTCAAAGTAAAATTAAGTCTCCTTTGTGTATAAACTCCACAGCTATGGGTTTGGTATATACTCCATAGTTATGGGTTTGCTGTCTTAGAAAGTTTGGCAGATACTCTTCTTTTTGGTGGGGAACAGTGTTCGTGTTATGTAAGGTTGTTGGTTTTTTTTTTTTTTTTTTAAGCATAGATCCTGTTCTTACAGGTCCATAATCCTGATTTATTTACTTTTTAGATCATAAAAATCATTTAAATATATTTTTATATATATATATAAAAAGAGAGAGAACAAAAATTTCTATTACCAAGGCAAATATACAACTATATAATACTGAAATTTAAACAAAGATTCATGACTGGTACCATAAAATGTCCTCTCAGATAGAACAGCAAAGGAAACATTTTAAAGTACATTTCAAAAATCTGTCCATGCTTAATTTTTTTTCCCCAAAAGGAGTGGTATTTTTAGTCAATTCTTTTCTTTTTTACATCTCTTTCTGACTTGAAAGAGCAAAAAAATAAATTAATGGCATTTCAGAATCCCAAATGGTTGCTTATAGCTTTACATAAACATTTTCTCTCAAAACAGCACAATGAACCCCCCAATCAAAAGAGAATGTCCTATAAAAACCTAGTTTCTTGATTTCTTGAAACACAACTGGTGTCTCACATTGAGTTCTTAACAATAGAACATATAAATAAGAAGGCAGTGTTTTCATGTAAAATAAAAAGTACATAAATAAATACTAAAAAAAAAAAAGAATTAATTTGTCTTTTTATTCTCGTATAAAAACATATTTAAAAAGGATCCTTTAATAAAAGCATCCAACGTCCTGTGAAAAAAAGATCTCCCTCCAGCTCCCCCCGCGCGGCAGCGTCTCTGAAACCCGGCGTCTCACTTGAAGGCTTCGGGGATGTGTCCCATCTGCGACTGCATGCTGGTCGGGGGGCTGGAGATGCCCTCGGACCAGTCGGACACGTTGGAGTGAGGAGAAGAGCTCGACCACTGGTCCGGCGACTCCGGAGACGGCGTTAGGAAGGGGTGGTCGGGCACCTGGAGCTGGTGGCTGGGGGTGTTGTCCAAGGGGGAGGAATAACTGTGCTGGGAGGGCGGCGTTAGAAACTGCGTGGTGGTCATGGGCTGCGCGAGGGAGGACGGCAGGGACGTGGGCAGCAGCTGCGAATCTTGCGGCAGGATGGTGTGCACCGCCATGGTGCTGCCGCTCACCGGCTGCAGGTCGGGCTGGCTCAGCTCGGTACCGAGGAAATTTTGGCCGATGTGGCCGCTGGCGTTGGAGCCGGCGCTGTGGTGCTGCTGCGGCTGCTGCGGCGGCGGCTGCGCGGGTTGCTGCGGGGGCTGCTGCGGCTGCATGCCGGGCTGCTGCAGCTGCTGTTGCTGGAGCTGCTGCAGCTGCTGGCTCTGCATCAGGTGAGGCTGGGAGGCCAGCCGGGTGTTGGGCATGGCCTGGTAGCTCATCATCTGCGACAAGCTGGTGGTGGGCAAGCCGTTGTGCAGGGAGGTCATCATGCCGTGCTGCAGGTTCTGCGTCTGCTGGTGCGCCCCCGGCTGCATGTTGCCCCTCAGGGGGTTGTACTGATTCTGCACCATGCCCGTCTGCAGCCTGCTCAGCCAGTCGCACTGCCCGTTCAGGCCGGCGGCTCCGCCGACGGAGAAATTCATCGGGGCGTTGCTCATGGCTGTGCTGGGGCTGGAGACGGGGAGGTGCGAGAGACGTGGCGGCACCGAATCGAAGGCCATCCTGCTGGAGTTTCCCATGGCCATATCCTGCTTCCCCGCCATGTTGAGGTGGTTGATGCTCATGTGGGCATCGGGCATGCCCGGCAGGTGATTCAGAGGCATGGAAGGGGACTGCTGAAACGGAGAGGTCATCAGCGGAGGAGAGGCGACATCTGACAGGTACCCGTGGGGCGACTCCAGGGAGTCCACTGGGGACAGCACGCTGGAGTTGTCAAGCAGACAGCCTTTTCCATCTTGTGACTTTTTCCTCCGGGCTTTCAGGTCTTTGGCATCCTTGCCGTTGCAGCTCAGGCCCTTGGTACTCGGCTTCCTGGCCTTCTTGCCCTGGACGGCGGGTTTCAGGTTGCCGATGTAGCTGTTGGGGGAGCAGAGCGGCGGGGACAGGGTGGGTGCCCCCAGGGGGCCGTTGTGCAGCGGCGGGCTCCGCACCAGGTTGTACTCGTCCAGCAGCCTCACGATGTCGTGGTGCATGCGCTCCTGCGCGATGTCCCGCGGGAGCCGGTCCATGTGGTCCGTGATGTCGCGGTTCGCAAAATGGTCCAGGAGGACTTTGGCCGTTTCGTAGCTCCCCTCTCTGGCCGCGAGGAACAGCGGGGTCTCCTCCTAGAAACCCAGCAGAGATGATTAGGTTCGTGTTCAGATTTTCCTGGCTAACGCTTCCCTGAGCTCCTCGCCCAGCACCACGCAGCTGGGTGCAGAGGCTGTAACTGCCCCTCCTCTGGTGAGGCTTTGCTGCTGCCTGTTTTTATGCTGCTGAGCCACGGCCTTGTACTGATACCAAACCAGGAGCCCCATGAGTGCCCCAGAACACGCAGGGAGATGGCCGCACTAACACTGTATCAAACCCCTTACCAAGCACTGCACAGGCCATCAGCATCACCCGTAACACCAAATCCCACATTGCTTCCTCGAGCTGAATACCACTCCTTGAGTCACAGCAGAACAACACAGTAAGCCCCCTACCTTATTGTTCTGCATGTCCTTGTTGGCACCGTTCTTCAGAAGGACGACTGCAGCTTCAATGTTATTCACGGCCGCTGCCCAGTGCAGTGCTGACTTGCCTACAGAGGAAGGCCAGGAAACACACCGAGCATTAGCGAGACGTTAGAGGACCAGAAAACAGCCCTTTTCTTCGAGCCCGTGTTTCAGTCGCCTGCAGTACCTAGATCATCCACGGCGTTGACATCTGCGTGGCAGTTGATGAGATCCTCCAGCATGCCCTCCACAGCCAGGCGAGCAGCCAGGATCAGAGGGGTGGTCCCATCGTGCATGCGGGCGTCCAGATCGGTTGCCCTGTTCCTAATAAGGATCTGCCGGGACCAGGATCGAAGCACGGGAAGCACAAACGTCAGGCAGGACAGACAGCAGAGACACCCACAGCTCAGAACCCAAAAGCCCCTTCCCATGGGCTGGTCCCTCCCGTCCCTCCCCTGCCCTGGGTGCACATCAGGAGGGCTGCCCAGGATTGCTGCCTCGTGGGATTCGGGTGGCTCTGGTTATCCAGACTTCCACCACGCACCTTGCTGGGGCAAACTGGTGGCACTGGGATAAGATCAGCCTTGTGACCGACCCGACGTGCAGCACGAGTCCCTTCTGCAGAAAACCGGCGGTGAAGGAGAAGGGATCGGTTACCTGGAAGACTCCTTGGGCATCGGCAGAGACGGCCGCGTGGAGAGGAGTCCTGCCCATGTTATCCTGGATGTTTGCGTCGGCGCTGGCTTCCAGCAGGCGCTTGGCAGCGTCGGAGCGGGAGTAGCGGGCGGCCAGGTGCAGCGCGGTCTCGCCCGTGCGGTCAGTCTGGTTGTGCAGGCTGGCGCCTTGGTAAATGAAGTCCGAGATGACGGCGGGGGCATCGTCCTCCTCTTCGCTGTTGCCAGTCTCCAGCCCGCCTCCGCTGCACGAGGCGATCATGAGGGGGGTGAAGCCATCTGGAAAGCACAGGGGGGAAAAAAAGGCTTTTTTGTACCTTTCTGTAATGCAGGCGGCTCAGCGAGATGTTCTGCCTGCAATAGATGCTTATTCTCATGGGTGCATAAAGACCGAGTTCCTGACTGGCTCTGCACATCAAACATGAATATCCTTCCTCTGATATGGATGTGAAATTCCTTAGTGGTTATCTCACCGCTCGCTGGTTTTCCTGTTTCATCTGCTAGCCTGCACACTGCAACGTGCAAGGTGCAATTTCTACGGGAGGTTGCTCAAAGCAAACTTTAGCGCACTACAGCGCAGCCTTAAATATTTTCAGTATTTGAGAAGACAATTTCACAGAGGTGAGGAAGACCAAATGTTTGAAGTAATTTAAAAGTCTAGTAACTATTAACATAGTTAAAAACCTGAAAAGAAAACCATTAAATGTGCAGTTCGGTGGGAGGAGAGGAATCTTGGAGTGGCAGGGAGGGAAGCTGGAGGATTTAATAGGCACTTTTCCTGTATCCTCTAGTTTCCCTCTCTGTGATCAAATACAGAGATCTTATGGAAAGCAAAATTTGTCAGGGTCCCTCTCTCACGCAGAACAGCAATCGTGTGATGCAGAGTGGTGAGCAGTGACTGTGACATGGGGCTGAGAGGGCAGGGACAGTACCATTAGGAACAGAGCTGGGCAGGTCTGTCTGGGACTGCCCATCTGCAGGCAGTCAGCGAGGATTTCGGATTAGCTGAGTAGCAGTGCAGCAAAGGCAAAGAATCCGCCTTACCGGGACCTCTCACGTTGACATCCATGCAGTCTGCATCGATTTCACCCTGCGGTGGAGTAGGTGCCATGGAAGATATGCGGAGGTCGGCGGCATCCAGGTGCTGTTGGGTCCACTGCCTGTGGTCCGTCTGATCATCTGAATCAGGCAGCATCGCCTGCTCCTCAAACTGAGGGAGGACAAAAGGGGATGAGCACCACGAAAAACACACGAGGCAGGTGTGGGAGGGGGGAGCTGAGCTGCAACACGGAAAATTCTGCAAGCCCCAAAGGTGCGTTTGCCATACACGCAGGTTTGGAAAGCAGCCTTCAGACGTGGTGAGCAGCACGGACCGGGCCCCGAAGGGGAATCCGTTCTGCTGCTTTCCCAGTGCTCTGCCCTTCCGTGCCACAGCCGAGCGAGTGACTACTTGCAGCACAGAAAGGAAATCCTGCAGGTAGCTTACCCTGAACTTCTTGGTGTCCAAGGTCTCCTCATCACCCCACTCATTTTGGTTGTCATCCATCAGTGTGCCATCTGAAGCATTTTTGAGGGGTCTTTAAAAACAAAACCATGCGAAAAATTAGCTCCTCCACTGGAACTGATATGGGATGGGCTGTGCTTATTTATACACATGCACAGAAGAAGAATCAAAAGAAGATTTTCAGGAAGTTCCCCTCAAGGTGCCTTTCATATTTTACCAAGTGCAAATGGATCAAGAATCATTTAAAAATCTCCTCCAAACTAGAATGTGGTTTTCCCCATGCAGAACAATACGAAACCCAATTTTTCTCCTCCCAACTACTCTGCTAGGATGCACTAGAGGACAAAACTCTGATGGGATTCTCCAGAAGAGCCCCCAGACAGCCCCACTCCGCTGTGTTTAACAGGCTAACACGCAAATTACTCACTTCAGTCCAACAGAATCCTCCCCAAGCGGCTCTCGTCGCTTCTTCTTGCTTGACTCTGTCACTTTGAAGCCCTCTGGGAACCAAAGCTGCCCATGCTCCCTGCGCCGCTTACGAGATACCAGTACTCCCACTCCGATGAAAGCAAGCAGGACCAGCACAGCTACCACCACGTACATAGGATACAGCTGGGAGTTCCTCGTGGGTTCAGCCGTTTCACCTGAAAAACAGTGGGGCACAAGGAGACGCTGAGACATTAAGCTGCATAGCAAACCAGTGACAGAGTGGAAATGAAGCAAAATTAGTTAATAAAGGTACCTAAGGCTGATCTAAATCAGCCCCCCCAAAATAAGGTCATTTTATACGCTATTAATCAGAATTGCAAACTATCGGCAAATTCTCCGCTGCACAAGCCAGCCTGCATCAGGAGACAGCTTTACTTTTTTCTCCTTTAAGGAAAAGGATTAGCAAACTTCAAATCATTGCGCTCGCATTGAGCTGTTAAGACAAAAGGATTTAGGGGGGATTTTCAAGATACAAACTTCAACTCCTTGCATGTCACTGATTGATTGGAGCTGGTTGGGCTGTGTTTTTTTTAAACTTTTATAGTGATAATGATTTTGAAATAAACCAGGAATAAGCAAAAATAAACAGTTTTTGTATCATTTTTAAAAACAGACTTAAAAACAAGGTGCAAGGTTTCAAAACCAGGCTGTGCTCAGCTGTGGCATCTGAGCCAGCCGACAGGGAACAAAACACGGATGAGACTGGGAGGTTTCAGTGCTCTCTCCCCCAGCCGACCAGCCCTGCTTACTTTTAACGGCTTCTATTTTGTAGGGTATGTTCAGGTTGCCAAGGGAGGCCAAGGCACCCAGGAACGCCGCCACGTCGGTTGCACTCTGGAAGCACTGGGAAGACGACTGGATGCACTGACGGTTATCAATTTCCAAGTAGACGATGGATCTGCGAGAAGAGTCAATGAGAAATGAGGTGCGATGATCACACTGCAAAGGCAGGCAAGATCCGTCTCCCTCCCCTCCTTAACCCCCCATCAGTGGGAATTAGAAGGTGGGAACCCATTTCCCCGCTTCTCTGTGGCTTCCCTGAGCTCACACCGGTGGTCTACTGGATTTATCTCAATGAACACGACAAAGCCTGACTCCTTATCCACGGGAATGCAGGGGAGTCTCTGCTTCACAATGCTTTAAGACTACCCAGACACCAGAGTGTCTTAAATCATGCTGTTTGGGAGCCTTAAAACCTTTCACATCAGTTTCGCTGCTCGAACTCCTTTGGTTTTGGTGACTTTTGATTGAGCCCGCAGAGAGGGAGAAGGTTAGATCTATATGTTTATACCAGAGATCTCCAAACACAGTTTGCAGCGATTGAGCTTTACAACAAAGCTCTAGGAAGCATTTCCCAGGGAGAAACTGAGGCTTAGCTTAATGACTTCCTGCAGTCAGACAGACGGTCAGGCCAGCCTCGGCTTCCAGGTCCCACCCAGCCCAGCCCGGCTCCCAACAATGCACAAGGCTCCTTCAACCGTGAGAGTCGGCGCAGCATTGTATCAGCGATTCCTGAGCAATCGCTCGCTTTTCCCACATGAGAGCAAAATCCGGTTTCTATTCACACAGAAAGCAACATCTAAATACAATTATCTGGCCTACATCCTCTTCTTTATAGCGTGTTACTATTATCAACACACAAAACAAATGCTGCTCGGCGAAAAGGAACCCACTGGTCCTCCTTACCCTCTGATGTCCATCTGATCGAGCTCTCTCTTTTGCCTCCTGCCAGCCCGGGAGTAGAGGCTGGTCTTTACTTTGTTGATGACAGCACTGGACATATCTGACCAGTCCTCTGTTGACCTCTTGATGTAATGCTTTTTCAGCTCCTCCTCGTTGCCGTAGTAGGGGAAGATCATATACTCTCCCTTGGAGTTCTTCTTGAAGACGACGTTGGTGTGCAGCACACGGCTCAGCTCCCGCAGGAAATTGAAGGAGTTGTTCTTCAGGTTCTCGGGGGTGATCAGCACCACCACCACCAGGGTGCCGTCTGCAAGCTTCTCCGGCATATTGTTTGCACAGTCCAGACCATCCCATTCGCACTCAAAATTATTGCAGCCCTGGTCACAGTGACCATCTGAGAAGTGGTCCTTGCAGTACTGATCATACAGAGGGCTGGGCAGAAGAAAAAGAGAGGCAGAAATATGAATTAGGCTAAGTATTCTGCATATTAGCTGTCTGCTAAGAAAATAATTTGTGCTTCACAAAGACCTCTCTTTTGGGTCAACACTTTTTATCCTAATGAACGTGAAAGCAATTTACATAGAAGGGATCTGTTCCATGCAGGATTGCAAAGCATCCACATCTGGGGTGAAAGACAGCAGCTGTGAAATTGTAAGTCACAATTTAGATGCCAGAAAACAAGGACAAATTACAGTGACTCAGAAAAGACATGGGGACATGGAATAGTTACTTAGACCAGAATTTGTCTGGAAATCTGGGATCAAGTTCCTGCTGTTGCCAAAGACAACGTTTGGTAAATGCCTGGATGTTCATACCATGTTTCGTGGTTGGTCTTCCATCTGAGCTCTTACTACACTGAAACTGACTGTGACACTACTGCAAGCTGCAAAATTCACTTTTGTGGCATGATACAGGCCAGGGCAGGGAAGCCAAGCACAGAAAGCTTCAGAGCATACATAAAACTCTGTAAGACCATGGGGAAGCGTGGTCGCTTGAGATGCAGCCCCATGTGCAGGAGAAGAGAATGAAGAGAGCCAACAACAGGTCTGCACTGAGGAACTGACGAAGCAGATACAACCAGAAGATCTGAGAGATCGGGGCTTTAAAGCAAGAGCGTCAATGAGCAAGAGTGTCACTTACTTGCACTGCCCTTCGTACTTCTGGCAGTCGAACCCATCGTACAGGCAGCCCGCGTTATTGCACTGAGAGTCGCACTTGCCGTCGTTGAAGTACTTCCAGCACTGCAGCGACTGCGAGCAGTTCTTCCAGGGGTCGTTGAAGTTGAGGGAGCAGTCGCCCCCGTCCCAGCCGCAGGCGTGGTTGTTGCACTTGCCGTCGCAGATCTTGTTGCCGGCATACCCCGCGCAAACCGCGATCTCGCACTTCTCCTCAATTTTGGGTGGGATGATGTCCTGCCCGAACCCACCTTGGAAATCGAAGTCGAGGATGTGGCAGTTGAGGCCGTTGAAGTTGGCAGGGCAGTTGCAGTGGTAATAGGGGGGAGCGTCGCTGAGGAACTCGCAGGTGCCCCCGTTGTAGCAGGGGTTGGAGGTGCAGGGGCTGCTGGCCGGGTACTGGCACTCGGGCCCCGTGAAGGCCGGGGCGCACATGCACTTGGAGCTCTTGTGGATGGAGATGCAGGTGCCGCCGTTCAGGCAGTGCAAGTTCCCGCAGGTGCGGGAGTCGTTCTCACAGGTGGCACCCACGAAGCCCTGGGGAGGTGACAGCACAGAGGGAGTCAGAATAAAGCGACGCTGCCCTGTGTCCTAAACCACATGTGTGTTCTGGGAAACTGAGCACAAACCCAAGGGTGATCAGATAGACCTGGCTAGGGCACGGCGCTGGCGCTTCCCCTGAAACTAGTGACGGGCAAGGATAATCTAGGATGTGAACCCCGTTAGAGCATCCCCCTGGAAACGGAGAGCTCTTCTCCATAGCTGCCCGCTCCACCTTTATGTGGTGCAAATCATCGTCCACCAACAAGATGGCAAGGAGCCTGTCCTACAGAGCTGGGTGTCACAGCGTGAGCCTCCTCCTCCTCCCTGACAGACACCAGATCCCCGTGGGGGTGAGGAAGGCACGGATGCACGGATATTCCTCCTCTCTGCGACCTGCAGGGCCCGTGCAATGCCCCGTGCTCGGAGCTGGAGAGCAGCAGGTACCTACCGGGGGGCACTTGCAGATGAAGCCACGGCCGGTGTTGCTGGCCACAGCGCACGTTCCCCCATTCCTGCAGGGCTTGCCCTTGCAGCCGTCCACCACGGTGTCGCAGCGACGCCCTGCAGAGGGAGAGAGGAGGGTGTAAGGGGCGGAGGGAGGCGTGCGAGGTGCTCGGGGTGGCCAGGCGCCGCAGGGAGCGGGAAGGACGCGGCGCTCACCTGCGTAGCCAGGCCGGCACTCGCATTTGTAGTCATTGACCCGCTGCACGCAGTTCTGGGTGCCGCGCGCATCGCAGGGGTTGGACAGGCACTCGTTGACGTCTCCCTCGCAGCGCTCCCCTACAAAGCCAGGGGGGCAGATGCAGCTGTAGCCACCTACCCGATCCGTGCACTTGCCATTGTTAAAGCACTTGGGCCCCAGGGTGACAGGATCAAAGAAAGGGCTGCAGTCATCCACATTGATTTCACAGTGCACCCCTAGAGAAATGGGGGAACAACCCACACAGCTCATCAAACAGTATCGGGGTGACCGGTGGTCCCTCGTGCGAACCTTCCCTGCGAAGGGGCTGAGCCTGACCAACTCAATGGCAGTCTGAGCCACCGCTCTGGCGGGAAGCACGCAGCACCGTGCAGCTCGTGTCCAAGGTTGCGTGGCCTTGATGGCTAAGCTTGCGAGCAAACACAATCCTCTATCGTTGCGTTTGCTTCTGCTAGCCTGAGCAGCTAATGAGCAGATACCGAGGATATCTGCATTCAACCCGCTAATGCCCCAGCCTGGGGAATTAATTTACCTTGGGTTCCTCTGGGGCAGGAGCATTTGTAGGTATTGATGAGATCGATGCAGGTTCCTCCATTCTGGCACGGGTGGGACAAGCACTCATTGATCTCCTCCGAGCAGTTAACTCCATGATAACCAGCCACGCACTACAAGGAGGGAAGAGGGGAGCTGTCAGAGATGTTCACCCGATTGCCACACGGTGCCTGGGATATACAAACGGCTGCTCTGTTCCTGCCCCTGGCGCTACCACAACCCCCACAAAGGGCCCAACACAGCCCTCGCTGCCCTCGCCCTGCCCCAGGACACCGCATGAGGACAGCACCCACCTCGCAGGAGTAGCCTCCCAGGTAATCTGTGCAGGTGGCTCCGTTCTGGCAGGGGTTTGGGGAGCACTCGTCCACCTGCTCCTCGCAGTAGCTGCCGGTGTAGCCGGCCTGGCAGCGGCAGAAGTGAGTGTTGCCGGTGTCCACGCAGAGCCCCGAGTTCCTGCAGAGGTGTGCGACGTCGATACCTGCCGGGGAGAGCACCAAGAGACACGGGGACCTCAGCGACACCCAGGCACTACAGGGCCAAATCCTGGCCACCCTTTGCACCGCGTGTCCCACCAGGAAATACAGCCCCAGGGTGGTGGGTGCACACGACAGCAAACCCTGAGATCACTCTGCACTGTGCAAAGGTCCCCACCAAGAGACCTGAGCGTGGTCCCCACCGAAAGACCCCGCTTGGAGCCCAGCACTGGAAGCCTTGGTGACCCCCCAGCCCTGTGAGACCACACACGGCTGCAGGGAACGACGGCAGGGACGTACCTTGCTGCTTTGCAGCCACCTCGCAGGAGACGCTGGGGACGTCGCAGTAGAGCCCGGTCCAGCCGCTGTTGCACTCGCAGCGGTACAGGTTGTTGGTCTGCCAGCACTTCCCCCCGTTCTTGCAGGGCGAGGAGTCGCACCAACGCACCAGGTTCTGGAAGGGGACAGCAGGGGAGTCAGGACCCAGTGGGGCTTCTACAGGATACAGACCCAGCCCTGCACCCAGGGCAGAGACCACAGAGACCCCCGAAATCCCCCCGGTTGGCATGCATTGACAGGACCGGGGGCAGTGCCCATGACAGCCCAAGCCTCCTCTACCTGGCAGTTGAGCCCGGTGTATCCCTGGGGACACGTGCACTTGTACGTCCCGTAGCTGTCCTGACAGGTGCCCCCATTGAGGCACGGCTTGGAGTCGCACTCGTTGATGTTGTGCTCGCAGTAGCTGCCCGTGAAGCCGGCCGGACAGAGGCAGGTGAACGTGTTGATGCCATCCACGCAGGTCCCACCGTTGAAGCAGGAGCTGGGAACACAAACGCCACATCCGTGTGAGCCAGTGCCGCTGGCTGACGTGCTCCATGCCGGACCCCAGCCCCAAAGCCCCCGCAGACCCACAGGGCTCGTCTGGGGCCATAGGGCAGCACGGGGACCCCCTCGCACAAGGCAGTACCTCTCGGTGCAGTCGGGAGTGTTGTTCTCGCAGTGGATGCCGCTGAAGCCGGAGGGGCAGGTGCAGGTGTAGCTGTTGACGCAGTCGGTGCAGTTGGCACCGTTCTTGCAGGGGTTGCTGGCGCACTCGTTGATGTCCTCCTCGCACTTGGGGCCGCGGAAGCCGGCCAGGCACTCGCAGAAGAACGTGCCCACGCTGTCTGAGCAGGAGCCGCCGTTGTGGCACGGATCTGGACGGGAGAGGACGTGCACGTTACGATGCAGCGGGTCCGTGGTGTTGCCCACACACACGTCCCCCAACCATGCAAAGGGATGGGACAGAGGCCAGCCCAGCCCCAGCTGGGGACTGGGAATGTGGAGGGCACGTGGGACACGCTTGCTCACTGCCTGCACGTCACTGTCCCCCCCAGCCTCCTTCCTGCCACCTACCACCTGGCCCGGATTGACGCAGCTCCATCGGGATGGGATGGAGACGTTCCCAAAGGAACGGGGCCGACCCAGACCCACACGGAGGGCTCCCTGTGCACGGGGAGGCTGACCCCAACCCCAGGAGCGCAGGGAAGCCGGGGGCTCGGGGCTTGGCTAAAAGCACGGGGGGCATATTGCTCTTACTGGGCTGGCAGTCGTCGATGTCGGTGTCGCAGTTGCGGCCGGCGAAGCCCGCCCTGCAGAGGCAGCGGTAGCTGCCGTTGGTGTTCTGGCACGTGGCCCCGTTGCGGCAGGGGCTCTTCACGCACTCGTTGATGTCGATCTCGCACGTCTGACCTGCGGACACAGCGGGTCGGGTACCGTGAGCTGGAGGCGCTGGCGGACGTCCCTGGGGACGGACGCCTTGCCCCGAGCGCCCGCCGCAGCCCGCAGCAGGGCAGCGCCCTCGCAGCAGCGCCCACCTTGCCAGCCGGGCGGGCAGCTGCAGGAGAAGCTCTCGTAGTCCTCCGACTCCCGGCACTCGCCGCCGTTCTTGCAGGGGCCGCCGGCGCATGGGGCCAGCACGTCCTCGCAGGTGGCTCCTGTGCAGGCACAAGTGGCTGCTGATGCCCCCTCCCAAACGACGGGTAGCCCAAGTCCCCACGGTCCCCATTCACACCTCTGGGGCTGCTGCCAGCCCTGGGCCCCCCCAACCCACCCCTGGGCAGCCTCCCCAGGGCTGCTTCCTCCATCCCTGAGCCCTTTGTGACTCCCGGTCCCCCAGGAACCCTTTAAACACTTAAAATCTGGGCTTCGTTAAAGGGCCACTCGTTTCCTTTGGAAGGGAAGCACTGCTTGGGGTGGCTTTCCCCCTTATGCTCCCCCCCCTCTCAGCTGCTTTTCCTGTTTACGTCCAGCCAAGGGACACGTTCCCTCCGAACCCTTATCTTCCCTGTCAGCCAGTATCTCCCAAACTGGCCTTTGCTATTTTCCAGAGCCTTCCACTCCCCGCCTGCCCCGTCCCGTCCCCCCCCCAGGGGTTTCTATGGCCACTGCCGAAGGCAGGAAACAGCTCAGAGCTTCCTGCAATTGTGCTCCGGCGGCCGCTCTGCGCGAGCGGAAGCGGGAGGACGGCAAACAGGAATCGGCTCAGCAGAACCCCCCGGCCCCCGGCCTCGGCTTGCTTTTTCCAGCGGGGGCACCAGGGCGGGCGAGCAAACGGGGCCCCCCCCTGGCAGCGAGGAGGGTTCCCGGTGCTGATGCCCAGGGCGCGGGCTGCGGCCGAGGCCCTGCCACCACCTCGGTGCCCCAGAGGAGGAGGAGGAGGAGGAGGAGGAGAAGGAGGAGGAGGAGGAGGAGAAGGAAGGAGGAAGCTCTGCCCTGCTGCTTCCCAAAGCTCCTCGGTGTTTCCTCCAGCTGTGCTGTGGCACGGGGAGGTGGAGCCGTGGGCAGCCCCACGGGGCAGTGTTAGGGAAGCCCCCGCATGCGGTGCACGCACACAGGGACGGCTTTGCCATTGGCAGCCCCATGGGAGGGCTGGGGTCGTGGGGTGCTGCCCCCTCACCTGTGTAGGGCAGGAGGCAGTTGCAGGTGTAGCCGGCCACGTCATCGATGCAGGTGCCCTGATTCAGGCAGGGGTTGGAAGCACACTCGTTGATATTGGTCTGGCAGTTGGGTCCTAGGAAAGAAAACAGAAATGCAGGTGCAAAACTGGCCGTGATGGAGGCGTGCTCATGGGAGGGGAGCCTCCTGCTGTAAGTTCAAGCCCTGGGAGCCCAGACACAGCTGAAGGTCCCTGGGCTGACGGCACTGCCACGTCTTCCACCCAGACCAGGCATCTCCCCACAGTGACATCTCCCAGGGCCCCCACCCACGCCCCGGCCACGTCCTTACCGCTGAACCCTTCCCTGCAGGTGCAGATGTAGCCGCTGGTCATATCCTTGCAGGTGCCGCCGTTCATGCAGGGATTGGATTCACACTCATTATTGTTGATGTCGCAGTTTGTCCCGCTCCAGCCTGGGTCGCAATCGCACCGGTACCTTTGGGGAAGAATTAAGAGTGTAAAGGAGAGGATCTGCTGTGACCCAACGTTGCTGGGTCGCCCTTTGGTCCCAGCAGCCCCCGTGCCCCCAGCCTACCCGTTCAGCCCGTCGTGGCATCTCCCGTGGATGCAGGGGTTGCTGTTGCACTCGTTCACTTCGGACAGGCACTTGGGGTCGTGGAAACCCTCGGGGCAGAGGCAAGTGAAGCCGTTGATGCCGTCCTTGCAGGTGCCCCCGTTGTGGCAGGGGTTGCTGGCGCACTCGTCGATGTTGATGTTGCACATGCGCCCTGGGAAGGGGCAGCGAAGCGTTACCTCGTGCGAGGAGCCTCCTCAGGGCACGGAGCATGTGGCTCCCCTCCAGCCGTGCTGAGGGTGCCATCAGAACTCGGATCTCCAGGCGCACGTGTGCCAGCCACGTACAAGCAGGCCTGCCCTTGGTGTACGGTGATTTCACACCGCTGCATCGCGCTCCTGGCTTAATGAAATGCAGCTGGGAGGGGGCCGTGCCATGGGCTCCTTCGGTCCAGGAGGGAATAGCAAAGGGAGCCAGTTTCAGCCCGTAACCCTACCTGCTGCGGCTGACAAAGGAAGGCTTTATTGAAGGCTCCTGGCGAGCAGGAGCACAAAGAGCCGTGCGGCCCTCGCTGCCGCGAGCGGGGAGCCAGCGGGGTCTGCTGCTATCAAAGCCGCTGGCTTTTTCCAGCGGTGATCAAACAAACCAGTTAGACAAGGCAGCAACCCGATACCCATGGGAGTGGATGCACCGGGAGTCGAATTCGCGGCACTGGAACCCCTCTGATTTTGGCCTGAGCTGGAATCGCCCATTTGGACACGCAGGGGGTCCGGGCTGGGGTGGGAGTGCGCGGGGCTCCTGGCAGCACCGCCGGCTGCAGGAGGCTGGGGCAGGGCCTCCCTGGGACCTTGGTCACCCCGGCTGCTCCCTGCCACAGGAGTCCCCCACTGGAGGACAGCAGCGCCGTCCCTCCTCGCCCCATCCCTGTGTCACCCAGAGTGTCCTGATTTGGGCCAGGCTGCAAGCGGCCACCGCCGTGCCTTCTCTCACCTGTGTACCCCGGCTCGCAGGTGCACTCGTAGCCGTTGATCTTGTCGATGCACTTGCCATAGTCGCAGGGGTTGCTGGCGCAGTCGTCCAGGTTGATCTCGCAGTTGGGCCCTTGAGGAGGAAAGCAGGGGCGTTAGGTGCTTGTGGGACCCCGGCCCTGCTGACGAGGCAAAACAAAACCCGCGGGCAGGCCCCGCCGCGCTGCTCCCCGCTCCACAACAAAGAGCCTCCCCCGCAGGCAGCTTCCAGGCTCCCGGCTGGGGCGAGGGCGCTAAACCGGGAAAACTCGTCCTGGCCGAGGACACCCCTGCCCCAGGCCGTCCCCAAAATCGGGGTGGCTGCTGGCGGTGGCCCAGGGCCTCCCCGGGCATCACGATGAACCTGTCCAGGGGTGGGACCAGGCACCTCGCTGGCACGGCTGTCCCGGCCGCTCCCCTTGCTCACCTGTGGTCCCCTTGAGGCACAGGCAGTTGTAGGCGTTGTTCCTGTCCTGGCAGGTCCCCCCGTTTTTGCAGGGCTGGCTCTGGCACTCGTTGATGTTGATGTCGCAGCGGTGGCCCGTGTAGCCAGGCTGGCAGAGGCAGGTGAAGGCAGCAATGCTGTCCTTGCAGGTCCCGTAGTGGCACGGGTCAGGGTCGCACTCGTCGATGTCAATCTCGCAGTGAGCGCCCGAGAAACCTGGGGGCAGACAGGGGGACGTGGGGTGAGGACGGAGAGGTTGTGGGGTGAGGATGGAGGATGCAGGAGGAGGATGGAGAGGATGCAGGGTGAGCATGGAGGGATGGAGGATGCGGGATCAGGACGGGGGATGCTCCTGCCCACCCAAGGCGGGTGCTGGGCAGCACCCACCCGCTCCACCAGTGCAGCAGGAACCCCCTGGGGATGGGGTGCAAGGGGTTGGATCCCTCCTGGCTGTGGGGCCTTTCAGAGCCCGGCTTGCGGGCTTTGTCCCGGGGCGCACAATGACCTGCATTAAGCCGGCTCGGCTCAGGAGCGGGGCCCCGCGCTCGCCCGCGTCTCGTCCCGGAGCGTGCGGGGGGGCCGGCCGCATGCACCCCCGAATAATCACCCCCCCAGCAGATCCTATTCTCCTGGCCGGCTCCCTCCCCGACGGGCTGGGGGTGGAGAGCCGAGGACAAAGTACAGCTTTGACTAGACCCCGCCAAGCCCACATAGCAGCTTTTCATCGGGGCTTGGCATTAGCAAGACACTAATTAGAGGCCATTCAGCTGGAAGATTTCTGGCGGGAGCTGCTCCACAAAAGAGCCACTGTTTGCCACCAGGGCTCGAGTCATCGTTCTGTGCAATTGCTCCTTGGGTTTCGGTCTGCGAGCCCCCGGAGCTCTGCACCTTGCGTCCCCATAGAGGCAGCTTTATTCCTTCCTTCCTTCCTTCCCCCTCGCCGCCGCCTGTCGCAGCAGCGGGGAGCGCAGCGGGACGGGTGCTGCGGGGCCACACCTCATTAGCGCCGCGCTCGTTACACCCGGTACGGGGCTGGCTGGAAGCAGGGATTTGGGCACTTTCCTTGTTAATAGCTCATTACTGTGGTTTTACGGCACGTTACGGGGCAGAAGGGGGGTTGTTCCTCGGACGGGGGGGGGGGACGTGGGGACCCCTCACCTTCGGTGCACTCGCAGCTGTAGGTGTTGGGGCCGTCCACGCACTTGGCCCCGTTCTTGCAGGGGGTGCTGGCGCACTCGTCGATGTCGAACTGGCACAGGTGCCCGTTGAAGCCTGAAATGGGAGGCAGAAGTTGTGTCCCTGCGGTGTGGACGGCCAGACCTGCCGGGGGCTGCCCGCTGCCCCCTCCCTGTGCCGGGCAAGTCCCGTGCGGGCCCCCCACATCCCAGCCGGGACGCTGGGTTTCCATGGGGACGGCTGCGCGGGGCCCTGAATGCGGGGCTGCGACCCGCCATTGAGAGCATCTTATTTACATCTCTAGAGGAGCAAAGTCTCTGAACTTCAAAACCTCCTTTCACAGATTAACCGTCTCCCCATTCTCTGCTCCACCCCGTGACTTTGACACCGCATTCAAAGCGGCTGGCGAGGCCCCCCCCGGCCCCCGGCCCTCCTTCCCAAAGTGGGGCCTTTTCAAGTGCAAAGCCGAGGGGTTTAATCCTCCTTCCCCTCTCCCATGGCTTGGTGGAGCATCGCCTGCATGGCGCTCAGCTCCTCGCCAGAATGGGATAAACCTCCCCGAAAGCTCCCGCCGGTTCTGCACCACGCTTCCCGCGTGCGGGGAGATGCTGCTCGCGGCGAGGTTTCACCGCCAGCATCCCACATCGCTGCAGAGCCGGGCGGCTCCGCGGGGAACACAGCCCCTTTTTCCCGAGCTGCTGAGGATCCCGAGCAGCCGGCACCGTCAGGTGCGGGACACATGACGGCTCGGTTCCCACCGCGCTGGATGCCACGTACCGGTGGGGCACTCGCAGTGGAACTCGTTGATCTTATCCAGGCAGTTGCCGTTGTGCAGGCAGGGGCTGCTGGCGCACTCGTCCGTGTTGATCTCGCAGTAAACGCCCTCGTACCCTGCGGACAGACCCACCGCCCCGTCAGCTCGGCGGCACGGGGCGCAGCAGGACGGGTGCCCCCTCCACACGCAGGTTACACCAGGAGGCACCGGGATTTTATACAGACAGACCAGGAGCCGTGCTCCAGCTGGTGGGAGCCCATCCGGCCTTACGCACAAGTTTCTGGGTGGCTGTCCACCGGGGATTTCCCTACCTAAGCCAGCAGGGTTGGCAAGAGGAAGGGTGTGGAGGGCTGGTGGTGCCCAGCTCCCCGCTCCCCTGTCCCCACTGCCATGGGATGCTGCGCCGAGCAAAGCGCGCTTCTTTTCAGTGCTCCCCCCGGGCACACCGGCCTCTCACAGCTCTGAGTGCAAATCGACGCTGAGCTGATGCTCACAGGCACCTGGAGCCTTCCCATGCCTGCACCCGGCACCAGGGCAGGGGGTACACACGTGGGGGCCATGGGGCCGCCCGCCCACCTACCGGGCATGCAGATGCACTGGAACTCCCCGATCTGGTCCAGGCAGGTGGCGTCGTTCTGGCAGGGGTTGGAGAGGCACTCGTTGACGTCTATCTCACAGCGAGGGCCCGAGTAGCCCTGCAGACACTGGCACTGGAAGGACCCCTGGGTGTTGATGCATTTCCCTGCGTGCTCGCATGGGTTGGCTCCTGCAAAACACAAGAGTTGCTTACGGGACGTGCTCCCAGCTGCAGTGAGCTCCCTCCTCTGCTGCATGAGCTGCCCAGCCCCTCGGCTGGCACAGGGCACTCACCCAGCGAGCACTCGTCCACGTCCTGGTTGCAGGCTGGCCCCATGTACCCTGAAGGACACGTGCAGATGGCTTTGCCGTTGACAGGGTTGGTGTCGCAGTTGGAGCCCTCGTTGCAGGGGTTGCTGATGCAGGCGTCATCGAGGTGGCACAGCAAACCTGGGGAGCGAATGGCACGCGCACGTCAAGGTGCTGGGCACGCAAGTCTCCATGCACCGAGACCTCTGCCATCATCGGCCAGGGGATGCTCGGGGAGCTGCCACCCCGCACCCTGAGCACTGGGGTCCTCACCTGTGCGGCCGTGGGGACACTCGCAGTAGAAGGAGGCCACCCGGTCGTGGCAGGTGGCCCCCTGGAAGCAGGCGGCCATGGCGCAGTCGTCGATGTTCTCGCTGCAGTCCTCGCCCGTCCAGCCGTTGACGCAGACGCAGTTGTAGCCGCCGTGGTTGTTGTGGCAGGTGCCCCCGTTCTGGCAGGCGTTGGGCATCAGCTGGCACTCGTCCACGTCCTCGGTGCAGTACTGGCCTGCGAGGGACAGGGACACGGGTGTGAGGCTGGCATGGACCCACTCCCACCGGCTTGGTGAGCCACGCTCCTTGCAGAGATGCGTGTTGCTGCACTCAGCGGAGCAGGACGGCTCTCCCCAGCCACCTCCCCAGCCCCCAGGACAGCCCTGCCACCCTCGGTGCTACCTGTCCACTCAGGGGGGCACTGGCAGTTGTAGGTGTTGACGCCGTCCACGCAGGTGCCCCCATTCCTGCAGTTGTTCCCTGGACAGTCGTCGATGTTCTCCTCGCAGTTCTGGCCCGCGAATCCTGTGGGGAGGAGACAGCCGAGGTGACACCAACCTCCAGCCATGTCCCTGCCCTCGTCCAGTGCCACTGTCCCAAGGGGGACAGGACAGCCCCGAAGCCCCGCAGGGCTCCCTGCACCGAGGCTGAGGCTCGGGAGCTGCCCTCCCGCCGCCCTCCCCGCTGCAGCCGGTTGCTCATTAGCACGCAGACAGCCCGCCAGGCGCTCTCCACCCTGCCGCCTTTGAAGCCAGCCGCCCGGTTTCATCTCCAGCCCCGTCCCGCCTCCTCCGGGGCTGCTTTCTGACACGCACATTACCCTGGAAGGGAGCAATCGCCCGGGCCTGGCGAGGGGCTGCATCCCCTGCGCGGGGCAGACGGGCGTCCCCGGCGCGGGGCGCGCCTGCCAAGGCCCCCGGCTCCGAGGATGCTCTCCCCGAGCAGCGGAGGCTCCGCTGGGGACGCCAGCCCCGCCGACTCCACGGCGAGCTGGGATGAACCGGGGCTGCTCCCACCACCGCTCGCGGCAGCCAGCACTGAATCACCATGTTTTAATTTCGCATTTAAAGAGCCTAATAAGCAGTGCTTCCCCCAGAGGGGAATTCTTCGCTCCCCAGTCTCTGGCAGCATGAATCACGGCCGCGCGCGCTGCGCTGATCCCAGCTCTCCTCGCCGCAGCCCGGCTGCTCAGGTTTGTTTTATCGCCTCCACCTGATGGCGCGGCGCGCACTGAAGCCGCGCAGCCCCTGACCTCTCCCCACGTGCAGCAGAAACGAAACGGCCGGGTCCTTATCAGGAGATCTGTCGAGCCACCCTGTCCCCCTTGGACTGTCGCTCGTCCTTGCTCCAGGGTTAGAACAAACGCAGGCCCTTGCTCTGGGACCCACTACATCAGGCCCACTACACGAGCAGCAGTAGCAGTGATTTATGGTCGCTGACAGGAGCCCAAAGCAGACAGCACTGCTCTGCGCCCTGTTTTTAAGCAGCTGGGCTGAGACTGAACAGCAACAACCGGCAATGTCCTAGCTACCAGGATTAACTCATTTCGAACCACCTGAATGAGTAATTAGTACTGCAATTACTTTAAACTCCGGGTTACATTCTGCAGCGATGGCATGATAAACCAGACGAGATTAGTTTAACTTGAAGAAACCCGGAACAGCCAGGCCTCTCTGGAAATGAAAAGGGGTCATTGTTTCGGATCGGGCGCGCTGCATACCAGCGTATCAATCACCCTCTTATCATGAGAAGCGGCCCCCGGTTCCTCGTGCCTCTGCCAAAAGCCGAGGCAGCTCTCGCAGCGAGCCACGAGGTGCCGAGGGACCTCAAAGTCTCCCCCGTTGGAGCCACCCTGCCTTTCCGAGGGGCCGTGCCACCCCGCGGGAGGCGAACCGGCTCGTGCAGCATGCAAATCTCCCTGCAGCCGCCCGCGAAGCCGCGGCTGGGTGTGAACGCGCCGGCCCCCGGCAGGGATGCTCCCCGGGGCGATTCCTCACCCCGCCGTGCCCGACGCCCAGGCTGCTGGGGGTAAAAGTGCCTCGTCAGCGGTACGGCAGGGCAGGCCAGCGCCGCTCCTGCTGCCACCCGGCACCTGCCCGGCCCTGCGGCAGCGCCGCGCCGCCCTGCCCGCGCTGGGAGCTGCTCCCGTGGGAGCTGCTGGCTCGTGGCTCGTCCTGGAAGGAAAGGCTTCCTTCCCCGGCTCAGCCCCAGCACCTCGCTGCCTGCGAGGACGGGAGCTTTGCTCCAGCCTGGGCAAGCAGGCGTGGAGGGGAAGCAGGAGATCCTACAGGGCCCTGGGTATCTTCGATGGCTAACAGTACAGCCAGAAGCTTGGGAAGGGTGTCGAGCCTCTGGTTTTCTGAGTCCATGTCAGAGAACAAGATGAGATTCCCCCATGCTACCCCAGGGGATCTCGCATCTTTCCCCAGCGCCAGCCCACACTGCCGGCAGGAGGCAGGTACCGGGATGATGGTACTGGGATGTGGGTACGTCTCTGCCGGCTGGGACACCCTGTCCCTACCTCGTGCAGAGGGATGCTCTGTGCAGATGGGGCAGGAGGGAGGATGGGGCTCCCGTGGGAACGCTGCGCACCACCCGGGGTGCAGAGCAGAAGAGCCGCTCACCCCTCATCCTGCCCCAGCCCCAGCTGGGCTATATGGGTGACAAGAGGAGATAAAACAACCCCGTGAGAAAATTCCCAGGCAGCTCACCACTGCTCACGGCATCTCTCCCCGGGAGAGGACACAGCTGGTGGGGCTGGCTCGGGTGACAAATGGCGCAGTCCTCCTGGCAAGCAAAGCCTGGGCTGAGCTCAGGCTGCACGGCGCTGCCCTGCGTGCAGCGAGCGGCTGGGCTGCTCCCGTGCTCGCCGGAGGGAGCAGCAGCGAGCACGGGCAGGGTCTCCCTTCCCCAAGCCTGCCTGCACTCAGAAACTTTCCAAAATAGCTATTCCGGGACAATTATTCCATTCTGGAAGTGGATTAAGCTAAAACGGAAAAAGGCACTCTTATTCTGGAATATGAGCATCCGCAGAGGGGCCTCTGCTGAAGCAGTTGTTTTGGAAGAGCTATTTTAGTGAATCACCAAGTATAAAAAGCCCCCAGATGACCTCTCTGCTAAAGGCACGGCTGCCCAGCATCTCCCCCCACACACCCGGGACGGCCCTGCTCCGGCCACTTGGTTTTGTCGCTCCCTAGAGCTGTGACGTGAGCAAAGGCTGGGCACTACGTGCTTGAGGAAGCAAATTGGGGAAAGAAAAAAAAAAAAAAAGCTACAAAAGGGCCCCCAGTACCCTGGTTCCTGGTTCCCCGGCACCTCTTTGCAGGGAGCACCCAGCGGGCACCTACCTGGCAGACACGTGCAGTCGTAGGTGGTGTCCCCGGTCTGGCGGCACGTCCCCCCGTTCTGGCAGGGCGAGGGGTTGCAGGGCACGTAGAGGTGCTCGCAGTTCTGGCCGGTGTAGGCCGGCTTGCAGGAGCACTGGTAGGTGCCCACCTCGTTGGTGCAGCTCCCGCCGTTCTTGCAGACGGGCGGCGAGATGTTGCACTCGTTCACGTCCTGCTTGCAGTTGGCCCCGTGGAAGCCGGCCGTGCAGCGGCAGACGTAGTGGGCTTCGAAGGGGACGCACTGGCCCCCGTTGGCACAGGGGTTGGAGGCGCAGGGGTCGGCCTGCTGGCAGGTTTTACCTGGGGAGGGAGGCGGAGGGTGAGGATGCAAAGCACAGCTCTTAGCGCTGGGAGTCCTGGCGCACAACCACGCTGTGCTCACAGGGGGTTGGGGTTAATTCCCCCGGCCTTTACCCTTTTAAAACCCCCATCAGTGCAGGATTTTTGCAGCTAAATGGGCACCTCCACGCTCGGCACTGCCAACCCTCTCCGCTCCCCCAGCAGCACCACGGGAGGAAGCAGCAACCGGCGCCGGGGGGGAGCTTTCCAGGAGCAACCCCCCAGCGAGGACCGTCCGTCCCCGGTCCCCGCGGCGGCAGCGCCACCGGCCTCACCTGACCATCCCGGCGGGCAGCGGCACTTGTACTCGCTGAGCGTCACCAGGTCGCAGGTGCCCCCGTTGCGGCAGGGGTTGTTGAGGCAGGCGTTCTCGCGGGGCGTCAGGCAGAGCTCGTCGGTGAAGCCCAGGCGGCAGGCGCAGGTGTAGTCCGCGGTGCTGCCGCGCACCACCGGGGTGCAGGTGCCGGCGTTTTTGCAGGGGGAGCTCAGGCAGGGGTTGGGCAGCTGGCACCGCTCGCCCACGTGGGCGCTGCTGCACCTGGGGACGGGGAAAAAAAGAGAGATGTCATTTAGTGTGACCCAAGCCCGGGGGGATCGGGGTGCCCCGGTCGGGTACCGGCACTGGTTCCAGGAGCACGTGCGTAGAGCCGCGCGGGCACGCTGCCCGTGCCCGGCCCCGCAGCACGGCTGCTTTGGCAGTTTGAAGGCTCTACCCTGACGGCTCTGGGCCGAGCTGCACCTTGAGAGAAGAGGAAGATGAAAGAGGCGCCTGGAACAAAGGCTTCCCCCATCAAGGGGCCTGCACAGACTTGCAAAACCACCGTCTCCAGGGCCGACATCCTGCTTTTCAGCGCTAAGTGCTTTCCTCGCTCCCCCCCCCTCGCTGAAGAGGAAACCGGGGCCCAAGGGGGGACGCGGCGGTGGCTCACCCCACGCCTGCGGCAGGAGCACGGCAGAGCCCGGAGCACCGAACCCATCCCTGTCCCCCCCATGCAGACACCCCCAGACCCGGCGCGGAGGGAAGCCCTGCAGCGGCCCCGGGGCTGAGCCGTGCAGGACGCCCGCGCCGCATCGCCTCCTGTCCCCGCAGCGGGGTCCCCGCAGCTTCTACCTTCCCTGCGTCCCGAGAAATCGGCCGAATGCGAATAACCGCGGGCTTGCCGTTGGCTGGTAACAGGTGGGGCACATCCCAGCTCGGCGCAGCTGAGGTCTTCCCCCAAGATAAACCCTCGCCAAGCTCCTGGGGGCCCCGCGTTTCCGCATGGGGGCCCTGAGAAAAGGCCCCGAGCGATGGCCACCGGCTCAGCCATCTGTCACCAGCAGCCACGAGGCAGGGACGGGGACGCGGCGCACGAGGGCAAACCCTGCGCCGGTGGCTCGACACCGCCTGGAGAGGCTGGGCAGGACGCGGGGCTGGGAGGGGATCACGCAGGGGGGGGACCTGGCTCTGGGAAGGGGAGGACGGAGCCGAGCTGTGCGTGGAGAGACCGAGGGCACCCGAATATCGAACGGAGAGCCCGGGGATGAGCACCTCCCTGGCACAAACCCTCTTGTGTTTGCAACACCAGCTGCCACTCGTTTCGTTTCTCCCCTGAGCAGCTCTGCTGGTGGCACACCGCTTCCCGAGGGGCAGTTTCTGTGCTGAGCGCTGGTGCGGGGAGGGCACGGCAGGAGCCAGGCGATGCTGCAGCCCTGTCCTGCACCAGGGTGGCAACGCCACCACGCCACGCTCAGCCCACGCCTGGCTGCCATTAGAGGCCTCAAGAGCAGAAATAAATGCAGGCTAATAAACAGCAAGACAGCTGATGCCCAGGGAAGGCGCTGCTCTGGCAGAGCTTTGGCAGGACGGGGCTGGGGCACCTGCTGCGTGCTTGCACCCATAGCCACAGAGCTGGTGGCACCTCGTGTCCCCGAGGCACAACGCCCCCAGGGGCGCACTGGGGACAGAGAGCCCCGGGGACCATCCCGGACAAAGCCACAGCCCCGTGCCCACGCTACAGAGCGCCCGTCTGCAACACCACAGCCTGAGGACCCCAAAGCCAGGACGCGGGGATCCTACAGGCAGCAAAACCCTCACCCGCCAGCCGGCCCCAGCCCCGGAGCCGCCGCGCCGTGCCGCAGGCAGGACCACGTCCCTGCCCCGCTCCCCCTCTCCTCTCCTACTTTTTTTCTTTTTTTTTTTTTTTAACCCAATTCTGATTTCATTGTTGGGGATTGTGTGAGAATTTGTCAGGATTCGGAGACATTTTGAGTTAATGAGACGGCATTATCCCGGCCAAATGAAAAAGAAAATGCGTACAATAATAAATCAGGGCATCTGCTCGGCACACAAAGGGCGGCGGGGAGCAGGTGTGCATCTTAATGAGGGAGAGCAGCTGCCGGCGCCCGCGAACGGACGGACGGACGGACGGACGATGCCCGGCTCGCCGGCGGCTCCGAACCCGGGGCGCCGCGGACGTGGGGCGACGCCGGCGCTTCTGGGTGGCTGCGCCGCGGCCCCGCGCGGGGGGAATGCGAGGGCCGGGGGCTGCAGCCGCCTGAGAGGGGCCATTGTGCGGGGCCAGGCCGGCCAGGCGAAGGCACGCCGCCGGCAAAGCGCTCAAGTGTGCAGTCATCTGTTAAACCCCCCCCCAACACCCCGCGGGCCCCCCCCCCCCCCCGCCCGCACCACACACGCTTTTTTTCTTAAAACAATCCCCCGGGCGCTCTCGCGGCCGGCTGGCGGACGGGGCAGCAGCGTCACGAGGTTCTCCGATGGGAGAGGGGGTAAAAAAATAAAAATAAATAAATAAAAAAAAAAAAAGAGGGAAAATAAAAGCGATGCCGGACAAAGAGCCCGGGGACTGCGCGGGAAGCGGCCCCGCAGCGACGCTGTGCCCACGGGACCGGGCGCTGTGGGGCTGCCCCGAGGCTGGGTGCGCGGCGCGGTGCGGGGCGGAGGGGGAAGCCCTCCCACCCCATTACGTTTTGGACCGTTTCCAATTCCGAACGCTGGCGAGAGGCGTTGGGAGCTCGCGGCCGGGAAGCCGGAGTAGGGCAGACCCCAGGCCGAGCTGCAGGATGGTTATTAGCAGGGAGGTTGATTAGCGATCGCAGGAACTCACCCGGGGAGGCAGCCGACCCCTGCCTGGAGGCAGAGGGGAGCTTTGGGGCCTTTTGCAGCGCTGCCTCGCTGCGCTAAGACGCACACACACGCTTGTATGACTTTTTGGGGGCCCCACAGGGCTCCCTCCTGACACCAGCACCAGCTCCCACCAAGCCAGAGGCGTCAAAACTTCCCCAGCAGCGCCGCCAGCACGCACGTGCTGCTGCCCCCCGGCCGTCCCAGCCGGGCACAAGACGCCAGACGGGCGGACTGGGGGATGCTGAGCATCAGGTTTCCCTTCCACGCAAGGGAAGTATTTCCAGACACTGGGAAGCACTGGTACAGCAACTCCAGGACATAAGCAATACAACACAGGCGCCATCGAAAGCCATCTCTGTCCCTGTCACACCGACGTCGCCCTGCTCCTGCCCCCGGTTGTGACAGCAGGTCTGGTGCAAGGTCTGGTACAAGGCAGGGCAGAGCACTGCTGGGGACGGATTTCAGTGCCACCAGCCCTTCCACCAGCGGTGGTTTCTCCCCGCTCACAAGCGGAGGCTCCTGAGCTGCATTTAAAAGCCCGGCGCCCACAGCGCATTAAAATAGTCCTGGCTGCAGCGAGAAGCCTGGATCCAGGCGGTGCATGCAAAGCAAGAGATCAAAACCCAGGAGATGAAGGCAGCGAGCAGCTAGTGGCTGTTTTTCAGCTCTCCCAGGTCTGGGAAGCCCGGAGTCAGCAGCGCCGGGTCCAGCTCCCAGCCTCGCTCGGGCACGCAGCCCGGCTGCAAACCTCGTCACACCTCCACCTACGTCAGGGGCTAAAAACCTCTCCCGAAGCCCAGCCCAGGGAGCAAAGCTTCGCTTTCTGCAAAAAAAACGCCTGGCTGGTGGTGCTGCCGGTGCACACTCGGGCGCCGGGTGCCGACGTCCCCGCGGGCTGAGCGCTCAGCCCCGGGAAGATCACCCCGTGGTTTTTCCTTTGGCATTTCCCAAGCAAGGGCTACCCAGTCCAAACCCGAAGCAGCTTCTGGAAATTAGCATAAGAGACATTAAAGCTAGGCTTTAATTAGAGATTTAAGTGTTGGCAGAGGACGGGGCGGGTGCTTCAGCATCAAAACATCTCCGAAGGGCCATTAGAAACTGGCTTCAACCTGGCCAAGCTCCGTGGGTGCTCAGGAGCCTCCTGGATGTCCCCACTCCCCGCTCACAACCCTACAAACACCAGCACCTCTCTGCTCTCTGCCCTGAGCAGCAGCTGAGAAACGTTTCTGTTCACCACTAACCCGCTGGGGGAGCATCGAACACCCCAACCACGACCCACCCCGAGCTTTTGGAAGGTGGCAGCGATGCACCACGAGCTTCCCGGCACAAGGAGCGAGGTGGGCTGACGGCCTCACAACTCCCTCCATCCCTATCCCCAAGGGACCAGGGCTGTCACCTACGTGCCAGGCAGGACAGGGGACAGTGATCCAGTCCCCATCCCCACGGACGGGGATGCTGAGCGCTCTCCCTGCAGGCACGAGCACGCTGATTTACACCGCCTGAGCGCCTGCAGCTCCCGCCCGTCCCCAGGACTTTGTGCTTTGGGGCCGAGGCAGAGGCTGCGGGGGGGATTCCCACCACGTTGGGCTGCTCCACGCCATCCCCGAGCACAGGCTGCTGCGTGGAGGAGGCTCGGTTATAACACACCAGGCTCCCGACCCAGACATCTCCAGCACGATTCGCAGGCGACGCAACGGGTGATGCAGAAGGCCTCGGCCGAGGGCAGACAGCAAATCCCCTGGGACGGCCTGGGAACGGGAACGGCGGCCCCAAACTCCCGAGCCGCTCCCAGCGCCAAGCCCAGGCCAGATCTGGATCTGCTCAGCGCGGGCACGTGCGTTTGTTGTGTCTGCTGGACATCCTCCGCGAGCCGCGAACCGCGGCAAAACGCTGCAGCGTTCCAGCAGGGCTCCAAAAAAACAAAACGCCACGCCACGCCGCTCCCCGCCGTGCGAGCCGCACACCGGGCTCCCAGAGCAGGGCTGGGGATAAGGGGGGGGACACCCCTCCTGCCTCCCCCCGTGCATCTCAGCCCGCTGCCGCCCCTTTGTCCGCGGCGCGCGGGCTTTTCCCCAGCCCGCCAGCAACAGGTTCCGTCCCCGGCGCGCTCCCTCCGCAGCAATGCGGGCACTGAAAGCATCCCGAGGCAGATGTTCCTGCGACCTTTAACCCCCGCCTAATTCACGGGGTTTTGCTGTTTTCCTTTCCGCGCTAAGCTGCCATCTGCCACCCCCGGCGCAGATGACACCCGGGCGCTGCCGCGGCCCTCCCCGCCCCAGGCACGCTCTCGCCCCGCGGCTTTGTCCGAATTCGGGACGCGCCGGCCCCGCACGATGCTGCCCTGAGCCTTGGAGGGGCTCTAAAGGTGCTGGGTGCTCATCACCCCCAAGGACTGGGACCAGGCTGGAGGTAAAACCCACCCCGGGCTTAAAATGCACAAAACAAACCGGAGCACGGCCCCCAGACGCACGCAGGGGCTGTCCCCGTGTCCCTGTCCCCGTCCCGCGGGCAGCCCCAGCAGGGAGGGGACGGAGGCTGTGGGGCCCCGTGTCCAGGCGGCCCCTTATCTGCGCTGCCATCGCATAACCTCTTCCTCGTCCTCATCTGCTGGAAGCATAAACGGCCGCGGTTGTTCTCCCCAAGGTAAAAGCACCGTGGGAAAGCCGAGGAGGGACGGCTCGGGTCTTTACTCAAGCCCCGTTTTGGGGCGATTGGGCTCACGGGGCCGGGTGAGCCCCCGCTGGGGCTGAGCAAACACTGCCAGGATGGAAATACCTCGAGGACAGGGCCAGCGGAGCCCAGAAGTGCTTCAGTGAGCACCCAGGGGTGGCCTTGTGTGGGTAGGGGGCCGGAAAGCACCACCAGGACCTCGCGTGGTGCAGAGGGTCCCCATCGAGGGACCTGCGGAGCCGAACGGGAAGCACGGCCGCCTGCCGCCGCACGTTCCCGTATGCAAACGGGGCAAGCCCGGCAGGTACAGGCCCTGCGTGCTAAGCCCCTTCTGCCCCATCAGACACCCGCGCAGAGGAGTCACTCTTCCAGTTGTGCCAGCGCTTTCTCGCCCGGCGCAGCCTGGAAGCAACTCCCCGACTGCTCCCCAGGTTACAGCCCTCGCCCCGAGATCCGCTGCCACCACTGGGGACCCTCATCCCCGACAGCTCCCACCCGGGGGGATACGTCACCGTGCCACAGAGGGAGGGGACGTGTTTCCACCTTTCTCCTGGTTTTATTTTCGTGCTACTGGCTGAAGGAGAAAATCCTCCTGCCTCCCCACCAGCCCCTCTGGCACGGAGCATCACCGGGGGCCGCGTGGGCACAGGGCCGGCCACGGGACTGCTCCCCAGCAGCCTCATTCCTCGGGAACACCCCGCCGAGCTCCCCGCAGGGCGAGGGGAAGGAAAAACTCTCCCGCTGGCAAAGCGGAGCTCCACATCCCGCGTCAGCTCCCACCTCACCCTCAGCTGCTGCCCCGGCACCGCTGCATGGCTCGGGGCCCTGCAGCACCACGCAGCTGGCAGAAGGTGGGCGCAGGGAGATTGGGAACGTCGGGGATGCTGCGCTGAGCTCTCGGCAGCACGGAGGAGGAGGCAGGGATGGCTCCCTTTGCCCATGCGACCCCTCGGTGTCCACCCTCTGCCAGCAAGCGGGCACGGCCGGGCTGACGGCGCCTCTCCTGCAGCTCGCCCTGTGGTTCCTGGCACACGCAGCCGGGAGGAAAGCAAAGGCTGCGCCGCGCTCCCAGGAGAGCCCAGGCAGAGCTGCCCGGCTCCTCCTCGCCCGCGTGGGACACGACGTGCCGCGGCACCGAAAAGCAGCGCTGGGCTGAACCGGCGGTTTCTTTACAAAGTCCCATCCAGGTCTTGCTTTATTAAACACGCCGGGACACCAGCCTGGGAAAAAAAAAACAGTTTCACATAGGGAGGGTGGTTGGCAAAGCAGCGGGTTACTTCGAGTGACATCAGGTTAATAAAGCAAGAGCCGATCTACGGTCTTGTTTAATTAAAAAAAAGCACGCTGCAATCCAAAGTCTTTGATGTGTGTTTTTTTTTTTTTGTTCCAGTTCATTTTTGACCTAGCCCAAGCCATCTAATTGGGATTTTAAGACCCAGACTTTCATCTGGAGAGAAACTCAAGGAATTCCCAAAGCTGGATACGCTCACGGACAGGAGTGGGGAGAGATGTGCTAGAGCCGCTGTTCCTCCTACCAGCACGGAGCAGAGAGAAGAAAAAAAAATATATATGGCTTTGTTTCTTCAGCAGACATTAGTCAGGACAGTTTGGGAATCAAAGTTCCCATTGTAATGAAAAACAATATAATCCCATTACCAAGCACAGTGGCCAGGCTATTCACCCCGAGCGGTGAGCAGCTACCTGGGAAGGAGCTGCTTTTCAATGGAGCTTCATTCACAATACACATGAAAGATGGCTGAGGAAGAGACCAAGACACAACTCGTTTCATTCCCACCCTCAACAATGGGTACTAGGAACTTTTTTTTTTTTTTCTTTTTCCCCAGCTGACGCTTTTTATATCCTCTGCCGGTGTAAATCCGCACAACCCGATTGTTTGTGGGGCTGTGCTGCCCTAAGAGCTCGGGTCTCCGCCGCATCAAGCCGCTCGTCTCGGGCCGTGCTGGTGGCAACGTGCAGCTCCTGGCCAACGCGGAGCTCCTTCAGCATCTGGGAGGAAACGCTCCCCCTGCCTGCGCCGGTTCCTCAATTTCTTTCCCTATACAAACACCTCATTCTTTAACCCAGCAGAGAGGAAAGTCTGAACTAGGGGGACCGGGGCATCCCCACATCCCTGGGGCAACCCCGAGCCCGAGGCCACCCTGCATCCCCTGTCCCTTGGGAGATGAAAGCCCTGGCACTCGTGGCAGTGCCGGTGTCACCACCGTGCTCAGCGATGACGAACGAACTCTTTTACTTTTTTTTTTTTTTCCCCCCTCCCCAGCCAAGTTTTGGCTAAACACTGAGCTGCCCGATCTCCCCGTATATGGAGAACTCCCCCAGGAACACACGCGAGCCCTCCGTCCCGCTCCTCTACTCCTGGAAATAAAACCTGCGATTAGGATCTGAACAGCTACCGAGAGTTTAAACAACCTATATTTAGCTCTGATATTTATAAATAGGAGGAGGGGAGGGGGTTTTACAGAGCCCAGCAGTGCCCCTACAGCGCAAAACCCCGCTGAAAGCCAAAGCCACCGGGCTGGGGCTGTTTTGGTGAGGTGTAGCAGACAGACAGACAGGAGGCAAAGAGGAGGACGGCCGGCCAGCGACGGGTGCAGCCCACCCCCAAACTCACACAGCTTTCTCTCCGCAGGCAAAGCTCCCTAAAACAGTCAGCAGCAGCAAACCCCTCGCCCCTCGAAGCAACGCCGCAGAGGCTCGAAGCCCGCCCGAGCAGACGGGCGCTCCCCGAGCCCGGCGTTGCTGCCGCTGCCGAGTTTAACCAAGGAAACAGCAAGGAGGGAGGGAAGGCGCTGCCTCCGACACCTTTTGCCGGCAGAAATCCCTGTGTCAACATGAAGCCCCATTGAGCCCGGGGGACAATAGGGGCGGCGCTGCCCTCCGGCCGGCGCCCGCATTCCTGCCCGGCGTCCCCTAGAAACCCCCTTTCATGAGGAGCAGCGGGCCCTGTGAAAGGGCCGTCTGTCGCCCTGCCTTTTGACTCCGAGGCCTGTGTCTAACATTTTAATAGGGGCCAGGGGCTGGGGAAAGGCCCCCCTGCTCGCGGGCCGTCCCCCCGCGGGGTCACTCTCCCAGCCCGCACCGCTGCGCGGGGCTCTCCGCGCCGAGGGGCGCGAGCTGGCAGCGCTGGGCATGCCTCTGTCGGCAGCCACGTTCCTCCACCGGCCCAGGAGCGGTCGTTCGGTGCTTTAGCTGCCCGCAAATATCTTCAGGAGAGGCTTTTTGGGGGTTTCTCCGTGAAGGATGCTCCAGCCAGGCAGGAGCACTGCACCAGAGGGGACTCGCAGAGCTGCCAGTTGCCAATTCCCACCTTGACATCAATCACCTCCAGGAACACCCAACTCGTGCGCAGCGATGCCAGCGGGGAGTATAAATTCCAGGAGGTCCCCATCGCCCTGCCGGCATCTCCTGGCAAGGGACAGAGCGGTCAGGGAAGCACGGAGCCCCCCCTGCTCTCCTGTTTCTCCCTCGGGAACAGCCGTAGGTGGACACGGAGCACCACGGAGCCAGGCGCCGAGGAGCCAGCAAGGCTCAGCCCTGCGGCCCCAGCCCACGCGACGGCCCGGGCCTGATCCTGCGCAGCCCCGGTGGCCCAAGCAAAGCCTGGCACCGCTGCCCGTGGCCACGCTGACTTTCACCCGAGCCCAAAGCCGGAGGCTCTGCAGCCCCGCGCTCCTCCCGGCTCCCAGCCCACCGCCACCTGGCCGCTCGCCTGCAGCGAGCCCCATCTATTAAGTAAGGGCGACGTTATAGCGTCATTAAAACTTAATAAATCCATTTCCCATATAAATACCATTAAATTCAGATTTTGGGGAAGGGAATGAGGGTGAAAACTTGTTAAAAGAAAATGACTTACGCGCAAATAAATTTTTGCAACTTGACTGAGCGTGAAAGTTTCCCATTAAAATGCAACTCCGCTCCCTTCGCTCGAAATGTGCAAAAGCCTAATAACCACGGCCTAAACATTAACTGTTTAACCGACTTTTCCAATATTAACTCCAGGCTGCCGTGGGGGAAGGGGAGGACGTGACGGGTGAGAGCTTGAAGTAGGCGTTGGTGCTGTGCGACCCAGCCCCAAGCACACGCTGCTCGCACCTCGCCGCCGCGATGCTCCCAGCAGCAGTGCCCAGACACACGAGTGTGCCAGGGGGGCTGCGAGCACAGCACGAACCCGTGCAGGATGCTGCTCGGTCACGGGGAGCCCCCCCTGAGCCCCAGGCAGGGGCTTCGGTCGTGGTCACGATCCTGCACCGCTCCCTGCTGAGCACCTCGGGTGCCCGATTCGCCTCTGCTAGCCGCGTTCCCGTGCTGGGATGCGTCGTGCGCAGAGATGGGCCCTGACGCTCAGATAGGCAAGAGCAAACGGGGGAAACTGAGGCACACAGCAGCACTCAGCATAGGAAACCCTACGGGGTGAGCCCACCTGCTGGACATGTGCTGGAGCTGTCCACGGAGACCCTGCCACGGGTCCAGCTGCTGCCGTGCACCTTTAAAGGAGAGCAGAGCCCAGGCGAGCTGTGCCCACATAAACGGGCACCACCGCAGCTCAGCGCCCCCGCCAGCTGGAGCAGCACCCAGCAGCTCTACCAGCGAGGCTCGCAGGCGTCCAAGCAAAGAGCCAGGCGTCACCAGGCGGCCATCTCTCGCTGTCCCGTGGGAGCTGCCTTCATCCGGCGCCTCTGAGACCTGCTGGGGTGCTGCGAAGACTTCCCAACATCACACCCTACAGATGCGCACAGAGCCTCTGCTCCTGCAAGCCTCAATGCAAGAGCAGCACTTCTGCTGCTTGTTCCACATGCTGCTTACCCACATCTTTGGCTGATGACCCAGACCAAAGATGAGCTCAGCCCTGGCCTGGTGAGGACCCAACACAGTGCCCACGGCTGGGGGTCCTTGGGATGGGGGTAACGAGGATCTGCTGCTGCCAAAACCCACTGAGGACAGCCCCGAGGAGCCCGGTGCTGCAGGATGGAGCACCCCAAGGAGCTACTTGCCACCCTATCGTGGACAAACAAGGTTCGTGTTTATCCTCTTATCACCACTTTGTGTCCGTAACCTGGCTGCAGGACAGGAATTACATGAAGGATGGTAAAACTGCAGTCATCCCCCAGCAGGGACAGCCAGATGGACAGGGACAGCCAGGACACCATCTCCCCACAGCACAACTGGATCAAGAAGGCACCAGGCAGCTGGGAGCATCAGGCACCTGTGGGGTTTCAGCACAGCCCTGTCCCAAGGGCATGCAATGAAATGGAAACCCCATTTGGGAAACATCTGGAATTGCCCCGTTCTGGCCTGGTGGTCTAACCCTGGTCCCAAAACAACCGGAGGCAGGAGGCCAGCCCCACAGCACTGCTCCACCCTGGAGGCAGCAGGAGCTGGGCAGTCCCCGGGGCTGGCTGGACACAGAGCCACGCTCCTGCCCCAACGCACCCCAAACCGCACGGAGGCACCAAGAGGAGCAGCCGGACCCCACCAAAGGCAGAGAGGTGGCTGGTTGGCCCCTGCTGGAGGCAGGGCGCAAGCGAGACCCCTCTGCAGGTCTCCTGGGACTTCTAAGACTCTTCCACTCCGTACCCACATGGTTTGAAGCCTTGGTGTTTGGAGATACGTTAACCGCGGAGAACTCTCCATCCAGATCCAGAGCTTACATTAACTATGGGGAACTCTCCATCCAGATCCAGAGCTTACCAGCTGGTGGTAACTGCACCCCGAGGCTACTCCCTCGTTAAAAACACCGATGCTCTATAAATTTCACATTCCACTCATGTACACACGCAGTTACCACTCAGGACACCAACAAACATGAGAAAAACGAGGGTCACCACACCTCCGGGCCTGGAAAGAGCAAGTTAATTTCCAAACAATGTTATTTTAAAACTTGCTAACTGCCTACTGATTATGTTATCCAAGCCCTTAATTGGTGAATAGCTTGGTCTTGCGATCACTTATACGTGTCACCTGCACGCTACATACAATAAACCATAACAGCCCTGGAGGTGAGACCAGGGTGTGTAGCACCAGCTGGAACAAATGGGCATTTGTGACTGCAGAAGACCACGCCGGTGTGAAGACCTCATCCCCTCTGGATCCTGGGGAGCCCCCGAGCACCTTCATCTCAGGCCCTGCTGGGGGCCCTACCAAGACATCTCCTCTGGTGCACGACCAGAGCCGACCCCTGCCCAAACGCAGGGCAACCCCTCCGGCCCAGAGAAATCCGTCACAGGTACCCAAGCCGTGAGAAAAAATAAGCAAAACACTCAGTCCAAACGGTAAAGTCCCAAGGCGAGTTATCAGCAGGCAGCGAGACCACCTGAGTCAACTGATAACCAGTGCGGCGAGGAGGGACGTAAACAGATTCTTCTCGAAAAGAGCCACACAATGTCCCCGCTGTCCCAGTGACCTCACCAGCTGAGCTCCTCGGCTCAGTTTCTCTTCCACTGGAATTCGCAACAGGTGACGCTTTTGTGTTTTTAATCTCTCCCCTCTTACCCATTTCCACCTTGTTCTTTCCCGAGAATGAGATCAGACTTGAAACAGCCATCGAGAGTTCTCAACATGGCTGAATCACCACTCGGCTACTTCTTTAAGAGCTTCCTCTGCTCGATTGTTCAACACTCCACCCTCTTCCTCTCCAGCGCAGAGACTGCATTTTTTCTTTGTTATTATTTCATGGAAATAACGTTGGGTTAAAGCACATGAGAAAAAAAAATCAAACCAGAAGGAAACTTCCGCCCTTTACAATGAGATAACAATGACTGAGCAGTTGAATAACTTGAAGGGCACAGAGAGCTGCAGGACTCAGATCGCTCCTCTGCCTTCCTGGTTGTCTCCAGGAAGAGTTTTGAGCTGAAATAATCACCTCTTGCTGCTGTGGTCCCCCTCTGAATGCTTCTTCCAGGCGCAACCAGCCCTGGTCCACCGGCCCTGGAAGCTGGGGGTGCAGTGGGCACGGCTCGGGACCCATCTCCCCGACTGCACCACAGCACTACGCTGATTCATAAACAGAGGAAGTACTTTAGCAAACTGACTTTTCCCCCTTTTCAGGGCAAACCTAGTGATTAATTTAACTTATTCTTTTCCGTTGCAGACTATTTTGCTTCTCCGGGCAAGAGTATGACAACCCAGACACAGCTCCTCCGACTTCAACAGGGAAATGCTGGTGGAGCAGGGTTTGAAATTCTGCCCCCTTTCATGCCATCTGCTTTTAACTAGTGGAGCAAGGGAGGTCCTGGGAATAAAAGTCACATGGCACAGCAATCTAAAACGAGCCCTGCTCATTTGCAGGGATGCCAGTCAAAAATACAGTTATCCAGCAGTCTAATTAGGAGCTACCACTGGAAGTCGGAACGATTTTTTGGAAAACCTTCTCATTTCGTCTGGGAAAACGCCTCAGTCAAAGGCGAGCGCCTTTTTGGAAAGCCACAGCTCACCAGCACCGTGAAACCACACTTCAAACACCGCAGCCGCCAGCCACCGCCCCCGGTCCCGGCCATCCCTAAGGCAGACCTTGAAGAGCTACAGGTCTGTGCCAGTGCCATGCGTGGGACACGAAGCTTTGCCACTGCTCTTACAGCCCTGGCGGAGCCTGCTGTCCCTGCCAAGGTGGAAAGCAACTCCAAAGGCGGCTTAATTAGACCGCTGCTGCCGCAAGCCCTCCAGCCGATCAAATGCTCAGTCCTCCGCGTTCAATTAAAGCTCTGTGTGCCCCCGACTGCCTGGCAAAGGGACAAGCAAGATAAGGCACCTGGAGCTTTACAAACTACCACTGTAAAATAATAAAGGCTGAGAAAGCTCCTCGTTTCGCACCGGTGACTTCCTTTCCGCCACAGAACTGATAACTGGGGTTTGGAGTTATCAGAGGCGTCTTCAAGTAACCCTGCTAGCTCTCCGCTGCGACAAGCGCCGGGACGCTCGTCCACTCGAGGAGCGTCTCCCTCGTACGCTATTTATTTCACTCCACTTTTCTAATTGGATTTGTGGGGACAGCACAATGGGGCTTTATGGCCAAACTTTGTTAAGTGCCAGGCCGAGCGGAGATGTGGCCAGCAGCCAAAATGGTGCATTTCACGCAGGCGCCAAAGGGCAGTGCCAGCTTTTCTGCGTCTGGTATCTGTGCTCTTGGCTCTGCTTTGTTTAAGAAGCTTGGAAGCAGAACTCCTCGTAAAGAGATATTCAAACAAGTGAAAAGCGGGATTTTGCAAGCTGCTATCAGACACCTTGGGAAGTTGCATCTCGTCCGGTCTGCCAGCACCTCTAAATCTGCCTCCATCGCCCACGAGATGTCATGGCATGGCACAACTGCTGTACCACGCCGTGAGCACGCACCTCAGCTTCCTGCAGGAATAACTCGCACGTACTTGCGAAGCCATCCTGGTGTCTGCAGCCAAGGGAGAGGCGGTTGTTCACAGCTAGCAATGAAGAAGTTCTGTAGTTCTGTAAACTTAACTTTTTCTCTTAAAAAAAAAAAAAAAGCCCCACCAGCAACCCAAGCCTACTTTGGAGGCTTCTCCTCCAAATAGAGCTTGCACACATCAGATCTAATTAGATTCCATCACCATCTGCACATGAAATGTAAATCAGGAGTTGCAGAGACTTAAGAAAAAAAGGAAAGAATGACCACAAGGAAAAGGAGGGGTGTAAGGTTGGGGAGGGGGTGGAGGGTTGGGCATTCTGGGAAGCCATACATGATTAGTCACACAGCATTAATCTGCCTCCCTTAACAATAGCTGCCGAATTTCGACCGAATCCCAGCTGTCGCTCTTTGAATGAAAGAAAACAAGATTTAGAGCGTCAAGCGTTGGTAAGGGCTTCTGTGCAAAAAAAAGTGGCGTGCATTCATTAGTGGCTCACAAAAGGACCCAGCCTTTGTCCATTAAATTGCTCATGTGCCTGATTGATTTGCTGATTTATTTTCACCAAAGGGTTGGGGGGCTCAGCTTGGAGAAGGGGGCGGGAGGTGCCCGGCTACTGGGCAGAGTAACGGCACCCAGGCAGATTTGCAAAAAAGCAACACACATTGTCAAGGAACACTGCCATTCAACAGGTCGGGATTGGAAATGCCTTCGGGTTCCTCCACCGAGAGCTTCCTATTGGGAAATTTGGGGTGGGTGGGAACGTCTCCCTGCCTGCTCTCAGCTCAGGCCGTCTTTAACAGGCAGAGGGGAAATCTGGCCGGAAAACAGAGCCTTGCCCATTCAGATTTCTTTTATGGAATAGTTTTAAAAAGGGAGCTGCAGCCTTATTCATTTCTCTTGGTTATTGTTCCCTGGGAGCCTGGAGTGAATCGGCCATCGCTGCGGTGGGTCAGTTGGTCCTTCAAAGAGTCCCAATGCTTCTCACATCCGTTTCCCCACAATCAGCTTGGAGAAGGATCCTGCCCGCGTGCCAGGACCCGCGGGTAGTGCCGGGCTGGACCGTGCCATGGCACCGGCACTGTGGGGCCGCAGGAGAGCGCGGCCCCGCTCTGCCACCTGCCCCGTGGACACACGGATGTCCGTGGGGCAGCTCCAGCAGCCAGAGCCACGCAACGCAACTTCTCTTGAACATTTATTGGAGATGTACTGGAAACCACAGCTGCCAGGGAATGAAGGGCAACGTTTTGGGGACCGGGCGGTGTAGCTGGAAGGCAGACAGCCTCCCTGCCCTCCTGACAGGCCCGCGAGCGCCGCGGGCTGGCCCTACCTCCTGCTCCATCAGCAGGGCAGCCTGCATAGGTTAACACCAGCAAAACATGGCCCTTTGCCCATGTTTTTCCACCCAGCTAGGAACAAAGACCGATCCTGCCAAACTCGCGGCGACTCCTACACAAGCAGGTTATTCTTGCCACTCAAGGAAAGAAAACACATGCTGCCCCTATTAAATCCAGAGCCTTCAAAGCAAAGTCAACACGCGTGGCAATGCTTCGGTCGAGGGAGATGAAAATCCTCCGGCTCCTCCATACTTACTGGCACACCTCCGTCCCATTGAGAAAAGTTTCGCACTTGCCCCCGTTGAGGCAGGACTCGGCCGGCTGCGTGCACCGCAAACCTGCGAACAGAAGCAGAGCGTTAGCCACAGCGCAGGGCCGGGGGGCTGCAGGCCCCGGCACCCCCCGGCACGGGGACGGGCTCACAGGGCTTGTGTCCACACCGGGGGGTGACGGAGGGCCTACGTGGGTCCTGGTACGGGAAGGCCAGCCTAAAAATATCCTCGGGGTGGGCTGGCGGGTAGGCGCTGCCCTCGCCTTCAGCAGGGCTGGGAGAGAAGCAGCGGGTCGGGCCCTGAGTGACAAACGCCATTTGGGAAAAACCATCCTGCCCGAGGGCCCGTGAGTTACCATCAGCTCGGTCGCGAAATGAGTGGCTCCTCGCAACTCGCTCTGAGTAAAGGTTTCATTGTCTGGCCCTCGGAGCCGAGTTCTGCGCAGTTACCACAGCAACTCGCTGAAAAGTACCAGAATCGCTTCCGATTTCCACCCCGGGCTCGCTCTTCCCCTTCTCTGTCCCCGCCAGCTCCTCACGGTAACCGGCTCCGCTGCGCTCGTGTGCAGCCCTCGCAGTTTCGCACTGAGCGAACGCAGCCTCGCGCCGCCGCGGCCCGAACCCAACTTCTCCCGAGGGGCCCCGAGCCCGAGGCGCTGCCATCCCGGGGCCACCCCGCACCCTGGGGGGGTCCCTCCCCAGCCCCCCCGAGCCCTGCTTTAGGAACACAGCAGGGAGCTGGGAGTGCACCCTGCGCCCCTACAAACTTCACCCTCGAGGGGGCAAGCTCCGGGATGGGGTCTCCTGCGGGACCCCCGTCGGGGTGTCCCCACTGACTGCGTTCCCCAAAGGCTCCCCCCACCCCCCCAGCTCCGGTGGGGGTTTTGTGCTGCTCCCCGGGGGCTCTGCAGGGCCCCGGCCCCCCCCAGCCGGGTTGGGACGGGACAGGACGGGCTGTGCCCCCCCCCGGCCCGCCCCGCTGCCACCCCGCGGGACCAGCCGCCCCCGACGGTCGCTCTGCACTTTCTGCGGCCAAACACCCGGAGCCGGCGCCGAAGGGGGGGGGGGGGAGGGGGGGGGGGCCCGAGGGGCACCCGGCTGACTTTCAAGAAACAGGAAACCGAGAGAAAAAATAAAAAATAAAAATTTGCAAAACGGTCGAAAACTCTCGCGGAACAACAGGCAGGAGCGCGGCTGCTGCGCGCACCTCTGCGGAGCCCAGCCCCGTCCCGAGCTCCGGGCCCCCCCCCCCCCCCCGGCAGCCCGCAGCACCGAGCTCCGGCTCCCCCCCCGACGGCCCCGAGCCCCGCTGCCCCCCGCCACCGAGCTCCGGCTCTCCCCGACGGCCCCGAGCTCCGTCCCCCACCCCCCACCCCGCGCCGCCGAGCTCCGGCTCCCCCCGACGGCCCCGCTCCTGGCGGTGCCTCCGGCCCCGAGCTCCGCTCGCTCCCCCCGACGGCCCCGAGCTCCGCTCCCCTCCCGCTCTCTACTCCGGGACACCGAGCCCCGGCCCCCCCCCCCCCCGCACGGTTCCGTCCGCCCCGGGGATCCCCGCTTCCCTCGACGGCCCCGAGCCTCGGTGCCCCCCTCGGAGCCCAGCCCGGTGCCCGCACCCGCGGGGCCGCCCCGCCGGGCTCCCCGGGGCTCTCGGGGCGAACTTCCTGCCCGCGGCCCTCACCTCGCGTCGGGGCGGGCAGCAGGGCCAGCAGGAGCCCGGTGGCCAGGAGCCGCTTCATCCCGCTCTGCTCCCACCGCTCACAGCCGCATAGATCCGAGGGGGCGGGGGGGGGGGGAGTGGGGGGGGGAAGGCCGCCGGCCGAGCCGGGCCGGGCCGAGGCGAACCGAGCCGAGCCGGTGCTCCGGGAGCCGCAGTCACAGCGCGCCCCAGCGCCCAGCGCAGCCACTCCGAGCGCCGGCGCCTCCCGCGGCTGCTCAGCCCCGGCGGGCCGGGCCGGGCCGGGCGGAGGGCGGAGGGGGGGGCGGGACGGTGCGGGGCGGGACGGCTCGGCACGGCTCGGCACGGCTCGGCACGGCTCGGCAGGGGACGGCACGGGACGCCCCTCCCTGCCCGGCCCTCGGGGGAGTGGGGGGGGAACGCCGCTGGGAGCACCCTGCACGGAGAAGAGGGTCCCAGAGTGGGGTGGGAGTGGGGTGTGGGGGGGTCCGGGGTTGATTCGGGCACCCCTGTGCAGCCCCCGCCTCCCAGTGCAGCCCCTCAGCCCCATGCAGCACGCCATATGCAGCCCCCACCCCGCCATGCAGCCCCCCTCAGTCCCCATGCAGCCCCCTCCCAGGCCTTTAAACAACCTCCGGACACCCCTGTGCAGCCGCCCCATCCCAGAGCAGCCCCTCACCCCCATGCAGCCCCCCCCATGCAGCCCCCCTCAGTCCCCATGTAGCCCCCTTCCAGCACTAGCGCAGCCCCGCCATGGGCCCTATCAACCTCCGGACACCCCTATGCAGCCCCCCCCAACCCAATGCAGCCCCTCACCCCCATGCAGTCCCTCACCTCCATGCAGCCCCCTCCATGCAGCCCCTCACCTCCATGAGGCCCCCTCCCAGCACTAGTGCAGTCCCCCCCCCCCCCTCCCCCAGGCCCTTAAACAACCTCCAGACGCCCTCACGCAGCCCCCAGTTGCAGCCCCCCAGCCCCCAGGGCCCGCAGCCCCCACTCAGAGCCCACAGGAGGACCCAGGCCCCCAGCCCCAGCCGCAGCATGGCCGGACAGGGCAGTGCCCACCCGGCGGCACGGGGCTGAGCATCCCCAGGGGGTCGCAGGCCCAGGAGAGCGGGGTGAGGGTGGGCTTCCTGCTCCGACCCTGTGCAGGTGGGTGCAGGTCCAACGGGACGTTTCCCACCCGCACCCCCCCGACCTGCACGCAGCTACCCGTGGAGCAGGACAGGATGTTGCTGTGTTGGGCCATGAACTAATGAACTCGCAGCCCTGGCCAGCCCGATGCGCTGCAGCAACACACAAATAAATTAGGGGTGGCAGAGAAGCCAAACCTGGGAGACAGCCCCGCAAATCCCCCACGTGTACAGGCTTCCTGTGCCCTCAGCCCGGCGCCCCCCGTGTCCCCCCTGTTGCTCCACCAGGCTTGAGCCCTGCATGCGGAGCTGCCCTGGAGCCTGTGGGATGGGAGCACGGGGATGTCCCAACCAAAACCTGGCCAAGTTCCTGGGCCTGGGGACAGCACCGGGTGCTGCCAGCGCCACAGGGTGGCTGCAGGGCCTGCTTCCCCCTGCAGGGTCACCCCACGCAGCGCACGCGGTTCCCACTGCGTCCCGGCACTTCCAGCAAATTGAAACCAGGCCGCGAGCTCAGCAACCAAAACGCAGGCTCGAGCACTTAAATCTCCCGTTTGCATGTGTCGCCCTGCGGGGGAGGCTGGGGGGGCTCAGCGCCTGCACCCACTGGGAACGGCCTGTGTTGGGGTGCCAACGTGTGCCGTGTCCTCGTGGGATTTGGGGTCCCCCTCACCGTGACACCGATCCCCATGCTGTGGCACGCACTGGGTGCATGCAGAGGTGGAGAATACAGGGGCAAACGCTGGGAGCACAAATAATTTGGGAGTATTGAATCCCACAGGGACCCGGGTGCCTAAATCCTGGTCTGGTCCTGGTCTCCTTGGCCTCATATCTGAGCTGTGGCTGTGGGAGGCCATCGGGTGGCCCTTTTACAGCTGTGAAAGCTGCGGGACCTGCGGGGCTGGCTGCCCTGAGGCTCCAAGCACGGGAAAGAGGAAGAGGCGCGAGGGTCGGCAGCGGGTTAATGTGGGGGTGACACCGTCAGCTGTGCCTCTCCTCACAGGGCACTGCTACGCCAGCCCCCGGGCTCATCCTGTCCCATGCCAGGCCCGGTGTTATCCCACCGCTTCCTGTTGTAAATTATTTCCAGAGCAAGTGTGAAACAATTAAACAAACCGAAGGGCAGAGTCTGCTCATTAGATCAAAGCCGCGAGCCCTGCAGCGTTCCTGAGCTGCTCTTTCCCCTTGTTTCCCTGCCGCCGCCTTTTGCTTGAGATCGGGCTGGGCTCTGCGGTGCCCTGCTCCGGGCAGGGGGAGCACGGGGCCACCTGGGGTTTGGGTGACACCGGGAGCTCGAGCCACCGTGTGAAATGTTAAAGCATCCCAGGACCGTGCCCCGTGCTTTATTCCACTGCTGCAGCAACACGGGCAAGGCTGGGCCATTGCGGTGTCCCAAGAGCAAACAGCAAAACGATGTGAGAAGTTTGGTTTTGTGCCCGTCTTTATGGTCCTTCTCTACCCCTGGTAGGGCAGTGGGTGTCCCCCTGTCTCATCCTCCCTGCAGGCACGAGCAGGACGGCAGTGGCTGGGCAGCGGGATGCAGCCTGTGCCCTGACCAAGCGACGTCCCCATGCCACCAGGAGCGTGCCACCGCCTCCAGCCCCACACAGCTGAAAGGCAGCTTGAGGTTCCCACCACCCAGGCTTCTTTGGCCATGGGTATCTCTGTCCTGTTCCCCTCCATCTCACCCCTTTCTCCCTCCCCGCTCGGGATCCAGGAGCATCTCTGCTCTACCTGCCTGGAAATCACGGCGGCACCTTGCCCGGGCTTGTTCCCCGCGTGCACAAAGCACCACGCGCTCGGCTTGGCTGCGCTCGGGTGCTTCCTTCCCGAAACTCGAGCGACACCCCCCCCCCAGGCCCTTCTGGGCCATCGTGGCCGTGTCTGGGAGCACGGGGCCACCGAGGTCCCCGCCGTGTCCCACGCCACCTCTGGGAGAGCGGGGTGGTGACACTGGCTGCGTGGAGGGATGCGGTGGCGGGGCGAGGTGGTGGGGACACCCATCCAGGCAGGGACTGCGGATAACCAGGCACCAACCAGCTCAGGAGCAGGGCAGGATTTGGCCCGGACAACCACAAGCTTGTGGCCAAGCCCTGTCCCCCGCTTCCCTCTGCGGTGCTGAGGGTCTGCCAGGGGCCAGGCTGCGAGGAAATGCAAACAGCCCCGTGCGTGCAGCCACACGGCCAGGCTGGTTGGCTCCCTGAATGCAAAAGGTCAAATATATATATTTACTGCCTTCACCCCGAGTGCCGGGGCAGGCTTTGCCCTGGAGGAGGCAAAGATTCCTCTGCGGCGTCTCCACGGATGGGGACACGAGTGCTGACACCTCCAGGTGCCCCGCTGCCATCCAACACAACCCTGCTGCACGTCCCAGTCGCTGCCGCCTTCTCAGGGAACCTCCTCGAGCTCCCTCCTTCCGCACACATCTTCCACGGACTCCTACCAGCAAAAGGAAAACCAGGGAGGAAGGCGAAAGCCAGCGTATGCATAAATCTTTTTGCAATAAGAGGTGAATGTGACATAAATCCAAAGAAAGTTTTTACTTTGAGTGGTCTTTAGGGGTTAAATGCAGTGGGATTTTAGGTACTTTTAAAAATAGTGTTCATAAAAGGCTTGAAAAGAAACCTTGGCAAATGGCCATATGATTAGTGATTTAAAAACATAAAACCTCCACACATGTTTAAAAGTTTTAATAAGTCAAAATTAAATGAGTGAAACTCTGGGAATATTTTTTTGTTACTGCAAGCTAAGAAAATTATGTCCGTTAAGCAAAACTTAATACAAATATAAACAGGTAATGCACATCTGTAAATTATTTTCATGTCTCCAGGGGCTGGAAAAAAACCTAAGTGAGACCAGCATTCTTATATATATTTTGCCTTGACAGCTCAGGAAAAAATTTGCCAAAAACCAGAGTTAGAGCACTGGGCTGGCGTGGGAAAGTTGGTTTAGTGAGAAATTTGCCCTAGGCTATTTAAATAAAAACAGGCGTTTTTTAATGGCAAATGCCTGTTAAATACAACCAACACGCTTCCAATCGCCTGAGTAACTGGTGTGCCTATTCCTTCATGACACTTTCATCTCTTTATCATCGCAATCAATATTTTGCTCTTATACGCGCAGTGCAATAAAAATAAGACCGATAAGGCAGACAACAAACTGGATCTCGCCTGCTCTCCCCGTCGTGCTTAGCTTGGCGCTCCTCTGCCAGCTGATCTGGGGAACGGCAGGCAGCACGGAGGGCTAGCCCTCCTCGTGATGATACACGCACAAGCACACTTGCTCACGCTCTCAAAAAAAAAAAAAAAAGGGCAATTTTAGTAATTAAGCATGAACCGAAGTGGGTAGATCATCCTGGAAAGCCTAAGCAGATAAAAATACCACCGGTGGTGGAGCCTGTGATGTAAAACGGAGCCAAAGCTGCCCCGTAATGGGATTACGCTGCAATTCCCAGGGGCTCCAGAGAAATGAGGATGGATTTGCAAGAATGGGATAAGTCCTGATTCTTTTTTTTTTTTTTTTTTTCTCCTTAAATAGCCGAGCGGAGGAGGACTTTGAATGGGCAGCGTTCCGACAGCCTGCGCCGCTGGCGGCGGTGACGGCACAGCCCGCGGCAGCACGTGCCCGCCGAGGACAACGTTCAGGGCTATCGGTCCCGCCAGCCCCAGAGCCCCGCGGTGGCACGTGGCACACGGGGTGGCTGGGGACGGGAGGGGACAGCGGGGACGGCGAGCTCTTACTGCTACGGCCCTGCCCCGGCACAGCGGGTGCACCCGGGCTTGGTCCCCGCGGGGTTTTCCTCCTCGCGGGCTGCTGAAACTGGTTTGAATTGCAGGGTTGCTTCTGGCCATTATTTCTCGGTGTGTAAAGTGAGCTTAGGAACAATTACCCGCGGGATTAGCGACGGGCGGCGGGGCGTCCCAGGGGAGCAGATTTCCCTGCACGGCTTGTACCTGGGTGAAAGGTGCTGCTGCGCTGTTGCGCTATAAAATCCGTGTCACGTTTAAAATGAAATGCCTTTATGGGCCAGGAGGGGAGAGCAGGTGTTATGCAGGCGCCTCTCAGCCCATACCTGGCCTCCCTGTCCCCTGCGCTGCTCTTATCCGCCTCCATAAAACAACTGAAACATTCTCTGTTGTGTAAACAGAGGTGGATCGGGAGAGGGTTTATGGAGCTGCGGGTGACGGAGTGTGCCCGGCGCAGCCATGTGGGTGCCGCGGTGCAGGCGCTCCTCCATCCCTCCGACTTTTGCTTTTCATCTTGGTAAAGAAATGGCTCGTGTGCGTGAAGGGGCCAGGATCAGGCCTCCTGCAATATTTACATTTAATAATTGAAAACCATTGCTCGCAGCAGTGAAAACCCAAGCGTGATTCTCCGTGCAAGCCCAGGCACGAACCCGACACTGTGTTTCTGGACCGCCGAGCGGTGCCAGGCACCTCTGAGTTACGCTGGCATCGCCGCAGTTTCGCTCGGCTCCGCACGGCTGCGACTCGCACGCCTCCTCTCCTGGGGCAAGGACTCATGGAAGATGTCATGCCGCGTGGACACTTGCTCCCTGCAGGTTTTTGAGTATATTTTTTGGGAGACATTGCTCCCGGAGACCCAGGCATGGGGGTGGCTCCTGGGGTCCTGGGATGGCACCGGTGTCGCAGGTAGTTTCAGGGGAGGCTCGGTGCCAGCTCTGTTCTCACAGCAATGGGATCTGAGAATCGAGAGCTTGTGCAATGTGTTGAAGCCAGTGAAAATTCTTAAGTAATTAAAAAAAAGAGGGTAAAAAAGTGTTATGCGCACCACAGCCCTTCCCGCTCGCTCCATTACCTAGCGCTCCCACCACCCCCTCTGTCCTTCCACGTGGAAAAGGAACATTTTGAGATGTTTCATTTGGCAGAGTGGCTGTAACGCAGATTTTCACCCCCAAAAAACACACCTGGAAATGACTGTGCATCTCCTGCGCTGCTGGGGATCGGCGAGGCTGCCTCCCGCTATGGGCACCCGGCAGGGCTGCGTGCACCGCGGCCGGGCGCATGTGCTGGGCTGCCGTCGCACAACCCTTCCCACCCAGCTCTGACCTTGGTGCCTCTGAGCAAAAACACCTCCTGGAGAGGGGCCAAGCACAATAGCCGGTTCCTTCTACTCCCTTCCTTCCCAGGCAGCCACATTATCACAGGGCTCGGCCGCGAATCAAAGCCAGGCACACGGGGATGGGAACCACGAGGAATCGGCCCAAAGATGCTGTTTCCTTTCAAAGGGGCTGAGTGGCACTGGGGGGGGGGGCTCTGGGGAGCCGCCTGCTTTATCGCAGGGTGCCCATCACGGAGGGCCCCATGCCCAGCAGGGATGGAGAAACCCCCAAATCCCGCTTGGGTGCACCCAGGAGCCCCAGGAAAACCCCCTCGTGCCCATCGCAGTCGAGCCTGGTGCCGCCTGTGCCCCCCAGGCCCCTGTTCCACCTTCCTGGTTCCATGGCAGCTCCCGGCTCCCTGTGCCCAGAGGCTTTGCCGTGCTATAAGGCTTTGTGGTGCCGCGGCCGGAGCCAAAGGGTTTGGAGCAGTCCCAGAGCCCATTCCCTGACCTCTGTCCATGGGCAGCAGTAGATAAGCGATTTTATTTCCTGGAAAATCATCGTGGGTTTGCTATAGAATTAGGCCGAAAAATAAATAAACCAGAAGAAAACCCGGGATGCCTCAACCCTTTGGGGGGGACCCCTCTCTGGGATGGATCCTCGCGTGGCCCTGACTGGGTGGGGGCAGCATCCCAGTGCCTCCCACTGCCTACCCCCCCTCCCCCAAGCTTTTTGGGGGCCGTTTTGCTTGCTCAGCAGCCCAGGAGTGACTGCGGCTGTGGGGCTGGATGGAGTCATCGCCTTCTCATGCCCACAGAGGAAAGCACCACAGACACCGCCGTTTGCCCTCGCTGCTTCCTTGTGCTCCTCCTGCCTGCACCTCCCTGCTGCCCGCTGCCATCACCCCGTGCCCTCTGTGGACCGGGGCTTCATGTCCCCACAGCCGGGGACGGTCTCCAGTGCGTTGGGTGCGGGGCAGGTGGCACAGGTCCCCAGCACCGCGCTCCTGGCACGGGCCGGCACAAGCAGCGGCTGGGAACCGCTGGCACGGAGGTGTGAAACCTCCCCTGCGCTGGTGAGCTGCCACTTCAAAGCCCGGGTGACCTTTCAGATGCAGCCGCTCTTCCCGGGGCAGTGACTCACGGCCGGGAGGAAACGCCTGCCCTGCGGGGCCGGCGCACGGGGACGGGGACCTTGGTGGGGCGATGCTGCCGGCTGCCACCACCGGCTCCCCGCTGCCCCACGGCTACGGTGTCCTCAGCAGCACAAAGCCGGGCCGGGCTCCTCGCTGTGCCCGGACTTTGGAGCGTGCGAGCCGTGCCCACGTGCTGCCCAGGGGAGCGGGGTGCTGGCTCCCGAGTTGTGCCGAGCTGCCGCCTGCTGCGTGCACGCGTGCCCGGCTGGCAGCAGCACGGCGTGGCACAGGCTGGTGCAAGCAGGGGCTGCGCACCGTGGTCCCCCCCCCCCGAGCTCCCCGACACAAAGGGACACGTTGTGGGTGGCTTGGTTGGGAGCACGGGGGAAAGTGTCCCTGCCTTCCTGCTCCGAGAAAATGCCTCCTCTCCCATGACCGTCCAGCAGCAAAAATACATCAAAGCCTGTCTGATGGCAACGAGTAAACAGGAAGGGAGAGAAAGACAAACACGGCGACTTGCAACTGTTGGGGGAGAAAAACAACTCGCTCTCCAGGCGGGAGAAGGTTTGCTGCAACCCCAGGGAGAAACGTGGCAAATGAGCCAAATGAGCCAAATGAGCCAAAAGGGCTCGGGAATGCCTGCTCCAAATGTTGCTGCGGGGAGGCTGAGCCCCGCCACCAGGGCTGGGGGGGGGTCAGGGATGCTGGTGTGACTCCCGCTGCTCAGATGTTCTGGCACACTGTGCCCAGCAAAGTGGTTTTAGGATACCTGGAGGAGACAGGGCCAAGCAGGATGGAGGCTGCGCTTGGTTTTGCTGCTGCAGCGGAGCGCATCACGGCCGTGCCCTCGCCTGCCTCTACCCCGGTGCCTTGCAGGAGGCCAATTCCCAGGGCAGGGGTGCGCCAGGGTCTGGTTAATAGGATTAGGGGCCTCTTCGCCTGGTCATCCCATCCTAATCCTGCTGGGAGGGGAAAAGTCAGGCTGGGACAAAAGGCATCAGCCATCCGTGTCTGGCCGTGGCCCGCTGACCCCTGCGCAGGCGGTGGGGACGGGGCAGTGGCCGCAGACCCTCGCTGCCGCCACGCGGGTGGTCACAGCCACCGCCGGGTCCCCACGTGTGCTGCGGCATCGGGGCCCCCAGCCTGCAGGACGCTGGGCACGGGAGCGAGTCGCTGGCACGGCTCCGCTGGGCGTCAGTGGGATGAGCCGATTCACCGCCTCGGAGCAGCTGCTGTCCAGCAAAGTTCCTGTTTTTCAGTGAAATCTCCAACTCCGTGCCTGGAAAAAAACAAGCGAGAGTGGAGCAGGTGCCTGGCCCTGTGCAGGGTGGCTGCGAGGGCTTGGCCCTGGTTTTCTGTTGAAAACACGAATGCCGGAGCTGGGCCAGTCCGTGTTCACAAACTGACAAAAGCTCCAAAAACTCCCCCCCTAAAACAAAGCAAAAGAAAACAAAGCAAAAACTAAAATTAAGGGGTTGGGAGGGAGTCAAAACCTCCTGCCTTAGAGCACGAGCCAAACACAAAAGCTGGGAAAATTAAAACGCAGCTTTCCCTGGGCAGGGATTATCCCCCGTGTGCTCACTGCCCCCCCCAGAAGCTGCCCATCGCCCCAGCTCCTGCGCCTCCCCGGGGTCCCAGCAGCCAGCACACCGCGCCGACCCCATCCCCCAAAATTACAGTGCTCCCAGATCGCCTCTGCACCCAGGGGAGGCCACCCAGAGGGCTGGATGGCTCCGGGCTGCCCCTGCAGCAGGGTTTTAAGCACCTGGGGGTTATGAACACGTCTTTTTGCACGGGCACGGTGCAGGAGCAAAGCCTGGTGCCTGGGGAAGGGGCGCGCATCCCCCCGCACAGCGCTCGCAGGCAGCCAGCACTGGGAGAGCCCGGGGGCACCTCCTGCAAAATGGGCTTCAGCAACATGAACGTGGAGGAACAGGACCGTGGGGGAGCAGCAGGATCGTGTCCCTCGCTGCCACCGCAGCCCCTCCTGGGGGGCCGGGTGCCGCTGCCCTGCGGGGGCAGGCGCGGGGGGAACGGCACCCGAACCACAACGGCTTGGCTCGAACTTGCGCGGCTTCGGTTTGCTGAGCGGGATGTTTTCAAATCTGCACTTAAGGGAGGAGGTTTGCCAACGGAAATATGTAACTGACTGTAAATAATGGCTTTTATCTTCGGAGGTACCCGTGAAATGAATAAGCACCCAGGCAGCGGCGGGGCAGACGGAGCAGAGCGGCGCAGGTGACAGCGGAGGTGTTGGGTTACCGGCTCCCCATCACCGCCGGAGCCCCCTGATGGCTTGTGACAGGTTCATAAGCTGAGAAATGCGATGCCCTGCAAGGTTCAGTAAATATTAGGACTACTCCTCCCTCTTTCTGGTGCAGGTTTAATTGCTAGGATAATTCAAAAGAGCACAAGGGGAAAAAAAAAAAAAAAAAACATCTGGGAAAATAGGACCTGTTAAATAGAATCCATTAATAACGAAATAATTGTTCCTCTGCATGTGATTCAGACAGCTGCCTAATTGTTAATTACCTCGATATGAGAATAACAGGTAATTACGAGGCTGCATCATGAGGAGCTTTTTTTCTGCCTGGTTCTTTTCTTTCAGTGGATGCCGGTGATGGAGCGTGCCCCAGCAGGTCACGCCGGGACTCGGGGGAGAGCAATGCCTGGGGGGATCCTGCGGTGGGTGCAGGGGGGGCTCTGGGTCCCAGCCCCATCCCAGGGCTCTCGCTGCTCCTGGACCCGGAGCCCAGAGCCCAGCGGTGTCCCCGGAGGCAGAGCCAGGGCTCTGCCTTGAGCCTCTGGGGCCAGGAACTGCTGCTGGGTTCCCTTCCCTGGAAGTGGGAGGGTGAAAACACAGACAGGCATCACTGGAGGTGAGATAACATCTGTGCAACTCGTGCCACCGCTGCTGATGATTTGCCATAGCTGGTTTTGTGCAACCATCACCTCTGGCTTCCTCCAAAGATGAGCTCCGGTGGTGAGATGGCCAAGCAAGGGAGCGGGGATGGAGAGAGCTGCCCGAGAGATGTGGCCCCATGGACTGAATCCAGTCATGGATTCTGATTCTTCAGTCCAGTGTGCTGCCTTGCACAGCGGATGTGCACACTTCAGGGGCCTGATCCGGAGGCAGTAAAGCCGATGCTGTTTCCCACGTGCGCAGGGAGCAGGTCATCCGTCAGCAGAGATCTCTGCAGGATGCAGGGCTGATATCAGTCCCGGGGAAGGCGACACGGTTTAGCTTAAACAGCGTGGTCAGCGAGTGCTGGAGAACACGAGCTGCTGTGTGTTCTGGGGGCTCTGGGCTTGTCCCTGGCTCTGCTGTAGACTCTGAGCACAGATGAGGACAAGTCTTTTTTGGGGAGGACTTTACACCTTCATGCCTTGCTTTAGATAAGGCCATGCTCGAGGCATGTCCCCTGTGCACCAATGCAGGCGCCTATCCATGGCCCTTCCCATCACCCTGAGGTGCTTGCACCAGACTGTGCACCCCCTTTCAGAGCTGCTTGTGCCCAGTCGAGGGACAGCAGCTGCCCTGCAACTCCTCTTTGCCCTGGGAGGGAGAAGGCTCCGCTCTCCTGCTTGCATTTTCTTGCAGCAGCAGCGTACAAGCAGAGAACTCGGAGCCAGCGCGGGGCAGGACGTGCCCGGCCTCGAGGCGCTGGCCCTGGGCACGTCCTGCTGCCAGCAAAGTGCTGGGAGGGAGGGATGCTCTCCTCATCCCCAGCTTCCTGCGGGCAAAAATAGCAGCATAGGAAGCCCTGTGCTGCGGCCCCGGGTTCCTGTGTATCTGGTGTATTTATAGCGTGAATGGCCCCGTAACGCTCTGCCCTTCTGGCTCTCACCTGGGTTTTGGGGAGGAAATATCACCTCCCTCCCATGCGTTCAGCTCACGTCTGTCACACTGGTGAGGCCTCGGACTTCCCACGGGCTCTGAGTCAGTGAGGTCCCAGCGGTGAGCGCTACGTGACCGCATCCCCCTGCGCGGCCGCAGGGCAAGGGGACGGCGCCGGTCCCCGACACGGGCACCCCAACGGCGCAGCGTGGTGGGAGGTGTGCCCGCACGGATGCAGCCAGGGCAAATTCTCCAGGACAGAGATGAGCAAGGACCTCGCCAGGATCAAAGCCGGCACCCCAGGCCGGATCCTGGCTCGGTGCTCCCCGAGCCCCCCGGGGCTGCGGTGGCCGTCCCTGCGGCCGGGTGATGCCTGGCAGCTCCGCTCCACTGCCCACGAGCTGCGCGGTGCCGGCGAGGGCAGGGCTGGCACAAATCTCCTCCCACAGCGGTGACAGGAGTTTATTTTTCTAAGCAAACAGCCAAAGAGGCTAAATATATATTTTCCGTTCAGATCCCTAAAGCAGTGATAGCCTGGAGCCTAAAAATAAATCCCTTTCGATTGTGCCTGCTCCAGAATTAGATTGCTGCTGGACCGAGCCCTCGTTCGGCTCCGTCCCACATGGAGACCTCTCTTTGTGCTCCCAGCCGCGCCGGGACGGGCTGGCCCCGCACCCCTCGCACCATTCCCAGCCCCAAAGAGAAATGGGAGTGGGAGAAGGGCATGTGTGACCAGCCATCATTGTGAGACTTGTTTGTTGGAAGAGCTCACATTTTCCATGGCTTTCCCTAGCCCAGGGCACTGCTGCTGCAGCTCCAGATGCCCAGAAACTCACAGCCCTGGTTTTGGCCCCCAGGGTCCTGCCCCGAGGGTTTTGCCCATGCCCACGCTGGTCCGAATGCTGCTGCTGCTCCCCTTGATGGGTGCCCCTGGAGCCAAGGCTGGGAGCCCTGCAACAGCCCCAGCCAGATCCAGCTCATCCCTCCCACTGCTGCTGAAGTCGTAACCGCCGTTACGTCTCAGCGAAATAACTCATCCGAAAGAAACGGGGAAAAAAAAATACCCGAAACCCTGTAAAACTGAGATCGTAGTCCTCCCGGGATGCAACATCTGAAATATTCCCACAACCTTTGCATAATGCATTGCTCATGTCAGACCTCGGGAGACAGAAATTAATAGCTAACAGCAAGCAGGCATGGCACACACGTGGGTTTCCTGCGCTCCGCGCTCCCAGGGGCTGCGCTCTCTGGGGATCCTTTTCCTTTACATTCAGCTCCAATAACTCTCCTTTAAAAACACGAGAAGAAAAAGACCATAGAGAAGTAAAAGAGCGTTTGTGCCAAACAGGAAATATTCAATAAATGTTTACGCTCCAGCACAATGGTGGGGTTTCGAAAGTTTTCTATGTATAGGTTTTAAGGTTGCAGGCATGGCGGGGGCGGTTTCTCCCGCACCTCCAGCCCTTGGATGAGCAGGAGCTGAGCTTGGGCTCTGCCTGCAGCAGCTCCCAGCTGATGGGGATGGGATCCGACGGTGCCACTTCCCCGTTGGCACCCACAGGGCGAGGGACAGGAGCTACAGACTGTGCCATCAGCCGGGACGGTGCCTGCGCCGGGCTCTGTGGGGCTGCCCCGTGCCTCAGTTTCCCCACCGAGCTCCACCACCGGGAGCACCCTGCAGAAACGGGGCTGTGCTGAGAAGCCCCCCTTGCAGATCCGCTCCTTCTCGCTCCCTTCCCGGTCCCGTCAGCTTTTTCCAACCCTTCTTCCCCTCCCCCAAGAAAATGTGCAAAAAAAAAAATAAAAAAATAGCTCCATCTGGATGCTGTTTCCACCCAGGCACAGGCCCCGGGGCCGGGAGCCAAGAGCGCAGCGCCTGTGAACGGCAGACGTGGGAGCCGGGGAGGATGTGACGGGGAAGCTGTGAGAAAAGCCTGAGGTCGGCAAACCTTCGGCCTCGCCGTGGGATCCGCTCTGCCTCGCGGGAGAGGGCTCAGCACCCGCAGGCGCGGGGCGACGCCAGCCCCCAGCCTGCGGGACGGCGGCGATCAGGGCTGGGGGACAGCGGGGAGAGGGGCAGGGGGATGGAGGGAGAAGGGATGGAGAAGGGACGGATCCTGACCACCGGCTCCGTGCTGAGCAAGCGCTGCAGCTGGCCCCGTTCCCCTCCCGGGGAGCACCTCGCGGGGCCGTGGCTTTGGGGACGCCGCGCCGCTCCTCCGGCAAAACTGCGGCGTGCTCCCCAGCGCCGGCCGCAGGAGGGGACGGGCTGGCTTCCTGCTTCCCAGACTTCCCATGCCAGCACGTGTTATTTATGACCCTCAGGTTTTCAAATTAAACATAAATTATGGGAGGCCGGGGGCGAGCGGGGTCCTGCCGCGTGCTCAGGCACCGCTGGCTGCAGGGGCTGGGACGTGCGAGCCCGGGGCGGGAGGAGTTAAAGCTGCCTGGCGTGGGGAAGCCACCTCCATCCTCCAAAATACAATCGACCAGGAAATAAACAGGAGCTTGTGTTTGTTTCAGTTCACAAGTGAAAAATAAAAGGATTTCCTCCGGGCCCGGAGAGCCCGGGGTCCCGCAGCCCGGCCGCCGAGCTGCCCGCCGCCCCGTGCCCATTGTTCGCCCCGGCTTTGTGCCTTTTGGGGACATTGTTCCCTAACGTGCCCTCTGATAAAGGGGCTGGAAACGGCTCCCTGGCCATGGCGAGAGCAAGATGGGGCTGCCCATGGGTTTGAACCAGAGATCCAAAGGCAGCGAGGGGGTCGTATCCTGCCCTGCGCCCCAGGACATCTGTGGGTCACTTCCCCACCTGAGCGGGGCTGCACCCATGGGGACAGGGCGACCAAGGGTGGCAGGAGAGGGCTTCAAACTCCCTCCAAAGCACGTTTCTTCCTTCCCTTTTTTATCAGCTGAATCTCACTGCAACAGTAAAACCTCACGTTTCCCACTGTTTCACGGTATTTGATGACTGCAGTGTCACAGCAACCGTACCGGATGAGTGGAAAGAAAATAAAGGCTAGGAAAACAACCCGGTGTGGGGACTTGTTGAGAGTCCCGAGCCCTGAGAGCCGCGTGGCTCCTGGCTGGCACAGACCCCTCGCGGGTGCTGAGCTCCTGGAAAGCCTGAGCTGAGGGGAAACCTGCAGGCACCGGCCGGCCCTTGGTCCGACCTCCTCTGAGCCTGGCTCGTACAAGTGAAGTGGGCTGGAGGAGAGCCAGTAATGGGTGCAGGGTGCGATTTGGGGCCGCGCAAAGGACGGTCCCTGGCACAGGGATGTCCCCGAGGTCTCCTGGCCACGTCTGTCCTTGCACAGCTGGTGCAAGTCACTGGCATCACCCTTCGCTCATGCTGAGAAAGCAAACCTACTTTATGAGCTTGCCCCGTTTTTATGCCAGAGCTATTGGGGTGCCACCTTCGCTTCCCAGCCCCTCGGGACTGGCACACGAGGTTTGGGGTCACCGTGCTGCGGGGGTGAAGCTCCGCGTGGCTGCCGAGCAAAAACCCCGTCTGCTCTGCGGCAACGGGGCCCTGCTGGCGGCTGGACCGGACCAGACCTGCTGCTGCTCCTCCCGGTTTTGTGTCGGGGCGTTAAATCGGCATCAAAACCACAACCTGGTGCCGGGGGAGCTCCCACAGGACAGGGAAGGAGCGCTGCGGCCCCATGCCGGCTGGGGCTCGGCGCACCGACAGCCGCGCGCAGACGCGAGGGCAGTGAAGTGTCTCAGGCAGCGTAAATATAGTTCATAACTTTTTTTTTTTTTTTTCCTCGGGCTGATCCCAAGCCTGTTTGTACTCTTGCCTTTTTTTTTTTTTTTTTTTTTTTCGGCCGTGTTTTTTTAAGCAGCGCTTGATGGCAACCTCCCAGCCACACGTTCGGGCTGCTGAAAGCGCCTCGCTCTGCTGCGGCCGGGGCAGCAGCTTTCATTGATGGCTCCAATCACTAGGCAGCCTCCGGCTTGGAAAAAGGCAACAATGCTACAACACTCAGAGGTTTTCCAGGGCAAAACTTGCCAAAACAGGGATAAAAAAAACATAGGATTCTTTTTTTTTTTCTCTTGGTCTTTGACAACTGTAAGCTAAAACCTCCCTGGGTCGGCTCAGCACCCCAGCTGGTGGGAGCACAGCTCCGCGGCCGAGCTGGGCAGCGCCAGCAGCAGGCTGTGACGGGCCCCTTGGGCTCCAGCTCGCTGAGCCAAGTGGCCAAAGCCAGGACACAGGTAGCCAGTGCTCAGCCGGCATTTCGGGAGGGCTGTGCTTCACACCTAATTGTCATGTTGGAGCCGATAGTGCAATAACTCCTTGGTCTCACCGGTGTTTTAGGATGTGGAGAGCTGTTTCTCCCTTGAGTTGACTCGCTTTGGGGCATTTTCCCCTCCCTGCAGCATCCTTGGGGGTGTTTGTTGGTTTTCCTTGTCAGCAAGGTTAAAAATCAAAAGGCAAAAGCATTTCCTACGTGGTGGCCAGCAATGGGACAGGCGGCCGCTCCGGGCACTCCTCGCTCTGCTCCCACACCTCCTTCTACCCCTGGCTGCCCCCCAGCTGCTGTTCCTCCTCAGAGCCTTGTCCTGGGGGTGCCACAAGATTTTGGGGGTGACAGCCCCAAGCACACTCCCACCATGAGGCTTTGCTCTCCCATATTTCATTACAAAGGAGCCAGGAGTGTTCCCGGGGGGATGAGGAGGGGACAGCCATCCCGGCTGCTCCTCGCAGGCAGCTGAGACATCTCACACCTAGCGGCCAAGTGGGGCCTCTTGGCGGGGGGGGGCAGCACTAAAAGAAATCCTGGGGTGATGCCTCCAGGAACAGCTGCCCTGGCACGGCCAGGCTTTGGTGGGAAAGTGCCATCCCCTGGGCCACCAACCCTGCTCTGCTCCGAGCACCAGTCCACGAGAGGAGCTGAAAATCCCCCCACAAGCCCACGGGAACACAACCCATAGGGGGGCAGAGGCACCACCAGCCTACGTCTCCCTCGCCCGTCCCACAGCTGTCTGGGTTCCTAGACAACCACCTCCCAGCACGTCCCAGAAAGCGGATTTTGCCCAGTGCAGCTTTGCAAACAAATCTGGGAATGATAATAACGAAGTGGCCAGCGTCGCTTTGGTGTCCTTGTGGTTTATTTTTCTTGCACGCTGCAGCCGGAGGTGGCTGGGGGGGGGGAACTGCGTCACCCACGGCTCTCCGACCCGCGGCCGTGCTGGGAGCATCGAGAAGGGACCCAGCTCGCAGCTCCTCCTGCACAGAAAAAATGAAGTGATGCTTTGGAAGCTGGTGAGGCTGAGCCTCTGCTCCTGCCTCCTGGGGAGGCTGCCTTCTCCCCGGCTGCGTCCTGCAGGGCCGGGGCAGATCTGCATCCCAGGGGACCTGCAGCCCATCGGCCGGGCCTCCAGCCTGCAGCCCCCTTCCCACCACGGCCGTGCTCCCGAAATGGATGAACCCTGAAAGCGGGAAGCGGTGCCAGGTGCTGAAACGCGTAAAGAGAAGCAACGTGGCAGGGAAAAGGGAAAAGTAGCTCCAGCTGTGCCTTAACACGTACCTCGGATAAGGAAAGAAATCTCCCAGGAGAAACTTTGGGGAGAGGGGGAGAGGAAGTGAGGGGGATCCCCATGGGAAAGCACATACATGTTCGGGCAGCGAGAACAGAAGTGCTCATTACTCACGAAAAACACAGAAGTCCTTTTCAGGCATCAGCTTCCAGTAACAAAGCCAGATTGATGGAAAAAAAAAGTGCTTTTATTTTTCATTCGCCAATGGCGAAGCTAAAAAAAGGATGCAAAGAATAACTGGGGGAATGTAAAGAGTCAGCTGAGGGAGCTGGGTCCCAGGAGCTTTCAGACAATGCCTCCTGCCCCCGGGGTTTTTAATTATTGTGCTCAGGAAATCAAACAAGTGTGCTATTATTTATTCGGAGTAGGCATCGGTTTCCGTGTGCTTTACAAGGCTGTGCCTGGGCGCCGGGCTCGGCCCCGCCGGCAGCGCGCGGCTCTGTGGGGATCGGGGCTGAGCCTGCTGCCTGCCGAGGCTGCTTTGCACCAGGATGCGGCCAAATTGGGTTCACACCTGGGTGGGTGGGATCGGGGTGCTGCTTTTGGGGTGCCGAGGGGGCGAGCGGAGCCTGTTCCTGGTGACTGCTGGTCGTGGGGTGCGATCGGGGAGCAGGAGGCAGGAGATGCTCTCCAGTCCTGCGCCCATCCCCGCTGGACGTCCTCCCCTCGCCGTCCCCTCCTGCGCCCTCCTCCCTTCCTCCCGCTCCCCTCCTCCAGCCCGCAGAGCCCCAGGAGGAGCCCTCGGGATGCTGTGTGAGTTGCAGCTCAAGTGAGTTTTATTCAGCTCCGCTAACCTTGGCAGACAGACCCCAGGGAATGGGACAAAAGGACAATTGTTTGCAGCAATTTTGCCCTCAATTGGTTTCCCCATCAGCTTTCAGAGCGGCACAGCCAGCCAGTTACTGGCTGACTAACATCATTAAATTCAACTCGCGCCGCTGCGAGCGGGAGGAGGAGGAGGAAATTAAACTTTTGGGGGCCTCTTCGTTCCTTTTGATGCCCCAAATCGCGGGGAGGAGCAGTGGGGAGCCGAGCTGTGCCTGTGGCCACGCTCCCCGGCCAGGCTGTGCGAGGGTGGCCGTGGTGCTGGTGGCTCCATCCATGTCCCCATGAACCGTGCTGGGTGCAGCTCGGTGCCTGGGGCCGGCTGCCCGCACGCTTACGCTCACACCAAGCTCGTGCCAGCACGGCCTCCCCGGTGCTGCCGTCCCCATCGCTGTGCCCACGTCCTCCTCTGGGTGCAGCGGTGCTTCTGCGGCACCCGGGAACCCTTTTGAGTCTTTGCTCAAAAATCCATGGTCAAGTCTGTAGGAAACCCTTGGCTCTGGGGACGCTTCCCAAACTCTCAATGAAGAAGGGGCAATTTAACCCTTTGTACCTTCCTGCACCTCCACTGCTCGCTGCTCCCCCTCAAGCCTTCCTACCACCGAGGAGGTGCTTGAGCAACAGGCACGTCTCCGCCAAAGATGCTCATTTTTAACCATAGGATCCCAGTGGAGGGAGGGTTTGAGTCCTCTTTCCCAACTGCTAATTACCTCCCTCGTCCCCAGCCTGAGCTTTTTCTGATTTCTCCCTGCAGCCGCTGTGCCTTGCTGTGGTTTGGCCTTTCAGGCTTCCAGCGGGAGCAGGAACACCCGGGGCACCCGGCAGCATCGGGATGGAGACGTCACGGTCCCATGGGGCGAGGAGGGGGTGCTGGGTAATGAGCAGGGACACTCACCCCAAACCCCAGGAGCAGATATTTTGCAGGGCTGGGTCCCAACCGTGCCAGCAGTCCCATCAGATCGCTGGCAAACGCAGCTCCGGAGGTGGCTGGCACCGCAGGGACAGGGGCAGCGGGTGGCTGGGGAGGGCCGGAGCTGCGGCTGGCTGGGCTCGGGCACTTCTCTGCCCTGGGATCGCGGTCGTCGTACAGCCCAGTCTGAGATCCGGAGGATAATGAACGGGTTGGTTTTGGCCTGGCCCCAGCTGGAAACCTGCCTGCCCGCTGAAGCCACCCGTGCCCGTCGAGCAGCCCTTTGGGCCCCGTCCTCCCAGCACACGAGGTTTTCCACTGCTCCCGAGCACGGTGCGAGGACCCCACACGTGGGTGACATCTCGGTGCAGGTGGCATCTCTCCGGTCCCCTCTCCACGTGCCCCAAGACACCTCTGCACATTTCAACTCCACGCGGGCGAGCTTTGGGTGGCTGCAGGGGAATGTGCCCGGGCACATCCCTGCAGCGAGGGGCGCGCACCAGAAGCTCCCTTCCCAACCACCCGATGCTGCTCGTGGTGGGATGGTTCGGGGTGCAGGTGAGAGGGGGGAGCAGCTGCCCAGCCCCTGGTCCTGTGCTGGAGGTGGGTGTCTGCAGACCGGGGCTGCTCCTCTGCAAGGCGAGCTGAATCCACTGGCTGCAGCACGGCGAGAAGCGATCATAATTAATGCAGCCCCGGAGGCCAAATTCCTCTCCTTGCTCTGGCGGGGGGAGCTGGGGTGGGAGGCGAGTGGCGGCACTGCCCGGTTCGGTGGGAGCCCCTGCAAGCAGGAGGTCGTGCTTGCACCCCAAAATCGACCTGAGGCACACCTGGGCTCCAAGGCTGGAAGTAGCTGGATGCCAACAGGCTGAAAGGGCCCAGGAGCCTTGCTCTGTTGTTTATCTCCTGTGTAATTAGGTAATTAACAAAGCAAATGAATTCCAGTTTCTGTCTTCAGGCTCGGATTTGGCTTTGTCGGGGTGCTGCGGGGAGCACTGGGTGAACCAGGGTGTGCAAACCCTCCCAGGAGACCCCCCCCCCGTCCCTCCCTGCCGGTGAGCCCTGGTGGGACGGGCAGGGGTTGGGGTGGGCTCAGCACCCACAAACGCTCCTGATCTGTGCTCCCTGCAGGCTCTGTGCTCCCCGCTTGCTGTCTCCAGGCCAGGGCAGCGCTTTGGGCGAGTTCATGTGCCGTGACCTGAGCTCAGGAGCTTCTCAGCCCATTGTGACTCCCAGCACGGCGCCTTTGAACCATTTACTCCAGTGCCTTGGGAGGCAGGAGCTCTCCTGGCTCTGCCACAGCCGAGTCTGCAAAAATGCATCCCGGAAATCTTTGCAGACTTGGCTCCAAATTCCTACAAAACAGACTTTTTTGTTCCCTCTTCTTTCCTTCTTCCCTTGGCCCGTGCAGATGGGGAGAGGTAGGAGGCTGAGCTGTCCCAAGCCCATCGCTGATTGAGATTTTGGGGAGAGAGAGCATCTTCCTTGCCAAACCGCTTTGCATCAACAGTCCGTACAGACGGCTTTTTGCTGCAGGGACTGGCAAGGGGAGAGGCTGCGTAACAAAGGAAGAACCTCTCCACACATACCGCACACAAATATTTGCCATAGCAGCAGGAACAAAATAGCAAATTAGCAGCAAACAAGGTGATCCCGCGCCTGGTCCAAGTTAACCCGGGTAGGAAAGTCCCGCGCTAACGTCGCACCGGGCTCCCTGCAGGTGAAATGCATCCTTGGAGCGGCTCCAGCCGTGCCCGCGCAGCTGCCACGAGGTCAATGTATTCCTCCCCGCCGCTTCCTTCCCCAACGGCTGCTGGTCCACGGGCTCAGAAGAAAGGCGGGAGGGGAGGGAGGCAGCCCCCGGCGCGGGCACGGCCGGGCCCCCGGAGGGGCCGGTGTTTTGCAGGGAAGTGCCATGGTAACCTCCCGGCGTGATGCCGAGCGCCGCGCGTCCTCCCCGCGCTGGGGCACGGCGAAGCAAAGGGGACAATGGGGCCGGAGAGGCTGCGCTGCCTCCCCACGCTGCCCTACTTTGCTGCTCTGCCCCATCTGTGAGCCGCCAGGCATCGCCCCGGCTGCTGGCACCCCGCGTAGGCAGCGCGCTGCGGGGGGGCTGCTGCCCTGGGGGGGGGGCCCCAAAAAACACAGCCAGGCTGGGGGGTGCTGGGGGAAAACGTCTCCAGTTATCATGGGCGGCTTTGGGCTGCCATAAGGGTGTGTAGACGTTCTGCATTGGCCAAACCCAGCCTGCAATGAGCCAAGGGATCTTCTCGAGGCTGATGTTTCTATTTCTTTATTATTTTTTTTTCCTTTAAGGAGAGGCTTGGATGTAGTGCCCAGTGTATGGTCCCTGCAGCACGGGGCCCTGCTTTGCTATGCGTGAGCACGAGGACAAGCAGCTGCTCCACGCACTGTGATGTCTCGGGGTTTGGCATGAGCATGGGGGGACCCAGGGCTCTGCAGGGCTTCTCCCACGGCCGCCCCCACGCCGTGGGCGCAGGGTGCTCCCCGCGCAGCAGGAGGGCGAAGGGCTCTCGCGGAGGCTTGCACGCCCTGGCAGGAGCTGTGCGGGGTGCAGGAGCATGCCCAAATCAAAGGGGGAATTTAATTAAGATTTCCGACGGAGCGAGATAGTGAAATGAGCAGATCTGGGCCCTCACCTACAGAGACTCCCTCTGTCTGCATCGGCACGCCAGGCTTCATTTGCATTTTTAAATAGAGCGTTTTTAATTGATATTGTGCTGAAATAGGGAAAACCAAAGCGGCCTTTTCATGTCTGGGCCTCGGCTCCCCTGCAGAGCCCCGGGTCCCCGGGGAGCCCGGCGCTGGGGCGTGCATGGGGGGCCTCGGGCAGCGGGGCGGGCAGGGCGCGACGCTGCTGCCGCGGGGCCGGGCAGGCCCAGCCCGGCACTGCCTGCGGGGACGGAGCGGGGCTGGGAGCACTTCTCTGCATGCCCTGAGCCCGGCCTCGTGCAAGGGGGGAGGTTTGTGCAGTGCAAGGTCTGGGGAGGTTTGCGCAGCGCATCGCCGACGTGTTTCGGGGTAAACCCGAGCCTCCGGAGCAGGTCCCAGCTGCCGCTCCGTCCTCGCGCACACGTCGTGCCCAGCATCTTCGCAGGGGCGAATCGCTCACCCTTGCGCTTGGCCTCTTCCCAGAAATACCCCAGGCCTCCCCTTCCGCACGTATCCACAGGGGAAATGCTGCAGCGAGAGCCGAGTAGGGTGCACCACGATCCTTGGCCACCCGCGCTCCCCACCGCCCCGTGCACCCCGCTCGTGCAGCCCGTGCCGCGAGGCCGGTGCCCGGAGGGGGGAGAGGCGGCGCGGAGACGCGCCCGCAGAAAAAGCCATCTGAGGAAACGGCGCCAGATAAATCAGGCAGATTCATTCAGCTCCAGCTCTGCCCCGGAGAAAGGGCCGCCTTTGTGGGGGAGCGAGCGGCCGAGCCAGCCGTCCACCTGCCCGCAGCCCGCGCTGCGGCTCCGGCGCCAGCAGCAGCAGCTGGCCCGGCCGCCCGCGCCGGCGCCTGCCAAGGGCTGCAGCGCGGCGCTCAATGCTCCCTTTGAGGGCACCCGCCGCGGGACGGGCTGCTGCGGGCGGCACGACGGCTCCCGGCGGCGTTGGGAGCGGTGGCACGGGGGCCGTGCTGGTGCTGCCCCCAGCCCTCGGCCCCTCGTGGATGCATGAAGAGTTTGGGGTGCAGGGAGGGGATGTGGCCCCTGCTTGGTACCCCGGCACCATCATTTATTTTTTTTCCCCCTCCTTAGGCCCGTTGTTAATGAAAATCTCCAACTCAAAGTGGAAGGTTTGGAAAGCATTTTGACGCTTTGCACCCCCCCCCCCCCCCAAAGCACAGCTCGGGGTGTTGCACCCCAGCACGGCTTGGCCATTTGCTGCCAGCAGCCCTCTGAGCCGGGCACGGCTGCTCCAGTCCCCTGTGGAGCTCCTGCACCCGCCTGCTATCTTTAACCACCCCGCCAAGGGCACGGGGACGCAGCCCCGGCTCTCCCCCCGCCATTTGCTCCAATTCTTGAGATGCTCTGCATGTCGCAGAGCCCCGACCCCGGCGGGTGATCCTTGGGGGGCCAGAGGGGGGCTGGAGAGGAGCCTTTGATCCACCCCACTTCTCCCTCAGTTGCTCGGCACAAGTGTGGCCGGTGAGCAGCTTGGCGGGGGGAGAGGGGAGAAGGAAGAGGAGCCGCTGGCTGTTTCCCCTCGCCCTCTCCAGTTCCCGTTATTCTGCGGGCTGTTTGGGGACCTGGGACGCGCCGAGGACCCGCGACGTGCCCAGGCGGGCACAGAGCCTCTCCCCGCGCCCCGCCAGCTGTGAGTCCCGCTCTGGAAGCGCAGCAGTGCCGGGAGCGTTCGCCGTTTCCGGAGAGGAAAATGACATAATTCATACCCAGAATAATTCCCTCCTTAGAGCAAGCCCAGCCGTATCTCCCGACTGACAACGAGGCCCAAAACCCCCTTGTTGTTGCCCAATCTGCAGCTCTGGTCCCTACGAGGAGCTTATGGCGCATCAGCGCAGATTAGGGGGGATAACAGCCCCGAGGGCGGCCCAGTTCCTGACTACACGAGCTTAGCCAGTATTTGGCAACGGCGCAGAAAGGAGCTAAGGACGCCTAATTCCTGCTTACCCCCGAAATAACTCCGAGCAGACATGACTTAACTGGGAAAGTGGCCCGGAGCCGCCCCAGGACGGCAGCGGAGACCCCGCGCTGACATCGCTGGGGGACCCTGCGGTGGCATTGCTGTGGGGCCTCGTGGTGACGTTCGTGGGGGCCCTGCAGTCCCCATGCACCCCCTCCCCACGTCCCACCAGCCCCAATGGCTGCGGGGAGGGGATTTGGGTCCTGCCCCCCCCCCCCCAGCTGCCTGCCTGCGCCGGGACCTTTCCCATCCGGGCTGGGCTGGGGCTCGCAGCAGCGGAGGGGCTGCGCCTGGTTATCTCCCCAACAAGGGGCCTGGAGCCATCAAGATCTGCTCCAAACAATCGCTTCCTTTCCCAGGCACCTTCCAAAAAAAAAAAAAAAAGAACAAAACCCCCAACAATAATAGAAGAAAAAAAAAAAAAAAAAACGAGCAGACTTTTCCCAGTGCTGCCGCGTTTCCCTGCCTTGTGCTTTCCTGCCCCCACACATCTTCCTCGCTCAGGGATTGTCCCCAGCTGGCTCGCACAGGGCTCTCCACCGCTCCAGGCCATTCCTCAGGGCCGGCTGGGATTTATCCTGCCGTAAGCCGGGAGGCACAGACGCTTGCTTGGCATGAGCGCGGTGCAGGAGGAATGCCGAGCACGGTGCAGAGCAGGGCGGACGCCAACAGGAGCGAGTTTGCCCGTTCTCAGCTCCGCGCACGCTGCTTGCAGAAGGCATTTCTGTCCAGTCCGTGGGACCAAAAAATCTGGCGGTGGCAGGGAGGTGGCAGGGCAGAGCCCTGGCCATGGCTCACCCCATAACGCACCGAACCCCGGAGCGCTCCCAGGGGAGGGCGGCTGCGTGCCCCCGTTTTGCTGGGGGAGCCACGGGACCGGGTGAGCAAAACTCTGCCAGGTCCTCTGGGATGGATCCTGCGTGATAGGGACGGATCCTGCCCGCAGGGACGGGGCTGTGCCTCTGCTGACAGCTCCCACAGCTCTGCTTCAATCCTGCCCCGCCTGAGCCCCGCGCCTCCCCCAGCTGCCCGAGCGCTCGGGTGACTTTAATAACGGCATCCCCTTCCCAGACATGTCCCCTGTAAAAAAAAAAAAAAAAAAAAAGGGGAAATGCTGATGGATTTATGCTGCAGACTGCCCTTTCCCAGCTGCAGGGCTCCCGCAGGCTCCGGTGGGAGCGCGAGCAGCTCCGGGGCCGTTGCATTTCTCCGTAAAGCACAATTTTGGGGCTGCGAGGGCTGCCCATGGGGCTGGGTGCCCGGGGAGGGGGGACACGCGGTGGCAGCGGGGCGAGCCGCCGGTTCCCATGGCCGGCGGTCCCCGGGGAGCCCCGGCGAGGCAGATGCGGGGGCTGAACCCAAGCAGTGCCTTCTGCCGGTGGGACCGGCGGCGTTGGCCGCGAGGAGGTGTCCATAATTCACGGCAGCCGAAGGCGAGCTGCTGCCGATTGTTCCCAGGGTTTGTCGCTGGGGACGAGGCCGGCGTCCGTCCCCTGCTCCTGTCCGGACCCTGGCTTCGCAGCCCGCACCGGGCAGGGTGTGATACCCTAAAAACCCTTACACTGACCTCCTGCACCTGTATCACTGCTGTTCCCTCTCCTCGTGGCTGGGGCAGCAGCAGGGGGGACCCAGGCATCGCTCTGCTCAGCACCACCAGAGGTTTTGTTTGTGCCTCTGGGGTCAACGGGATGCAGGGCACCTGCCCCGGGCTGGTCAGGTATCGGGGGTGCAGCTCCTACATGGGAACCTCAGCCCTGGGGGGACTCCAGGTGGTTTTTCCAGTGATTGTTTGGCTCCAAAATCGCGCGGCTTTGCAGCACACTTGAGACGTGTGGGCGAGGGCTCAGCTCAGCGTGGGTTTTGGGGAAACCCAGAGGCTGCCCCGACCCCTGGCTGATGGGTGCCCTGTGTCTGGGGGGTTCCAGGCTGTAGGAAAACGCCCCAAAATCTGCTAGGAGGGGCTCCCCTCGCCGGTATGGGCGGTGGGCCACGTGCTGCTGGAGGAAGCGGGGGCGATATCTCCCCTCGGCCGCTATCTTTCTCTCTTGCCCAGTTTCGCTTGTGCAGAGCAGCTGGCTCGGTGCGATAGGGCTGGGGTGACCAGGAGGAAAAATATCCCGTCTCCCAAGCCCGGGGGCTTTGGTGGGTGTGCTCCCCCTGCTCCCGGGTGCTGGCCCAGGCCCTGCTCCTCTCCCTGTATTTGGAGGCACCTGGGTGCTGCACGGCCCTGGGGCTCCCTTCGGAGCATCCCTCTGGCTCAGCTCTGCCCCGGATTTTGCCCTTGGTGCCCAGAGATGAGTCCCCACGCTGTACAACCCGCTCTGATCCCACATCTGCTCGGGGTCCCCGCAAGCACCCCGGAGTGCCGGGTGCCCCACGGAGCCCGTGCCGAGCCCTGGGGTCTCCCACCAGAGGAGCTCTGCCCCGTGGTTCATCCCCTCGCGTGGGATCCCAAGCCCATTCCCCTAAGAGATGTTGCTGTTGGCTTGCGGGTTCGCTTCGCTTTGTGTGTGTTTGCTGCAGGGGCAGAAGCTCCCTTCTGGGGGCCGCCGGGAGGATGTTTGTTTCGGGATAAGGGCTGGAGGAGGGCTCGAGAGAACCCCGCCGCTGCCTCCGAAGCCCCGGTTATTTTTACAGCACTTCTCCCCGCGGTGACAAATCGAAAGTGGTGAGAACAGAGGAGCCAGGCTCATTTTTGGCTCTCGGTTCGGGCCGCCAGGGCTGTCCCCAGTGTGTGGGAAGGTGACCGAGCGGGGACAGATGTGAGCCGTGCGTGCCACCCTGGCCGAGCCGTGCTGTGTCTTCCAGGAAGCGTGGGCACGGCCGCGCGTAGGAGCTGTTTTCCCCTGTCTGCTGCGCATGGGATTGCACAAATGAGCGCGTTCCCCCTCCGGGCTTTCACCGCCGGCTAATCACAACCACGCTGCTCCAGCCCGGGGCAGGCTGGCTGCAGCTCCCACCGACCCTGCCGTGGCCACCCGAGCTCCCGGGGGGCTACCACGAGGCTTTTCCTATATTTTATGGGATGCTCAGGCAGCAGGGCTGTGGAAATGGTGTTTGCCCATCTGCAGCAGGCAGGGAGGGACCCACCGAGCTGAGCTGGAGCGACGGGCTCACGCACAACCCAAGGGAGCCGGGGATGCTCCCAGCTGCCTCCCATCCCCGTTCCCAAATCTGGGTCCGTTTAGGAGCAGGTGCCCTTCAGGCGGGGGGCGAGTGGCCGTGTGCTGCCGAAATTGGTGCTTTCCAAGGATGCTGGGCGAGGATTGGCCTCCTCTGACCCGCGGCCTCATTTGTCAGCAATAAAACTCGGCATTTTGAATCTGCAGCGCGGGGTGGGTTGGGAGGGTTTTTCCTGCCCCCCGGGGCAGGGCTGGGCACCAGCGGGAGCGTGGCAGGGAGCAGCTTGGGGGGGCCCTGCAGCACTGACTGCTCCCCCGGCGCCTGCCCCGCTCCCCGGTGGAGACACTGAGGCACGGGCGGCCCCCGTTGCCTGCCCCTGGGGAAAACAGAGCCGGGTGCTCAGCCCTGCTGCAAGCCCCATACCTTAAGTAGGGACTGTTTTTTTTTTTTTTTTCCCCCTTCTTTTACAAATTTAGGCTTTTTGCATGTTCCAGGAATCCCACTGTTTTGCAAGCCGAGGGGTCTTTCGTAAGAGGAGGGAGGGGGAAGTTTTGCAAGCACAGGAGACCTGCACATGCCGTTTGAAAACAAGGCTGACCTCAGGGCACAGCCACTGCGCCTCTCGCCGCTGCCTTCCCCTTTCTGCCCGCAAAGCCAGGGCCGCAGAGCCCTGCGGAGGGGCCGGGGGGGCCACCCCTGCCTCCGGCTTGCCCGTGCTCAGCTGTGGCACGTCGGGGGCAGGAAGGGGAATGCACCCACCTGGGAGCAAATGCAAAACCCCAGGGCTTGGTAGCATCTCCCTTGGCTGTGCTGGAGCCTTTGTGCGCCCCTGGGCTGGGCAGGGAGGGTGTGCAGGGCGCAGCGGAGCTGCACCCGAGCTCGGAGCTGGGCATCTCCCCATCCCCTGTGGCCACAGCTCTTGCAGAGCCACCAAAAGCCCCGGGGGTGTCTCCGGAGCAGCGTTTGGCTCTCTCTGCAACGTGTCCCGTGGCCCAGCAGGGCTCTGCCAGCCGGGCTGCCCACGCACGGGGCTCGCACCCGGTCCTGTCCTCCTCCCGCGGGCAGCTCGAGTGGGCTGGAAGGGCTCGGTTACCTAATAGGAAGGGGTGGGGGTGGGCGTGGGTGTGATAACTGCACACAGATAATTTTACTTCAGGGTAAGTCAATAAATTACTAAAGAGCCTTTGATTGTGCTCTCGGTGATGCATGTTGATTCAAAAACCTGAGACATTTAGCCTCAATTATGTCTATTTGTATGTCTTTCCTGCCTCGCTTCTCCAGGGGCAGGGGAAATAACCCTGCCTTGTCTGCGTTCCCACACCTCTCCCACCTCGGCCCGGCTCCAGATTTCACTCCTGTCCCGATAACGCTTCCAGTGGTGAGAGGGACAGGACCAGCTCCTGGCACGGCTCCTCCCGGCTGTGCCGAGCTCGCTGTGCTTGCACCGGACAGAGGAAACGCTGGGCCACGGAGCTGGGGGGAGCTCTGCAAAAACAGCTCTGTGCTGCCGGGTTGCGCACCACGTTTCCCAGGGCGTTTTGGGGGAGACCCTAAAGGTCCCTAAAGCCAATCCATCGATGCCTTTCAGCCCCCAGCCCCACCAGGCAGGCTCCCCGCGGGCTCCGGCACATCCCTGCCTCCCGACACGGCACGGCTCGGCCACGAGTGCTGCGAGCGAGCCCCTGTAGGACAGACTGCAGTGATGCTCAGAGCACACAGGTCCCTTAAACCAACACAGATTCGGCTTTGCAATACAACCTGGCACTGGTTGTATTGCAGAGAGGCAAAACTGCCCCGTCTGTGGCTGGACCCGGCCGGAGCCAGGCTCCTCTTGCAGCAGCGTCCCCGGGGCAGGGCGGGAGCTGCAGAAACCGGCCCCGGGTGCCGGCGGGGGGCACCGCTGCTTTTCCTACATCAGGAATGCAAAATCTGCCCCGGGAGTGGGAGTTCATGGTCAAAGCCCCTTTCGGATGGAAGGCGTGAGCTGGCGGTGCTGTGTCATTAGGAACGAGCTCCTTTCCTTGGAAGGACACCTTTCTCCTTCTGGGAAATCTCAGCAGGGGCCCATCAGCCAGCAGAGCTCTCTGCCCCGCGAGGGGCTCAACGAGCGAGCTAGCGGTGGGTTTGCCATCCTGCCTTTACGCAGGGGTCTGGGTCGAGAGCTCCTTGTGGCTGCTCTGTGGGTTGGCGTGCTAGGTGTGCAGAAGGAAGCCGGGATCGCTCTGGAAACCAGAGGGCATCATTTCTGCTTCTGGACTGACTACGTGCGTGTTCGCGCATGCAGATTTGACAGCGGCTTTTCAAGTGCAAATCTCCCGTGAAAACAAAAAGGAGTCCCAAAAACTGGAGCGCGTCGCATTGAATTGAGCTGCTCTTGCGACATCCACCCGTAAGCTGCATCGAGATCTTCCTTCCCCCGTGCCTTGCGCCTGCAGAGATGCACCCAGCACCTTGCCTCGCTGCGCTCTGCCGCCTATTTTTAGCGTGCACAGAGGAAGCACGCGGTGCCCTGCGGTAACCACCCGCCTCGGCAGAATTTCTGCTCCGTGGTGCTGACACACGACTCAGCCCAGTGTGCCTGACAGCTTGGGGCTTCGCATCAGCGAGGGTTGTTACCTGACGGGATTAGATGGACAAAGGGAACAGCACAGGGATGTGGTAGGGACACGCTGCAGCACTGCGCAGGCACGAAGGGTCCGGCCCCCTCCAGCCCCAGGCTGCAGGGAGGGAGCGATGGGGCTGAGGGGATGCGGCCGCTGCCCGCACGCCCGGACAGGTGAACCTGTGCACCCAAGTGCTTTGCTGCCTGCTGCTTTGCTTTTAGGCTCGGAGGCAAAATGTAATCCCTAAATGTCCCCAGTGTCCCAGCCGGCTCCCGGCAGGAGTGACACAGGTGACGGCGGTACCAGCCGGCGGCGTGTGCCGGGGCTCTGCGCACCACAAGCCATTGAGTCACCACCCAGGGCTATTTCTGCCCCGCGGGCTGGCTGGCTGGGTCGCTCCCAGTTCCTAATTGTCAGGATCAGACCTTCATAAATCTCACCAGAATGAGGAAGTCTGGGAACAGAAACCTGCTGCAAGCGAGGCCGGCGGAGCTGCGGCCAGACACCACCAGCGCCTCGTGCTGGGACCGCTCCCGCGGAGGAGGGTGAGAGGGAGGGAAGGAGCCGTGCCGTGACCTGGCGTCTCTGGGTCCCTGCTGCTGTGTTTTGGCTGACATTTTCCTAAAACAGCCGCTGGGACGGGCCGCTCCCAGCTCCCTGCCTGCCCAGGGCTCCCCAGCTCCCCGGCGGGGCCGCGCCGTGCCGGCACAGAGGAGCAGCGCTGGGTGGAAAAAGCAACCCTTGCCCAAAAGTCGCACCACGCCCAAGTATCTGAAAAGGCTTCAATGAACGGTTTGTTGGCTATTTTTGTCGTTGCCTCTGCCCTTCCTGGCCTGGGCTGGGACCAGAAACACTGATGGCACACCGGAGAGGATGAGGCAGCCCGTGTCCTGGGCGCAGGCGGGGGCGCTGGAGATGTCTGGCCACGTTCTCCTCATCGCGCTCCGGTGCTCTGTACTCTCTGGGTTGGCCGGTGGCCAAGGGGTTCTGCTGCTGCTGCTGGGTTCTGTAGTGGGCTGTGGTCTCAGAAGGAGATCTGCAGAGATAGGCAGAGCACAGAAACATTGCCATCTGCTGTCACATCCGGGTGCGCAGCGCGGCTCCGCGCTGGACCCCGCCACGCCACCGGTCACCATTTGCAGGGGATGCTGGTGGCCTCCCTCAACGTGTCCCCTCGGCCACCAGCAGGGCAGCAGTGTGGCAGTACGGCCCCGGCATGACGTGGCTGTGGGAGGGCGAGGGGATCAGCACCCAGACGTGGCACACCTCCAGGTCGTGGGGGCGGAGGTCTGACCGCGGGGCTGCACGCGCCTACGAGCCAGGAAACGATGGAGGTCGCCCTGCTCAGCCCCGAAGAGTTAAGAAACTTCTGCCTTGCTGCAAGGAGCGACTTCAAAGTGTCGGGGCAGCATCCAGCACGGCAGCCACGTGCAGACGGAGAGGGCAAGTCCTGGTAATTACAGCCTCTGATGCAAGAGCTGCAAAGGATTTGGGAAAATGTGCACTTGGCTGAAAAAAAGGGTTTGATTTCCCTCGTCTTTTCTCCCCCCAACTCCCCTCTGTGCCCTCCAGCTATAGACCTTCAAGATGCGTGTCTTGGACTGGATTTGCTTTGTTTCAAGTTCCCTGAGAATCTGGCACTGGCGTTACCCAGAGGAAGGGTGCTTCCGGCTTCCCAAGCACCGGGGCTTCGCCACAGGGGGAAGAGAGCTGGGAGCCCCCCGATGCTCTGGCCTGGCCCTGCTGCACCTGCTGGGAGCAGTCCCCAAGCCCCGAGCTGCAGCCCCACAGCCTCAGCAGGGCTGCACGGCAGCCTCGTGCACCCCAGACCACAAACGTGTCCTCGCACAAGCACCGGAGCAGAGCAAAGCGCTGCCTTTGGGCAGCCGGCGGGCAGCAGGACGCCTTCATCGCTCATCCCTGGGGACTGCAAGCGGCAGGGAGCAGGAGGCACGGAAGATCCCGGTGCCATGAGCCTCCCCTTCCTCGCGGGAGGCACCGATGCAGACAGGTACACGGGAACACGAGGGGCAGCTCCTGCCAGCACCTGTCCCTGCAGCCTCGGCGCGAGGATGGCAGCGGCTGGGTGCCTGCTGGCACCCCACACCCTCGCACCCCACACCAAGGTCCCATAGACGACTCCAACCAGCCTCTTCCCCTGGCTTGGCCGTGCTCCAGCCTCCTCCCCTGCAGACGGAGGACGCTGCTCCCCCATCCAGCCCCCGTCTCCCCCCGCCGCAGCGCCGCGTTCCCGCCCGGGGCCACGGGCAGGTGCACGCACCTCCGCGTTCCCACCGCCCGGCGCGGCCCCGCCGCTGGGCTGCTGCCAGCCGGGGATGCGCTGGCTCTCGCCCGGCCTGGCCGTCGCCTGCGGGCATGGAAAGGGGAGGTGGGTGTTGCTGCTGCGGGGGCCGGGGGGTAGGAGGGGATGGGGACGTGCGTCGGGGCAAGGAGCAGCCCCCAAGGCTCCGTGCTGTGGAGGTGGAGGGGTGAATGCAGCTGGGGGAGAAACTGGGGTTCTCTGTCTGAAGTGTGGGCTTTAAAAAAAACCCAGAGCTGAGCCTTTTGCCCGTGGGTTGTCTGTAAATTGGCACCCTGCTCTGGGTGGGAAATGGGTCTGGGCACGGCCAGCGCTTGGGCTGTCCTTACCCCTGGGGTCCTGCTCCCGCCTTCCTCGTCCTTGTGCTCCCGTAGCAGCGGGACCCCGGCCCTGTGCCAGGCTGGTGGCACCTGGGGACAGGAATCCCTACAAAGTGATGACACCACGGGGTCCCCACAAAGCCATCACCAGCCCCAGCTCCCAGCCCTGGGCTCCCTGCCCGACGCGGCAGTGCAGGAGGACACGGCGGTGCTGCTCCTGCCGCGTTTCCTTCTCTCCGTGTCCGGGCTCCCCCGCGGTTCGTGGTGCTGGTGCAGCGGGGCCGGAGCCACAACTCCGAGCTCTCCCGGCCGGGTGGAGCATCCCCGGGGCACGGACAAACCCGGACACGTCCCGGTCCCTCCTCACATCTCCCTTCCTCCGCCTGGCCCGAGACCTGGCAGCAAAGGCAGTGTTTCACTCCTGTGTCAACATTTGGAAGAAAAAGGGGGGAAAACAGTCATTTCTGTCCAACCCTGGGAATGTGGATGCCCCGAAAACAAACAGAAGCTCTGTTTCTTCACTGAAAGGCCGTTTTAAATCTGGTTGGCTGCCAAAAAGTGATAAAAATGATTGCTGTTCCGGTGCTAGAGAAGAGTTTTGTTGAAAATGTCACCCCCCACGCACCCTCCCCCCAAATCTCACTTTTATGAAAACACCATTTTTTAGCAGTGGGTTGGCAGGCAGATGTTTGGCCCGGACCCCACCGGAGGCCAGATGCACCCGAACCGCCATCCCCAGCCCCCTCCATGTTGTCTGCTGATTGACAGCTGTCAGTCACCTCTCAGAGGGGCTGAGCGTGCTCCCTGTGCTCTGTGTCACCTCCTGGGTGACAGGGGGCACCTACGGCTCATGGGGTTTTCTAGGGGCATCCCCCCATGGAAGGGTCTCCCCCCTGTTCCCAGGTACAGCACTGGTCTCCTGCCTCCGGAGAGCGCAAGGAGGGAGGATGCTCGCCTGCACGCACGGTGACTTGGAAGGGCACAGGGAAAGGATGGTGGTTGTGTCACCGGAGCTGCGAGCTGCACTTGTTGGGGCTCGTCCCCTGTTTATTTACGAGCGGTGGCAGGTTTCCAGCGGGTTGTTTTCCTGGTGCAATATTAAACTCCCAACCTTTTGTTCCAAGGTATCGCCCAGCCGGGCGGTACGTCAGCCCCAGCCCCGTGGTGCTCCCGTTGCAGCCGGGGTGGCACCGAGCCCTCCTCGGTGGGGCAGGGGCAGGGGCAGGCGGCAGCTCGGTGCCCCAACACACGAGGGCAGCTCCGAATGTCCCCCGTGCTGTGACGCTGGCACCGCTGGCCGGGACTTTCCACGATGCTCCTGCGTTCGGCGCGCCCTCGCCCCGGGCGCCCAGCGGCGCTGGCGGGGACGTTGGTCTGCCTCTGCAGAGTTTAAGGGATGGCCCTGCCCTGACTCCCACCCTCGTCTCCAGGCTGTGCCCACCAGTTTGGGCTCCCTCCAGCCTTACAGACAGCCCCACGTCCTGCAGGGTCCCGGCTTGAGGGCTGGAGGGAAGCGCTGGCCGGGGGCTCAGCGGCCGGGGCGAGGTTGCGGGTGTCGGGGCGCGCAGCCCCGAGCACCGCCTGCTGCAGGGACGTGCCTGGGCGCAGCCGCTGCCCCGCGCCGCTGCTCGGCGGGATGAGAAATCCCACGGTGCCGGTGCCGAGGCTCCTCCTGCACGGAGGGGGCAGGTGGAGCACCCCGGGGCACAATTCCCAATCAAAGCCACACGTGTCCCGGCTCCGATACGGAGGCGAGAGCAAAACCTCCAGGACCAGGCGGAAACGCGCTCGCTGGGAGCGCTGGAGGCAAAAACACGTGCTCTGCTTCCAAGACGTGTGGCTTTTGCTTTTGCACACGCAGACATAAATAATGACAGGAAACACACGCAGGCTCCCAATTAATTGATATGGCACCCCATTACCTGGGCTGATTTACCTCCCTCTTTCTGGGCTGCCTGGAGGCTCCCCTCGCCCCCAGCGGCTCTCTGGAGGGACATTGCTTTTGAAGCAGGTCGTGCCTTTTTTGTTCAGTTCCTGCTGTCTGTAGTTCAGCTTCATTTAGGAAAAACTCCCTCTTTTACAATTGCAGCCTTACTTAGAAAAGGCGCATGGACATGGAAAGGAGCACAGCTCCTCCAGCCAGCTACATCTGCTCGTGATCCATGCCCCGTGGGAGGACTGGCAAGGTGCTGCAGGCTGCCCAGGCTTTGGATCAAGCCTGTGTCCCTTTGGAGCACGGTCCTCAGAGCATCCCTCCTCTTCTCGGGTGGGTGGCAGGCGGACCAGGCAGGCTGGTGGTAGGGCAGGGCAGCAGCTGGGTTCAGAGAGCCTGGGATCTGATAAAATGCGTTCATCGGGCAGTGCCAACACGGGATTGCCAGGAGCACGGCGCTTCTCCTGCGGGCAGGACAGGCTATTTCACACTGCGGAGACTAACAGAGCAGCTGAGAGTGCAGGGAGAGAGCTGGGCTGCTTTGGCCTTCATTTGAATGACCATGAGGCTGCGTTCCTCTAGAAAACCTCAAGGGATACGGCACCAAATAGCAAGCAGGGCACTTCCCCAGAGAGCTGAGCTTGCCTTCTGTGTTTTTCCCTGTCCGGAGGGAGCGCGAAGGGGCGTGGGGCCATCCTGGGTCCTGTCCCAGAGCTCCTGCCCACACCAAATCCCCGGCACAGAGGCAGCACCACGGAGCACACGGTGGCTCGTCTGCAGCAGGGAGGCAGCTTATGCCCGGACATGTCCCACAACCTGCTGGGAGGTGAGGGCTGCTCTCTGGTAGCGGTACGAGCCGAGTGCTGCTGAAAGGAGCCCAGCACGATGCCCCGCAGCATCTCGAGAGGCTCTGCTTCTCCCCACGCCCCGGGAGCTGCCGTCCCCTGGGGGTCAGTTTCTCACCCAGTGCTAGAGCTGCTGTAAATGCCAACAGCCAAGGCGAGTGTGGGGTGCCCTGGGCCTCTGATCCCTGCAGAATTGATACCTTGGGCTGAGTTAAAGGTTATTTCACTGCCTGTTTAAGAAGCAACACATGAATTGTGTCCGCTGCACCCTGGGCAGGGGGTGGCAGCTCCTGCTCCCTGCAGGCACCCAGCCCCGAGCTGTCCCTGGCCACGGAGGCAGCTGGAGACCCGCGTGAGACTTCTGCTTCTGGAGCTTTGCTTGATTTCCTTTCAAAGCAGCTCATCTGGAGCACCCGCCCTAACCTGTGGCTCTACCGGGGGCACTGGTTATGGTGGGAGCTGTGGCGAGCTGCACCCAGCTGCGGGCCACGGGTGAGGAGTGTGGGCACAGCCCGGCCCCTGCCCGGTCACTGGGCACCTGCGGGCGGCACCGTGCCCAACACGTGCATGCGAGCCCAAGGCGAGAGACCTGCCACGTGGAGGGATGGAGGAACCCAAAAATCCCAACTTCACCATAAAAATATCAATCATCTCCAAACATCCGTGCGATGCTGATCCTTCCCTCCCTGCCCAGTATTTTCTCACGCTCTGAAGCTGGCAGCAGGCACTGGGAAGCGGTGTTGGAACTTGTCCTGCCGTCCCATCAAGGCCGTTTATCTCCTCCATCGAGCCCTAGAGCTGGAAGGGCTGCAAGTAGGGGCAAGGCGCGCTCCTGCTTGCCGCTTTCCATTGCGTCACTTTGACACAGGCTGAGCGAGCACCCCAGGGCCAGATCCCACACACAGCACCTTGCCTGGTCCTGCAAAGCACAGCAGGTCCAGGCAGCCCGGCGCTACCCCGCTGATGAGCAGGACACGGGGACCCTAATGACACCCCTGAGCATCGTTGGGAGCCCTCCCTCACTCACCCTCCCTTCCCGACAGCCTGCGAGGAGCCAGTGTCTAACTGTGCCCCCAAAAGCCCTCGTGCCCAAGGGGTGCACAACCAGGGTGACCCCAGACGTGACCCTTGCTGTCTGATGGGGATGGGGAAGCCTCTTGGGAGCAAACGTTGGAACAGAGCATAGGTAGGGACAGAATGGGATGGTCACCTTGCCGGGGGACAGCAGCACGATAGATGGATGAGGAGGCACCTGCCCTTGGCATGAACGGCACAGCCCCTGATGCGGTGTGCTCAGTGTGGGATCCTGCTCGGAGCGAGCCTGCTTAATTAAGGCAATTATGAGGCAGGCTGCTCCCTTGCCCCTCCCTTGCCTGCTGCTCCGTGAACCAATGGGTTTGAAAACCCGGCCAGCCGGCTCCGCGCCCTCCTCCTGCTCCTGGCTTTGAACACAAACGTCCGAAATGCTGCCTCCAAGCCCCGGCGAGCATCGGCCTGCAGAGCCCGGGACTGTGGTTTCCTTGGGCTCCTCGCCAGTGCCAGTGCTTGGCCAGCATGGCACGGCACGGCACAGCACAGCTTGGTGTGGCATGGCATGGCAGGGCCCTTCTCCATCACAGTCCAAGGAGTTTGGGGCCCAGAGCTTGTTCCCTGCCTGGGCCAGGTTTGTGGAGGCCACAGCACGGTGGTCAGTGCCACCAGGAGCACAAGCACCATGTCCCTGATCCTTCCCACCTCTCGCTGTGCCCCGGGACAGGGAAGTTCCCCAGCCCTCAGCCCCTAGGGAAGCCTGTGGATCTGCTGTGGGGCCTGAGAGCTTCAGGGCAGGGGGCTGCCTGCTGGAAGGAGCCCCCTTTTCCCCAGGAACCTGGCCCTGGACACTGGCCAGGAGCACGCTCTTATCAACAGAGGAAGCGAGAGTTCAGCAAAACTTTATCCAAGAGTTCAGCACAACGTTATCTGGTGCTGCAGTGATTGCTGGTGGGGTTGCACAGCCCTGGTCACCGTGGCAGGGGTGACAGAGCCCCGCAGGACCCCCGTGCCACGCTGTGATGGAGCTGGTAGGCGCTGAGCTGGGGCTCGGATGGGGCTCGTGGCACAAACCAGCACTGGGAGAGCAGCACCAGAGCAGGAAACCAGCCTGGCTTCCTACGCACTTATGACTCAGAGGGTTTCTGCTGCGCGGGCGCTCTGCTGTCTAATAAGAGGCTGAGCTCCCCTTGCAGTCTGCTTCTCCGAGGTGACACCAGCAGCGACACCACCGGGGCCTCTCTGACCTCATCTTCCACCGCCTACGCGCACGACAGTCGCCGGCAGCAAACACTTCTGAGGCTGTTGCTCCCCGGTCAGAGCAGGCAGGGTTCAGCCACCCAGGCTCCTGCGCAGCTGCAGCCACAATGGTGGCACTTCGAGGGGCAGAGAGGGCTGGCGGTGGCAAGTTGGGAGAGCAGGAGGCTTCTTTGGCTTGTGCAAAACCCACGTGGCCAGGAAAGCTTCTCTTCCCAAACCTGGATATTAAAACACGTTCTTTTGGGACAAGGGAAACAATTTTTAGTTCAATTTCTAGTTTAAAAACCAAGCAAGCCCCACCTTTAAGGAGTGCTTCGAGGTGAGTGAAAAGCCTTTGTTAGGCAGAAAGGCACAGATGGCTGGCGTTGAAAGTGTTAAAGGCAAACTCTCAAAATATTTGTCTTTGGCCAGCCAAGTGCTTGCTTTTCTAACAAAAAAAAATAGTTTTGTTTCAGTGTCACCAGGATCCTGCGGCTCCCCCCAGCCATGCTCGCCCGGCGGGTTAGCTGCGGGGTGGGCCTTCCCACTCTTAGAAATGAGTGAATCCTTTAAAAAAAAACACCAAAAAACTCTAAGCAGCAAAAAAAAAAAAAAAAAAAAAAATAGAGCAAAGCTGCAAATGCTTGTTTACTCCAATAAGTTCCCATTTTGGTCATTTCCCGGCTCGCCTGGGTGGGAGCCTGCGCGAGAGGCATCACATCTGTGCCCGGCAGCTCGCGGGGCTGTGGCCGGCGGGGCCGGGCGAGGAGCGCTCCCCGGGGCTGCTGCGCACGGGGAGCTGGATTCCGATGGGCAGGAAGGAGGAAAAGCGCAAAATAAAAAAATAAAAAAATACCCAGGCTGTTTTGATGGCAAGAAACCAAATGTCCCTCTGCACCCTGACCTTCATTGTGTGGGGAAGGAGGGAGCACTGCTACTGAGAAAACGTGATAAGGACTGCCAGCGGCGCCCGGGCTGACACCGACCGTGGGTTTGGGCTGTTTGCACGCCGCGAGCTTGCGCGTGTAAGTGGTGAGCTTGCGTGTGTGTCAGTGAGCTTGTGAGTGTGTGCAGTGAGCTCTGCGGTAGCGGAGCATGGAGTGCTGGGTCCTGTGGCACTGCTGCCGGGAGAGAAGCAGACGTGGTGCCCAAAACAAGAGGACCTCGCTGGAGGAGGCAGGACAGGGCAGCAGAAGGGAAACGCTGGGCTGGGGAGAGGGGCTGTCTGCCCGGGATGTCTGCAGCAGCTCTGCCTCGACCCCAAACTGGGGGGTGCCCAGGCAGGACCCCCTGGGGGCTTCTCTCAGGTGGGACCCTGCCCTTTACCCGGCCATGGGGTTCGTTGCTGGCTCGGGGGCAGGATTGGGGCTGGCTGGGAGCGGGGTCCAGGAGCTGTTGTCCCCCCTCCGGGGGCTGGGGGGGGGGGGGTCGGGCCGTGCCTGCCGCCTGCTCCCGCGCCACAAACGGCACAATTAGGGCCGAGGCTTAACTGAGTGTGCTAATTTGACATCTGGCGATTTGATCGGGCTGAAGAAACTGTTTACATTCACCTTCCACTATGTTTGGTTTGCGATAGCAGCAGAACAGAAGGCGATGCTGCGGGTGTCCTGTTCTCAGTGCTTTTATGGGGGTTTCCTATGAGAACAGCAGAGATAGGGCCGAGCCTGGCAGCCGCCCATCCAGGCCTCCTCTCCCTGATTTTTGTTTTATTTCTGTTTAGCCTTCGCCTCATTTCAAATAAAAAGAGTGATTTAAAACTCTTCGCAATAAAACAATTCAAACAGAAGTCAGTGTGCAGCGCCGGGTAATGGGGGAGAAGGCTCACGCTATTTGCTTAATTACAGACTTTTGTTTGTCGAGTACTTGTGGGTGAATTGTTTGCAAATAACAGGTGAGTTTATTCGTGCTCAGAGCCCTGAGATTAGAGCTGGGCGGGGAGGCAGAAGGATGCTCCGGGCTGCGGGTGGCCTCTGGCAAGTCCCCGCTGCTGGAGGCTGGAGGGGCCTGGTCGGGGTCCTGGTCCCCTCGGGGGAGCTGACCGCAGAGGTCAGCAAGGACACAATGTTTTATTGGAACTGGGTGTATTTGTAGCATGATCTAAAACCCATGCAGTTTACCCTTTTATAAATTTCAGATCAGGTCCCAGCACTGGGGCACGGATATCTCCCCGGTGTGTCCAGACTGATGGAAACCACAGCTGCCCTGCATGCATGGAGCAGGGAAATGACACCAGGCAGGGGGACACGGCCCCAGCCAGAAAAAACAACATGCAGGAGGTAAAAACATCCCCGCAGCCCCTCACCTCCCTCTCCGCGGGGTGCAGAGAGCAGGAGCCCAGCTGCTCCAACAGAGGAGTGTTCCCAAGGATTTTCCAGCAAGCGAAGAAACCCGAAATGGACATGGAGGCTGAACCGATGAGGAATATCTGAAGGGCAGCAGCCCCGTCTCCACCTCCTGCCCTGCTCCCCCACGTGCTCAAGCCTAGGGGCCTGCAGCCACATCCCAAGCAGGGGCAGGGGAGTGAGGAGGAGCCGCCCGCCTGCCATGCGCCTGGCTCAGGTGTTGGGCTGGGAGCAGAGGGAGGCTGCCCCGGCACGGCGTGACTCAGGGCCAAGTCACAAAGCACCCGCTTCACCCCGCCAGGGCTCTTGACTTGCTGCTTTGCCTAAGCCCGTGCTTGTACATTGTGCTGGGGGTGATAGGGAGCCGGCACGGAGCCACGGGTGATCCCTCGCCATGATCCGGAGTGTGGGAAAAATGCAATCGCTGCAAACAATCAGAGGCAAAGCCGGCAGCAGCACGCAGCGAGGCAGCGAGGAATTTGGAGGCACATTCCAGAGGGGATGACAGAGGAGGGGCTGGGAGTGAAAAAAAAAACAAAACAAAACAAAAAAAAAACTGCTCTGAGTTTCTGCTCCCTTTTCTCAGTGTTGTCACACCCCGCTTGGCTTTCGAGTAAAGCTGCTGGGTGCTGCAGCGTCCCCGGCAGTGGGGACAGGGCAAGCTTTGGCTGGGCACACCACTGCCCTGCTGCAGGAGGGCACCTGGCAGCCCTGGGGTGCTCTGTGTCTCTGCATCTCCATCAGGGCAATGAAAAGCCACCTATCTCTGCAGCTCTGAGATCTACGAGGCCCAAAAGGGGTCAGCTGTGGGCATGGGGACTCGTCCGTGTGCATCCCACGTGTGCTACAGGCAGAGTTGGCACACGGGAGCTGTGCTGGCCAACAGCTCAGTGTCACCACCAGCCAGGGCAGCACGTCCCCTGCACGTGCTGCCGAGGGGCCGCAGCACAGCCCGCGACCTTGCAGCTCCCCCGTTCCCTCCTGGCTCTTCCTGACCCACTTTCTACATCGCACAATTAGAGCAAAGCAAAATGGAGCAGGGGGAAGGGACGCCGCAGGGCTGGCACGGCTGCTGACACGTTGTGCAGGGATCGGCAGCGCAGCACATCCATGGCTGCTGCGCGGGGCAGGGAACGGTCATAGAGCAGGGGAAGGCTGCTGGCAGGAGGGCGGCTGGTGCTGGGAGAGACTCGGGATCAGAGGACCTGGGTTGTGTGGTTTTCCCTTGCCTGCTGCCCTATGTAGGACATGCTCAGGGGGCTGCCACAGAGCCCAGCAGGCTGGTGGTCACCAGCAGCCCTGCTCATGGGGCCAGTGTCCGGGGAGGGAAAGCATGGGGCAGAGCCCAAAGAGAGCACAGGAGGTCATAGGGAGCAGGACAGGGGCCAGGCACAAAAATTTACAGCCTCCTCCCCATCCTTGGTGCCCACCTTCCTCCCACCCCACCATCCTCTTCCTCCCTCACCCAGGTGCCCGGTGGGCAGAGGCTCCTTCCGAGGCACAAGCAAGGGATAATTGTTAGAGTGCGTGGGGTGCCCTGTGCCATATTTCACTCATCGCTTCAGGCAGAGCAGCCATCCGGGAGCTAAAAGCATTCAATTGTTCACTGATGCTTTTCTTTGAAGCCCTCATTCATCCTCCAAGGTCTGTATTGATTGGGGACTCCAGGAAAGCATCTGCCCTTCTCTGCCTTCATCAATGACTTTCCCACATTAATCCACCTCTTCCCTTGATAACCACACTAATTACTCTCAGCTAAGTTGACTCTGGCAGGTCACTGGAGGCTGGGAAGAGCAACCTGCTCCACGGCCGGGCTGTGCCTTAAAGCTGCAGATCCCTGTCCAGTAACGGACCCCAGTCCTGGAGGGACGGATTGCACTGGGGTGTGAGCACCGTGGCTTTGGGGCAGCACAGGAGTCCTCCGGGGCTGTGCTGGGGATGTATGCTGCTGAGAGAGGCATTTGCTTTCCATTTCAGGGGCTTGTGGACCTCTGATGGGATCACTGATGGTTTTGCATGGATGAGAACCCCAGACCCTGCTCCAGTGGGGTGCACATCCCCACCCCCTGCCTGCCTCTGCCCAGGTTTGGGTGTTCAGCACTGTGAAGGGCTTTCCTCTGTTGTGTTGCAGGGTTTTAGAGCACCGTAGGAGGTTCCCACCCTTCAGTCCAGAGTGGTCTAGGCATGAAATGAGATATTTTCTACTTCTCCACCTCAGTTTCCTTGCGGAGTGTGCAGCTCTCTGAACTCTTCTGCTCTCAGCCACGATCAGGTGGCATCGGGGACAGGAGCAGCCCCACAGGGAGAAGCTGTGCAGGGGGAAGGAAGGATGACTGGGCTCGGGGCGGGGGGGGGGGGGGGGGCAGTGCCAAATGTCCTGCTGGAGGCAGGCTTGCTTGCTGCTCCACTGCAGCTCCCAGAGGCTTTGAGAAGGCAAGGGAGGCAGAGAGGAAGGTGCGTAGGAGCTGGGAGAGATAACCCTGCTTAAGCAATGCTGATCCTGCTCTCATCAGGATCTGATGCAGGAGGGCACGTCTTGACCCATGAACCCAGAGCAGGAGAGGTCAGAAAAGTGCCAAAGTGACCTGGCTAAGGGGGTGTGAAAGCTGAAGGACAGTACTCGGCTCACCAGCTGGTAAAGTGGGGAGGAGTGGGACAAGCAAAACCGTGAGATCTGGAGGGAGGGCCTGGTTCAGCCCTGCCTCATCTGGGATCAGCCTGGCAGTAGTGGGACATCCCTGTTCCACTTCAGTCTGGCAAGGGGAGGGAATGTGTTATCCTGTCGTGTGAGTGTGCTCCTGACCCAGAAGATACCGTCTTTCTGCCTTAGGGTTCCTGCAGGAAAATCTTTTGTGTGTCTTCTAACTCAGAGCCTGTCTTTCTGTTTCTCTCCATGTAACAGCATTTTGCTCACAACTTCAGTGTATATCATGGGCAACTCAGCAGCCCAGCAGGTGAGCATGGGCTCTCCCGGTACATGGGGTCTGACAAATCCCCTGTTGCTCTGGTACTCAAACTGGAGACAGTTTACTGTGCTTTTCCTTACCTGGGAGCCAAAGTAGCCCTTCAGGCTGTAAGAAACTCAGCTTCAAAGTTAAAAAAGAACAAAAGTAAAGTTTGCAGGAGGGAGCAGGACTGTGTGCACATGCAAGGAGTGTGCTGGAGCCATAAAATGGCTGCTGAGCTCTTGGTGATGAGGAACAGCCTGGTAAGGTGAGGCTGCAGCAGGCAGAAAGGCCTCCCGCTCCAGTATGCAAGGTCTTTATTTACTTTATTTACTGTATATAGTATGCAATGTCTTTATTTACTCACAGGCGATTGCAACACGGGCTCCCCTTGCCCATTCCTGCATACCATCTGCTGCCCTGGGTGATGGCAGTGGCACCCTGTGCCTGGGTGAATACCCGTCAGTGTGAGGTCCCAGGGGTGGATGAGTGGTGCCGGGCCCCACAGAAACCTCTCTGAGCTGCTGTGTCCCCTGTGGGGCTGGAGGGGACAAGTGCTCCCCTCCATGCTGATGCTGGGGGCTGCACCTGCCTCCATGGCCTGGCGTGAAGCCCTTCAATGTGACCAAGCTGACCAAGGAATCATGGCCGGGGTGGCCCCACATGTCCTCATTCTCCTCCGGGGGGCCCCAGGGTGCACGTCCCAACCCCAAGGCGTCGCTTTTACCACAGGCTTCTTCTCCCATGGTGGGAGAGCAGCACGGGCTCTGTGGTGGCCCTACACTGGTGCCTGTGGGGACAGGGGGCACCCAGGGGAGACACGGGGGCTGTGCTGGGCCCCCCTAGTAGCCCTGTGGGACCGGGGTCCCCCAGTTACCCTATGATGGCCAAGGTCCCCCAGGATGGGCCTCTCCACGCCCTGGCGGCCATTTCCGAGGCAGCGCCGCCATCTAGCGACGCGACACCGGGCTGCCCGCTGCTGGCGGGTCCCCAGGGTGGTGCTGGCCATGTCCCCTTCCCTGTCACTGTCCCCACCATCTTCCAGCCCCTCGGGGGCTTCGGGGGCAAGCCCAGAGCTGGGTATGGGCGAGCGGGAGCTGGGTGCTCGCCATGCCGAGTGCCTTGTGGTGTGAAGGATTGCAAAATGCAAAAATGCAAAACACTTCTTCTACTTCTTTGTCTTCTTCTTTATTGTTATTTTTATTATTTTTTAATAAAGCTCAAATGGTGGCTCTACAGAACGTCCGAGGACAGTCCAGCCCTCTCCAAGGTCCCAGCAGCAGAAGCCACCGCAGGGCCATTGCTCCGCTGGGCTGCAACGAGATCTCTCCAGCCCCCCTCTTGCTCGTGTTTTCAGAGATCAATGGTGACTGCGTGGTTGTCCCATGCCATCAGTGTAGCTTTAACTCCCCCAAACATCCTAATTCTGCCTCTGCCGAACAAAGGCGTTGGCCATCCCGCCGGCTGCGGGCCTGCCCGTCTCTTGTCCCCCGTCCATCTTCCTCCCGCTGGCTGCCGAGAAAAGGGATTGAGCCGTGCCCGCCGCATGTGAAAAGCCCCCGCCTGCCTCGTGTTTTATGAAGGAAAATCTCCTTGGGAGAGCAGCCAAACGTTCCCAGCCTCCTGCTGGGTGTTTCAGACGTGTGCGCCGGATGAAGCAAGGGCACGGCTGCCCCGCGGGTACGGGGGGAGTGCGGGGGGACGGGGATGGGGGCTGCTGGGCTCTGCAAAAGCGGCTGTCAAAAGTGTGCTGGGAGACGAGACAGGAAGGTTGCTGTGCCACCAAGCACTCGGGAGGGTCCCACGTCCCTGCCACGAGACAGGCTCCACAGTGCGCTGTGCTGTCCTGAGAAGGCTGGCTATCCATTTTCTCCTTTATTATCCCCACACTTCTCTCCTTTTCCTTTCTCTGCTCCTACTGGTCTTCTCCCCCCCATCACACACAGACCCCTGACCTCTCCTGGACAGCCTCGTGCATTAGAGACCTTTCAGACCCAGCGACTGTTTCAAACGCAGCCAGGAGGCCCCCAGGGCTCCAACCAGCCACATTAAACTCAGATTCGCAGCTTATATGCAAACATAATGGATGTGGATGCGGGGGCTCTGCTGGCACACAGAGCAAGTAAACAGTAACACATGGCAGAGCCTGGAAGAGCAATAACCTCAGCTTCAGCTGGGCTTCGAGGCCAGGAGCTGGAGTTTGCAGACAGCTCTCCAACAGCAGTGCCCACAGTGAATTAATCACCCCTGACTGCAGCTATATTGGGCACCGCTGTCCTGGGCCACTGTCAGCAGCAGAGCTGCATGCAAGGCTCAGGGAGAAACGGAGGGGAAAAAGGTGTTTGTACTCTGTAGTTGAACCAAAAACACACAGACAAAATCAGACAGGGTCAGGCCCAAAGACAGCTTCTCTGCCATGTTTCCTTCTCAGGTTCATTCTGCTAATGTTGCGTTCCACGTAAATTAAAAACCTTCCTTTATTTATTGGGGGTTATTTCACATCCATTAAAACCTTTTTTTTTTTTTTTTCTTTCTCTTTAGGCTGGGATCAATTTGTCAGAGAACTTGCCACTTCCAAAAAGCATGCTTCATATCTGAAAATGATGAAACAAAACATTTGGCAGATCCAAAATGAAACTTTTTGTTGGCAAAGCCTGGCGCAAAGCATTTCAACATTTGCATTGCATCCATCCTCCCCCTTGCTATGTGAAAGCCTCAATTTGAGCTGCATACAAAGACAATTTCAGCCGTTTTCAAATGTTGGATTTATTTGTGAGGCCAAGGAGCCCTCTGCTTTGAAACCTTGCAGCTCCCACTAGCGTGGCTCTCCCACTCCACCTTTCTGTCACCTGGTGATGCTGCTCCTCCTCGCTTTGTGTATTTCCTCTAAGCTTTCCTGAAATGTGATTAGGACAAAAGTGTTGCTGAGGCTTAGAACAACATCAAAAAAAGCATCTGAAAGCCCAGCACTCTCCAGCTGCCTCTTGCAGCCCAGGAACTGCAGGTTTGCTGTGGTGGGCGCTTTCCATAAGGGAGATCCTTGACGCAAACAGCCCTAACGAGTGCATGAGCAGCCGCAGTGGGGTGTGCTTCTCCTTCCTAAGCGTGCTGGGAGCGTGTGGGTGCAGGCAGCCGCAGGCAGCATGTACAGGCAGCTTCCCCTCCCCGGGAGCTGCACGTGTGTCTCTCCCCTTCCCAACTCTTGGTCTTGTTCCTCCTCCCCATCACATCACGGTCTATATTTAGTCCCAGACACAGCAAAACATTTTGCACAACTCCTGCCGAGCGCCTGGCAGGATCAGGGCTGGGATTACTTATGGTAATTCTTCGGGCTGGGAACACCCCGCCGGCATTAATAACAAGTAACGAGGTCAGTTTCTGCAGCACAAAGATAATTATCCCTGCCACGCTGGGGGCTTCATTAAAGGTCTGCCTCCAGGTGAGCAAGCAGCCTTAGGCCGATGAGAACGATCCAAGGAAAACCTCCCACAGCCACCGGAGGAGGGCAGGAGGAGGCAGGGGGACCAGCGCCCCACCGAGTTGCTCAGAGTCTCCTCTGATCAGCCTGTGTGTCCCCGCACTGTGCCCGACCTCCTGCATGGCCCTGGGGACATGGTGGCCTGGTTTGGCAGGCGGACAGCATCCACGTGTCCTGAGACCCCTGCCCCTCATCCCACAGCCCAGGGAGTTTTTGGAGAGCGCCTTCTCCCACATCACTCCTTCACACCAGGGGCAGAAGAAAAGGCAGATAAGGGCTTGCATGGAACCGCTCACTTTCCCTTCACATCAAAGCCCCGTGTTTATCTCTGGGGGCCCGGCTGGGTGCACAGGGCCGCTCGATGGCTCCTTTTGGACAGGCTGGGAGGAAAGGGGTCAGGTTCTGTGTCTCCTGGTGCCTTGGCTGAGGTCGGTGGTTTAAGCACTGAGGGCACTGCCTGCAGCCCTCTTGACACTGCTCTGCCCCCACGTCCCCTGTTGTGACCGAGCCTCACCAGGGACCCATGGTTGTGACAACAGGCCAGGGTGAGAAGGGACACCCCGCTCAGCTCCAGAAGCCCTGGGCAGAATTAAAACCCTTTCTCTTCCTAATTAAACTGGGGATGGAAGGGCCTCCTGGGGGATGTAAAGCCAAGTGCACCGTGAGCGACTGAGGCACAGGGCAGGTCCGAGCTGCAGGCTGGGGAGCAACAAGCACCTGGGGAAACTGATGGCTGCGGGTGCAGGCAAGGTTGTGGTTGTAAGAGAAGCTCTTTCCTCCTCGTAAGATGGGCTCGTGGGAGGACCCGGGGGCTTCCAGCTCCAGGGGCCCCTCCAGCAGCAGGAGATGGATGGGTTTGGTGCACAGGGCAGGCAGTGGGGGAGAATTCAGCACGTTTAGGAGGGGGAAGAAACGCAGAAGGGGGTTAAAAGTCAACTTCTTTCCTCATCCCAGCTCCTCGGGGGCAGAGGGAGCTTCCCGAGGTTATCAGCTGGGGTCAGCTGCTGGGAGGAAGGCGACGAGAGGCTGGGGGGCTCAGGGCGCCAGCGTGGCCATGCCAGCCAGATGTGGGACCTCAGCAGGAGCCACCCCTCCGACCTGTCTGCTGCCTACTGTGGGGTGCAGAGAGACAACGGCGTCACCTTGGGGTGATGGGGACACATTCTGCTGCCCAACAGCCACCTGGGGAAGGGCACAAATTCACAGATACATAAACACCAAGGGGGAGATCAAAACCCCTGGCTGGAGGAAGCAGGACAGCAAAGAAAACGAGGAAATCTTTGTGTACTCTCTGCTGCCAGCGGGCTCCCAGCATCACCAGCAAGGTCTGGCCCCAGTGTGCATGGTGCTGGACATATCTAACAGAGGCACAGCTCATGCCTCGTGTCCTGTGCACCCTGCCCACGTTTCTGCACTGCAGACAGTCAGCCCAGCCCCAGGGAAGCCCTGTGGAGCCCTCTTGGCTCCGTGGGTGTGAGATGAGGCCCAGGCTGAGCTGCAGTTGCCCTGTTTTGATGTCGTTAATGTGACAAGCTGAATTAATTAAGTGCAGTCGGAGAAGGCTCCGGCATTCCTCCCCTTTCAAGGGTTTTCACTTCAAAGGAAGGAGAGCATCCCTCCCTGAAGTGCCTCAGCCTAGCACGGCAGGGCAGCCCGTCCCTGCCGACCCCAGCCTGGGACACATCCTTCCCTGACACCACCGGAGCCGAATGGCTGCAGAGCACCAGAAGCTCCCCGTTGGTGCTGGCTTGGGCCCCATCCTGCCTGGGGAGGGTGCTCTGGGATTTTCGGTAGTATCAGAAATGTTCCTATGCAGGTGGCTACCAAACCCGAGCTCTGGTCCACAACAGCCGTGCCAGAAACGTGCCTGGAGCTTCTCTGATTCCCCTTGCACGCCAGCGTGATGGTGTCCTGTTAGAGAGCACGTTGGGGACCCCTCCTGGAGCACTGTGCAGAGTGCAGGTTCACACCAGTAGCTGTTTTAGGCCGCAGCTTCTGTAGTTACCTGGAGGGTCATTTCCACACGAGCTGCTTTGCAATCCCATCTCTTTTCCGTGTGCTGGAGGCAGAAGCTCTGGGATGCAGGGAGGCACGTGTGGCTCCTGCCAGCAGGACGGGGCAGGTTTGTGGCTCTGCTGGGGCTGGAGGAGGAATGCACGGGGACCACGGGGCAGGACAGGGTGCTGCAGCACTGCCTTGGCCCTGGGCAGGCAGAGGAAACGTCCCATCTGTGGAGGAGGCAGTGAGAAGAAACTGAAGTGCGGTTTGTGCAGAAAACCCAGGTGTCGTCCCGCTCCTGGCAAGCAAATCTGTCCTGACCTGAGGCCGGCAGGTGGGACTGGTCTCCAGCCCACAGCTCCCGAGCTCAAACAGCTCCTTCGTGCCCTACAGACAGGAGCGTGGGGCTTGGATGGGCAAAGCCAAGCGGTGCCAGATTCACCCTGCAGAGCCAGGACTGCCCCTGGCCCCTGTGCACCCCTCGCCCACTGTCCCCGAGCCCCCAGCCCTGCCCCTGCCAGCTCAGCCTGCTGGAAACTTCAGGAGAACAGCCTGGCTTTTCTTAAAGCCCCCAGAAGGCTGAGGAGATGTTTCACCGTCCTGCTGGGTTTGTCCTGCAATGTTTTGGAGTGCTGGTAGGAAAACAAGGCTGCCGTGGGCTCCCCTTGCATCTGTTTCCTGTGCCTGTGTGCTGAGCCTGCTTGCCCCAGCGTGCTGGTTTTGTTACGACGGCCTTCAGAGCCCGTCCGGAGAGGACTGCAGCTGCGAGGGGAGCAGTGACCCACATTGCCAAAGAGCAGGAGAGCTTCAGGGCTAGGGAAGTGCTACTCTTTATATCAAAACAACACCTGGGGGCATGTCCCAGGGCCACAACTGGAGAGCCTGGGCACGTGTCTGCGAGCCACGGGATGCTCCCGGCCTGAGGGCGTCGGTGCCAGGAGCCAGAGTCGCCCCTGGAGGTGGCTGCATCTCCTGCACATCGCAGCCAGCTTCAGAGCCAGGCAGCGTCACCACCTCGCTGCCCTCCCTGGGTGCCCTGTGACCGGGCACGGGCTGCCTGTGCCACCCAGCGGCGGGCAGTGTGTGCTGGCAGCTCGCTCTAAGCTTTTAAAGGCAGTAAAGTTATCGATGCAGGCTCCCTGAGCTGCTGTGTGGCATCCGTCTGCTGGGGGCTGCACGCAGGCAGCGTTTTGTAGGAGATTTGATATTAAAGGTTGAGCAAAGTAAAAAGAAAAGTAGGAGCAGGAAATGGAAAGCTCTCTCCTCCCTTCCCCGGGGACATCGCTCCTTATCGAGCCCCGCTCCCGTTTCCTTCTGGGATAAACCAGGAGCAGTGGGACTTGGTTTCCTTCACTTTGCAGTGGATGTGACACCAGGGCTCCCGGCAGCGCTGCCGCCACGGGTAGAGGGGGAAGAGCCCACACGTCTTCTGTTGGGGTGCTTTGTGAAACAGCCACACACTGGGGCTGGCCCCGGCACGGGAAAATTCGCTTAGCTGGGCCTCCTCTTCTGCAGAAAGAGGAGGCACCAGGGGTCCAATTACAACGTATTTAATATTTCCAAGCTCAGTGGGGCCTTGCTGTCTCATAACTGGGTCATGCAATCAGCCCCGAGCTGCGACGTCAACCCGGCTCAAGGATTAAGTGTGTTGTAACCAGAGCCGAGCGCCTGGCGCGGGGCTGGAGGCTTTTATCTCGCTGCAAAGCGGGCGCAGGGGCGAGCTGGGCCACGGGTGGTCATAAAGCATCCCGCAGAGATGTCTCCGTGTCTGCTCCATTGGGGCTGAGCCCTTCTGCAGAGCTTTCTGTGCTGACCCTATAGGATGGCGCTGCCGGGTGCTCTGGCCGAGCACTGCTGGGTTAAAAGGAGATCTGAGCTTGCAAAGCTGGCCTTCAGCCCCCAGGGTGATGCTGGTCACAGCTCCCCGCGCAAAAATGCTGGGTAGCTCAGTCCTGGCTGAATGCTGATCCCAGCTGCCCTCGTATTGCCCCTCCACAGGGCACTGCTCGCATCTCTTGCTCTCTGGCTCGTCTTCATTGCAGTGATGTGTGGGGTGAGCTTTCTGCTCCCAGTCCAGCTGGGGAGAACTGGGTTGGAGCCGCCTGGAAGGGATTTCTGGCTTTTGACACTCCCTTAATAGACAGAAAATGAAACAAAAGCCGTGCTGAAATTTCGCGTCAACCCACCGAGAGTGAAAAAAGGCATCGTTAGGGGTTGATCGACGTTTACTTCGCACTTTGAAATCGTGAAAAATCAAACCGGCATCATTTCCTAGCAGAGGCAGGGGGTGGGTCCTCCCTGATGGGGGTGAAAAGCCGCGACCTGCCCCGCTGGGACGTTTCCTTGAACACCGCGTGCTCGCGAAGGTCTGCACGTCCCGGGGCAGGAGGCTGGGCAGGGCTGCTTCGGTCGCCGGTCGCAGACGTCCCGCCGGGCAGGGCACCGAGCTGCAGCCGCGGGGAAGTGCAAGTGAGAAGCCCACACTGTTGTTTCGCTCAGGGAGGGGGGAAAAAAAAAAAAAAAAAAAAAAAAGGATCCGTATCAAAGGCTCAGCTTTGCTTTGCTCCGCTGCAGTTGGCTTTGTTCTGCAGCTCTGCCTCTCCCCCCTCGGCCACCAGATCCTGTCCCCAGAGGAAGCCGGCAGCCAGGCCTGCTCTGGAGGCACCGTGCGGCTTTGTGTCTGCACAGAGGGACAAAGAAATCGGGGCAGGCTCGGGGCAGGGGCAGCTGCCCAGCCCAGCCCAGCCCTGCGCGCCTGGCCGGGGGGTGCTGGGTCGCATCCTTTTCTAGCGCCGGTCCCCGGGGTCAAGGACTGCAGGGAAGCGTGAGCCGTTGTAACAGGAAAACAGGAAGCGGCGCTGGTGGCGCTTTGTTTCGTTTAGCACTTCGCATCCCGAGGTGGGCTGGGGCCGAGGTGCGTTGCATCACACCGCTGGAGGCTGGGACTCGAGCCGCCGGGCACCCCGCAGCCCATCCTTCACTAGCTAGGGAGGCTCTGTGAAGGGCTTGGTGCCTCTCTGCCGTCGCTCCCGGCACTCATCCTGCTCCGCTGGGGTTGGGGAACCGTGGGTGCCCCCCCGGGAGATGGACCCGAACAGGGAGCAGTGCACATTGCACGTGCTGCTCCAACAGCTCCAGGCCAGACGTGTCCTGCTGATGCCGGTACCACGGGGCGGGTGCAGGATGCCCTTTGCCCCTCGCCGTGCACAGCAGCAGTCGGCCCTGGGTGCCCCAGCTTGCCGTGGGGATGGGGAGGGGGCTGCGATTCACCTTTGCTAGCTCAGCCCCCTGTGCAGCACAGAGCAGCTCCCTGCAGAAATGGCCAGGGGTCATTCCCGTGGCTGGTGGCTGCGGTGCCACGACGGGGAGCAGCGCATGGCTCGGTCCGGGGGGATGCCTCGGGTTATCCGGGCTCAAACATCTGCGGGCGGCCCCGCCGTGCCGTTACACCAGCGTTTGCTCTGCAGGGGCGCGCGGCGGCAGCCGCAGGGTTTGCTCGGGGATGCCTTCCTGCACGGGCGGGCGCGTGAAATCCCCGCTGCTGCTGGGCTGCAGCAGAGGGAGGTGCCCGGGCTGGATTTCTGGTTCGCGCCTCTGAATTTCCACCTGCGGGTGTGTCAGCATCTCCCGTGGCTGCTGGGCTCCCAGCAAGCTGCACCTGGGGAGTGGAGCCTGTGCGGGGAAGGATCTGGCTTGAGGGGGGCAGCCGCAGCCTCGCCGGGGTGGACCCACAGCCACTGCCCCAAGGGCCCTGCCTTCACCCTCTGATCCACGCTGATAATCACCCAGCTGCCAAGCGCCCTTGCGCAAACCCTATCTGTGCTCCCAGGGAAACAACGCTGCTCGCATCGCTTAGGGCTGAAATGGTGTCCTGGAGAGGCTCAGAGCCCTGGGAAAGCTCTGGCTTGCTGCAAACACAGGAGGCAGCTGGGAAGGGGGAGTGGAGCTTGCGACTGTTGGTAGAGGGAAGGTCTCTGCCCATCTCCCGGTTGTGCCATGTGTTCTCGCAGTCCTGGCTCACCTGGGCCACAGGCAGCCGTACCAAGGTGCCGGCTCAGCACCCCTCGCACGTGGCTGGACCTGGGCAAGCCACGGACGGGCCGTGCCTGCCCACGAGGGCACCTCGCCGTGCGCCCCAGCGCGGGCACACGCACACGCACCCCACTCCAGCCCCGCTCGCACCGACTCCGGTTTCCTCCCCGCAGCGGCCGCAGCGGGCGGGATTAGTGATTTATTAATGAAGCGGAGTGCCTGTGCCGCTGGGGCGTGCCAGGCGGAAATGTCTGCTCGGGGAGATTGGATAACCCCCTGGCCTGTTTCCCTCGCAGCCTTCAAACGGCCGCGGCTCCCGGCACCACCGTATCCTTTTCGCCTCGCTGCCCGGTCCTGGGGCTGCCTGGCTGCCACCGCTGTGAGCAGAGGGTTGCTGCCTGTGGGGGGTCAGGGACGCCCCCACCGAGCCCAGAGGGGCAGAACCGTGTGATGGGAGCTGCCCAGGGAAGGACGGGTCTGTTTCAGAGAATAATTTAATTTACGGTGTCTTGTGCAGCCTGCATCTGCTTTGGGCTTGCACACATTTGTGCTAACATCCCGAAGCCAGTCAAAGCCAAACTGTACGGTGTTTGCTGCTTCCAAATGTGTGAAAAAACACAGAAGCCTGGAAAAAAAACACCAAACCCTCAAAACCCAGACTGTGCACAAGGGATTCAGATGGCACTAAATGCTCCCTGAAGCCTTTGTGCGAGTGTATGGCCCCAGTCCATAACGGGGAGGGCAGGACCTGTGCTCTCTTGACTCGGTGTCTGATCTGTGGCACCAGTTACAGCGGAATTTTGGGGCATTTGTTGCCACAAGACGGACGATTGGCTTGTTGCACTAGTTGGTGATAATAGCTATTGCCACTCCATTTGCTTTAGAAACAAAGCTGCTTTTAACTCCAGGGAGCACTAAAGGTAAACAGCCAGGGAGAATCGAGCTCAGTGAGCAATTGCTCTCTCGGGCTAAAACCTTGCTTGGGAAAACGGCAGCCAGGAGCAAATATTTATGGCTGCACTGTAAACGCCCGCGAGGACGGCGTTGGTAAGGGGGCTGCACCGCGCCGGCGCACGCTGGTGGGCTCTGCCCTGTGCACGCCAGGACCTCTCTGCAAGGTGCTTGGGCCTCCACTTTATGATAAACATTTTAAAAGGGGCTTTTTCCAGCACCGATCCATCACCCGGGGTTTCTGGGTGCGGAGAGCTGGAGGCAGGCGGCAACGCAGCTCGTTCCCCCCGGCGCTGCCGCGAGCTGGGGCTGGGGGCGCGGAGGGGCCGTGTGTGCGGCCGGGCATCCCGCGGCTCCTGCCCACCTCTGTCAGCACAACCCGCTTCCAGGAAACGGGCTGGGAGAGGAAACGAGCACTAATGAAGAATCCCCTGGCGAAAAAATGTGTTTCTGTGACCGTTAGATTATTGTGTCCTTGAAAAGCCAGGGAGAGAGATAATAGAGCAGCCTTGCTGCATTCCAGCCCTGTCTTTGGGGACGCTGCCGCCGTGCTCTCCGGGGGCCCGAGGGTGCCCCATCGCCCCCTTGTTCCCTTCCAGCCTCTCCTTGCCCCGTGCTGCTGTGGGGGCAGAAGCTCCTTCTGCACGGCTGCTCCTCCTGCTCCTGGCTTTGGGCCCGGGGCTCCCACCTTGTCCCCCCCCCAGGCAGCGGCCCCGGCCGGGTCATCCCCCCCAGCCTGGTCCTTGGCTCGCAGCAAACCCAGCACCAGCTCTGCAGCCTGTGACAGCCCCGAGCAGGGCTGAGTGACCGCGGGGTCGTTGTCATCCTGCACCAGAGAGGACAGGGCATGGACCTGGGTCCCTACTAAAAACAAGAGGTGGTCACGGGGTGAGCTGTGGCCAGAGGGAGCCGAGCACAGGACCTGCTTTTGAGAAGGAGCCAGGGGAAAAATAAAGCCTAACTTAAAGGGTGGAAATGTTCCCTTCTTTCACATCACTGGGGTGCCTCTGGGTTTTATGCAGGGGATGTGTGTCCCCGGGGCTGGCTCAGTGGGGGCCAGGGCCAGGGCAGCAGCGGGGAGAGCCGCAGCCGTGAGATGCTCTGCAAGCCCCCTCCAGCCCTTAAAGAGGGTGGCACGGTCTGGTGCTGTCCCAGGAGCCTAAGGCACGTGCAGGGCAGTGCTCGGTGCCGGGGCCACTTGCTGGGGCTCTGGGACTGCCCCGACGTCCCCAGAGGTGCTTTCTCCTTGGTGCCTTTCATCTCCTGCACTCAGGAGTGACTCAGGCCAGGAAACCGGGGGATGTGGCCACCCGTTTCCATTGTGCAGGGCCGCCCTGCACGTCGCCCTCGGGCTCTCACGCCAGTACCCAGCGCAGGGCTGCGGCCACCCTGCACCCCGGCGTGCCCGTGGCACCCACACCCCGGCTGAGCCAGCAGCCAGCCGCGGGCAGCGCGGCCGCTGGGGGGTTTTGTGGGCAGCCGGCGGCAACGACATTCCTTCGGAGATGGGACGTTTCTGCTCAGGAAGGCCTGAAAAAAGCCAGGGACAAAGGGGGGAAGTGATGGCGGCTGTGTCTGGAGTTATCTTGCCGCTGCACTTGCGGGGGCCGCTGAGTGACAGCCCTTTTCTGTTTCGCTCCCGAGAGTCAGGAAACACTCATCTCCGCCGGCTCCCTTCCTGCCCTGCCTCGCCCCGCGCTGCGGCTCGCCGGGACCGGGCAGGGGACACAGCCCGGGTGCTTCTCCCGGCCGTGCCCCATGGCAGTGGGCACTTCGGGGGACAACCTGCTCATCCTGCCCTTTGAGCGTGCAGGATTCGAGTCCCTAAATCTCCGAGGCTCAAGCATCCAGATGCCAGGGTGGGCTTCTCATTCATAAGCCTGGGTGGTGATGGAGATGCAGGGCAGTGTGCGGGGTGCCCCAGCATGTTAGCCAGGAATGGGGCACAAAGTGCTGAAGGGACACAGGGTTTGGGACACGAAACCCCGTCCCGCAGCCCAGCTGGCCCCAAGGACCTGTGGCTGCAACCTGCTCCAGGGCTGGAGCTCGGAGAGACACGGGATCAACTGCGCAGGGATGGGGTCCCCCCGGCGCAGCGTCAGCGCAGGGTGCAGGATCTCTGTATCATCCCCCCTGAAATGGGAAGTGAAAGGGTAGCAGTAAAAGGATGTTTAGCTTAACCCTGTCTGCTTTGGAGTATCCTGTGCTGAAATGTTGCTTTGCAGCTTCTCCCAGCGCCTGCTCCGCTCCGGCTGCCAGCGATGCACCTGGGACTTTAACAGCAACAAAGGGATCTGTTTTCTCTCTCTTCAGGGGTGGAAGAATTGCAATAATATTTTCAGTTGGAGGGCCTGTTTTTTTCCACTGTGAAAAAAAAAAAAAAAGTTTTCTTTTTGCTAGTAATATTTAGCACTTCTCAGGCCAAGCCCGGCTCCAAAGGTGTTAGCAAGGAACGACCTGGCACTTCTCTGCCCTGCGAGGACGGCGTCCCAGCGGGCACATGGGGCCCTTGGTGCCACAAAGGGATGGGAACGAGGATTTCTCCTGCCCGTGTGCTCAGAGCCAGCGCACAAACCCCAGGTCCTGCAGCAGAGACCTGAAGGAAGGCGGTTATATGTGATGGGAATCAGGTTTATCACTAGGGCAGCTTTCAGCACTCACCCAGGCTGTCCTGGGGTTTAAATTGTTTTTTGGTACCTTTCAAGGTTGTTTTTAGGAGCTCATTTTTCCTCGCCAGCGCTGCCACTAGCCCCCAGTTCCCACAGGGCCTGTGCAGGGTTTCAGGCCCCTCGGAGACTTTTACAACCCGTTTGGTCTCATTTGCCTTGCAGTTGCAAACAATTCATTTGCAACACTGCAGCCGCTTCTCCAGCACGTGGGGTGGATAAAAAGCCACGGCCTCAGCCCCGTGAGAGCGGAGCTGCTAACCTGGAAGGAGGGGAAGAGCAGCAATTAAGAAACCAGTGGGAAAACAATTTTTTTCTGACACTGGGGCTCCCGGACCAGCTCCCGGTGAAATTACTCCAGCCGCAGAGGTCAGGGAGCACCGCACGGCCCCGTGGCCGGGGCTGGGGAGCTGCTCTGCCCGCTGGGAGGGGGATTTCTGGGGGTCTCCACTTCTGTGGCAGGTTCGGCCAGAGGGACCGTAGCCAAGCTTTGCTGTCAGGTAGTGAAAATAGCATTGCTAGGGAACCAGGTTTCCTTTCCAGGCTGCCCAAGCCAAATTAGCTGAAAACAACGGGTTCCACAATGACTTGGAGATTCGGAAATGGGGGCGTTGTGTTTTCTGTGACATTTATGGACTCCAGAGGGTGAAACATTTTGGATCCAAAACTGAGACACTTGCTTGGGCACGGGATGAAGTGCACAGAGCCTGGGCGCTCGGTCTCCTCTGCTGTTCCCCCTGCCCGGACGGGGTCCCCACACCCAGAGCTGGCCTCGGCTCCGTGCGATGGGGATGTCGCCGCCACCCCTGGGCCGAGCAGTTCTGCGCTAATAACAGACCTTCTAGGGCCAAGTTCCTAAAGTCCCGCAAAAACAGGGCTTTGTCATGGAAATGCTGAGACAACATTAATGGCAGTGTCCCGAACGCAGCTCTAATTAAAGAGAGGAAGGAGAACTGAAGCAGGATGTCCTGTTTGGCTGCCCAGGATGGAAAGCTTGTCACAAATAAAGTGCATTCTCGTACTTTGTCGCTGTCCCTCTGCACAAGGCTTTCCCAGATTCTGCAGACATTAATTTTCTTATCTCTCCTGGATTCTTGTTTCTTTTCTTTTGAAATAGCTCCTCACAAGAATGTGTTTTCTCGGCCGTATTCCCCACCGAGCTTTCAAACACACCAGTCAAACAAATGTCATCTCCTCGAACACAAAGTGAGTGCGCTTTCTACTTCTTCAATAAAATCACTTGGGCACAATAGCTCTTTGGCTCTGAGCAAAGAAACTTTCCTATTAACATCTCCGAATAAGCCCTGGCAAGCAAGTGGGGACAGGCAAATCAAAGCTGGGAGCAAGATGGCAAATGTTTCCTTCAGAAAGCAGCTTTCCGCTGAATTAACCCAGGGTATGGCACAACCAGTCTCAGAGCTGCTTCTGTGAGAGCAGAAAAATAAATCAAAATCAAAATGAAGCCAAGAAGAAAAAGGGGAATTAGAAGAAGTAACAGACAAGGAATTTAGTTCATTGTGGGACACCTGAATACCAATCCTACTAATTTTTTCGCTTATATGTAACCAAGTTCAGTAGCCTGGGGCTGGCGTCAGTAAAGCTCGGACATAAGCTCGGATAACTTGAGCCCAAAGCACTGCTGCAGCAGCGATCTGCTGCAAATCCAGGATGCAAAATCTGGACTGTTTATGGAAAACGAGGTGCGCTCCCCAGACCGAAGCGTCCGTTTGTGATGGAGGAGGAAGCGGGCACGTGACGATGTCCCGCTCCGAGGGCTTGATTTCTCTGCTACCAGCCGGCAGATCGAGATGTTATCGCTCCGGCTGCGAGCCCAGCCGCGCTGCCTTTGCTCGGCTGCTTGCTCGTGCTCGGAGCGCCGACCCTCTGGGCTGGCGCCAGGCAGGCGGCAGCTCGGGGGCTGCTGCGCGGGGTGGAGATTTCTGCATAAAGCAGCCACCGGCTGCCCGCTGCCTGCAGGGCTGGCACAGCCTCCTGCGCGCTCACCAAGCCGGGCGAAGGTGGCCCTTCACTGCTTGGTGGTCCCAGCACCTCTGCTTGACACGGAGAATTCCTGCTCCCCTCCGTTGGGGCGTTTGGGTGACGTTTGTGTGCTCAGAGTGAGGTAGAAATCCTGATGTCTGTGCGCAGCCCTGGTTGGGATTAATTTCTGCTGCCTTCTGATGGCCAAAGCAAGGAGAGGAGAGGGACCAGGCTCCCTGCAGCCCCCCGGGGATTGTGTAGCCCTGTGGGCGATGTAGAGCTCAGGGCTCCTCTCCTTGCAGCTCCAGCCCTGCTGCTGCCCCTGGCCTTGCACAAGGGCTGATGACCCTGCAGTGATCAGCCCTGCCTCAGCATCCCCATCGCACGCAGCCCCCCTGCTCTCACCACAGCAGCATTTTCCTCCCCAGAGGCCATGTCTGGTCTGGAATCCTAAGCCCAGTGCCATGACTCTGCTAAACCCATCCTACCCTGCTGCTATCCAGCCTCACGCATACATTTCAGCCAGTGGGATGCTCTTCACACAACCACCGCTGGTTTTTAGGCTGCGAGCTGGTGGTGCCTTGTTTTACCAGGCTGACACTGGCCCCACTGGGGAAAGCCAGCGGGTGCTAGTGGGGTGAACTGTGCTTTGCTTTCCCTCACCATGCCCTGCGGCAGCCCCCTGGGCTCTCCTGCACTCGGTGGCTTCCCCCGTCCTTCCCTGAGCCCTGCTGGGGTGCATTCCTGGGCTATTTGCACATTTCCCACACTGCTGGCACCGTTCCCTCAGCCCGTCCCCAGCACACCGGCCCAGCTGCCAGCTGCACCGCAGCGACTGGGGGAAAGTTTAGGTCTCATTGTTCTTGCGGGTTAATGAATTACCTCAATGCACCAGGGTGCTGCTGTCTGGGAGCTCCAGGGGAACAGAAATAGGAACACGGGCTGGCAGCTCCCTACCCAGGTATTGCACTGTCATCCTCACCTGCCCCATGCTCCACTCTCACAGCAATCCCAGTGACACCCCAGGCTTGACTTGGGGATGGGCTCGCCCAGCTCTTGACGCCAACAGGCCTGCGAGCAGGACCCAAGGCTCACTCTGGCTTCAGCTGGGGGGGCTTGGCCCAAAACTTCTGGTAGTAGAAGGCAAAAACTGCTGGAGCTGGGGGCTGCCGTGGAGCAGGGCCGGCGGTGACACCATTTCCTTGAGCACAGTGACTCACCGCAGCCGCGGCGCTTCCAGACGCACCTTAGCCTAGTGCCGGGCTCTGCGGACGTCTGACCCCAGCAGAGACGGTGCCCGGCCCGCTCAGGACCGATTGTGCTTGTCCCTCTGGCTCTCGCCCAGCTGCGGTGTTATCCCTCTGCACGCTGGCGGGGGCATCCCTCCAGCTGCATGCGTTTTGCCTGGACAGCTTTGGAGAAGAAAAGTGGAAGCCTGCCAAGGTGTGTTTGGAGAACCGCAGCTTTAGTACCAGAGGTGACTTCATCCGAGCTGTCAGCGTGGGCTGCCGGGGGCTCTGCGCCTGCCCCGCCGTGCCTGGATGCATTGCTGCAGCCTGGTGAGCCCCTGGGTGGGCTGACTCCGGCCACAATTAGTGGCAAAACCAGCACAGAGGCAACAAGGGAGCATAAAATAATGTGTTCAAGCATCAGCCCACATTCATCCTTCCTGTGATTGCAGGGGAGCCCCTCCTGGGAGAAATTCAGCTCGTTTTGTCTCATGAGTTTCTCTCCTCCTGACACCCACTGACATTTGCTGCTGACATTGCCCAGCCGTGGCTGCACCTTCTGGATAAATGTTTTGCTTGGAGGGGACAGAAACTGCTCCGAGGGGCTCGTATGATTGTGTGGGAACTCCTCAGCCCTTGGTTGTTACCTGTGATACTGGCAGCAGGCGTGGTAGGGCGATGCTGTGAGAAGTTACGAGCTAAAGCTTTTTCCCAGGGTTGCTCTATCAAGATGCTGGGTGGCACAGGGATTGTGGCACTCGCCTCCACCAGCTCCAGGGCTGGTTGCCTCAAACGTACAGAAGTGCTGCGTGCCCTTGGGGAACATATGCTTGGGTACATTTCAAGGTCTCGACTACCGGATTCTCCAGCTCTGCATCTTCCTTGGAAATCTGGTTTGCATGAAGGGAGAAAAAAGTACAGAGAAAATTATGCAGGGCCCACTGAAGTGGGGAGTGGTGGTGGGGATGAAAATGGGCAGGACTCGGAGATGAGACCACACAGATAATGTTTGGACACTTAGTCAAGCCCCGCAGGCCTCAGCTCACATCCTCTTCCCAGAGATGCTTGGAAAGGTTTTGTGGCTGACTGAACGGGGACCAGACGTGGTGGGGCCGCTGCAAGGTCCTGACCACTGAACAAGTTGAGCTGGTGCCCTACCTGCTTGTGGAGACGGCTACAAACAGGGCTTTGGGGGGAAAGGCCAGGGACTCCACTAAATCCCATCCACTAAATCTCTTCCTGGCAGTGCCGGGGAGGGACAGAGAGAAATATAGTAAATATTAAAAAAAAAAAAAAAAAAAGGAAAAAAAAGGGACTGTCCCTCCTAAGCAGGAACTGCTGACAGGTCTCGGTGACGCCCTTCACCCAGGATAACTAATAGGGCAGCGAGCGGTGCGCTGCCTGCAGTAGGACCCCGCCGCCCGAGGGATGGTGCGAGCGGCGGCCGGGGCCCTTTGTCAGGAAAAGGCCTTTATGACTATATTTGTGCAGGCAGCCCCGAATGCTCAGACCTTTATTCTTTCAGGCTTTTAAACTAAAGGTCATTTTCTCTTCCCTTCCAGAAGAAAAAAAAAAAAAAAAGGAATAAAAAAAAAAAAAAGTGAATTCCTCTTGACGCAGATCCCCTTCCCCTCTGGATGGGAGTTCAATTGTTCTTGCAAGCAAACTCCAAATCTGCCCCTTGCATTCACTTCCTGTTTCCTGCCAGAAAGGAAACAGAGATTTCGGACTGTGTGAACTAGTCCTTTATTTAAGGATACAAGAAAATAGCTAAACCCTAATTCAGTGGAGCGCTGTGCACTTTACCATGCTGCATTACAAAACAAAGAAAGAGAAACATACACCCGCCCTTCCCAGCTGAATTGTAAACTGCACAGCGATTTGAGTATAATGGGTATTTATGAAAGTTATACTAAAACATCTACTGAAGTCCAATGCAAACCCAAACCCTTCGGCCAGGAAGTTTTTAGCTACCAAAAATAATCACCAGGCCTGGCTAATATTTTTAACGATCATGCGTTCTTGGGAATTTCCTCTTCCCTCCGTGGAGATAAGTGATTAAACAAAATAAAGGCAGTGGCCATTTCGATAGGATGGGACGTGTCAGAGAAAAGACATATCAACAGTTCTTTTTTTATATCTTTTTCCTAAGTCTTGACTTCTGCATTCACTGTCTGGCTTTTAGGCTGAATTCCACTTCTCTATTATGTTGCTGAAATCCAGTGAAGTCAGCAAAAAGACATATATGTTTCCTGGGGAGGACTTTCAAGCCAAGGTATTAGATCCACTAATAGGGAGACAGCTATCTATTGCACATTTTATTAATTTTATTAAAAAGAGACATCGAGTTCTATAGGGATGCATGGTATTTGTCTTTATAATTTCTGCAGACCACCGTTGGTTTAAGGCCTGGCCATTCTTCAGGACTTCTCCGTGGAGACCTCGTCTGGCCTTAGTCCCACACGAATGAGATCAGAACTGGCCTTTAGAGTGTGATTTTCAATACACCAGGTATTTTTAACATAGAAAAATTTAATCAGTTGCAAGGGTTTTGTTCTACAATTAGGTAGTTTTAATATTTCAATTATTGTTGTCCGGAAAGATCGGGGAAAGTTGCTGGGAAAGGCAGTGTTGCTGCGGGCAGGGAGGAGGGCTCGTGGCCCTCAGGACTTTGGTGGAGGATGGAGCAGCCCAGAAGGCGCCTTGCAGGATCTAGCACCAATTTGTGACATGGAAATAGCTTTGCTGTGGTGAGAGGGCAACGTTTCCCCTTTTGGTGACTGCTGAAGCTAGCGATGTGTGAACCGGGGTGAGGGTTTTGGGCATTGGGAGGGTCCTGCCCCTGCACCACCCAAATCACACGCGACTGATGCCTCTGGTGCAGCACATGGCTCTTTGGTCAGACCTGCAAAGGGATGGCTTTTATTCCTTGTCCTCTACTCTCACGACAAGCCTTTTCCTCCCAGTCATTCCTTGTGATGTTACATGAGGATTTCATAGAAATAAATTGCCTCTGAAGGTATTCCAGACCTATATAGTCAGGTCCCTTGTAGGGAACAGCACAGCACCAAGGGAAGAGCAAGCTCCCGGCTCAGTAAATCATCCTGGAGAGACACAAATTATTTTGCTATTATTATTGCTATTCATATATGCACGTATGTCAGGGGTGTTAAGGAAAGTGGCTTGTTGCAATAGGATACAGCTCTCACTGGTTCATTAAAACAAACATTTATCTGGATCAGCTCTCAAATGGTCACGTATCACCAAGGCTTTGAAGCAAGGGGGAGAGTGCCCAGCTTTCCCAGCCCAGCAGGGAGCCAGGACACTTGTGTCCCCGTTCCCTCTGCAGCAGTGCTGTATAGGGACCTGCAGTGAGAGGCCCTTCCAGCCCGGTCCTACCAGCTGAGGAAACCCGTTTTGTCCTCACACGAACAACAAGACACCGAAAACCACGCAGCGTCGATCTGATCCACCCTGTGTGTCTTTCCATTGCACATGGGTTTCAAAAAGATACGGTCTTACTCAAATATTTTGTGAACGCCTGACACCCACTGCAGCACAGGGAGGTATCTGCGAGATACAAAGCTGCTCTGGCAGCATTGAAACCTTATCTCACACCAAAGTGAAGATAAGGGAGCCCTTTACCAAGCTGGCTTAGCAAAAGAGAGGCTCTGGGTTTTCTCCTGCCTCTGTCTTCAATGTTGTCACAGCAGCAGCAAGGCACAGCCACGTCCCTGATGGGCTCAAGCACCCTGGGGTCCTGGTGGCACCCCATACCACGGTGCTGCGGGATGTGGCAGATTGTCCCCTGGTCCTGGTTTGATGCCTGTGCGAGGGACACCAACGTGTACAAGAGTTGGCCTCTGCTCCCTGTCTCTCTCACTTTCTTCCTCTCTCTGAACAGCTTCCCTCGAACCCTGAGCAGAGATGCGGGGAGCGAGGGGGAGCCTGAGCACACAGGGCTCATGCAGAGGAAGGGCTGGCACGCCACACGGACAGGTACATCACTGTGCTTACAGGAAGGGATTGTTCCTGGGAATCCACACACAGCTCTTTTGGTAACCAGCACACAGTCCTTGGCAGCCACGCACCTGGGAGCGTTCCAGGAGCGTCTCGGGGTGGCTCCGGCTCAGGAAGGCACAGATGACGGCGGTGCGTTACGGTAAGGCCTGGCTGATGCTCTGATGCCAGTCTTAATTCTGCTGGGGATGATTTACGGTTCTTGGCAAGCAGGCGCACATGGGATGGCCCTTCTGGGGAGCCCTTTGCAGGAGAAATCTGTGGCGTGGCATCCTCCCCTTTCAAAAGGTGACCTTGATGACACACACGGTGGTGCTGAGCTCTCCCTGCACTTCTGACGCAGCACAGGAGCATGTGCAGAGCTCCAAGTGTGCTGAAAACCTTGCCCACAATGGAAACGCTTCCCTGGCCAGGGGCTGTTGCTCATGCAAGGAGCCTCTGCCTTTGCTCAGCTCCATGTTTGTGGTGCACAGAACCTGCCTGTCTTCTGCGCAACAACCTGACCAGCCCCTTGTGCAACGCGGCGTTGAATATCTAATTAAAAAATTGGTAGTAATTAGCCTTTGGTGTTAATGAGCAGCTATTAGTACCAAAGAGCCCAGTCTGAGGTGGTCACAGGGGTGTCAGCACACCTTGAACAATATCTTTTTCCAAAACCAGAGGCTTCCATGAGCAACAAGAGCCCTGTGCAAAAAGGAGGTCTGGGCCCAATGCTGACTTCTCCTGGGGAAGAGAGCCAGCCTCTCGGAGGTGGCTTCTGGTCCTGGCAGTGTCCACAGAGGATCCGTCCATCCCTGAAAGATGCAGCGAGGTGCTTCCCAGCTGTTGGATGTCAGGAGCCTTTCTGACTCTCACTGTCAAAAAGAAAATAAGCATTTAGGGTAAGATAAAAAACCTAGAGACATGCAAACGAGCTGAAACAACAGGGGAAGACCTCAGGAGGGGCAGCTATCCCAAAGCATCTTTTCTTTAACTCTTTTTATGAACATTAAAAAAAAAAAAAAGACTAATAATCAAAAAGCTAAGGGAACAAATAATCCCTGAAGAGCTCTGCCAGAAGACCCTTCCCCAGTGCCGCTTCTCCCTGCCCAGCAGGGTGCTCGCTGTGCTCGTGATGGCAGTGACCCAAAAACCACTCCGCAAGCACAGACCTATGGGCTGGCCCGGCCTTGTCTGCCCAGTCACCCCAGTCCCATCCCAAACCAGTCACCGAGTGCCCCTGCTCACAGCCTCCCCAGATACTTTGTTGGAGAGGTTTTGTTTTAACAATAATGCTTTTTTAACCAGTAGGGAAATTTCTGTGGGAAAAGTACAATTTTAGTCGATCGTTCCAACTTCTGGACCCTAAGGCTCAGTTTTTGAACTCTGGGACTTTGATCGTTTCCAGGGACCTTTTCCTGAACTCAGATTTCTCAGAGATGGCACTTTCTAAGATGCGAAACGTGGATAAAATTTCTTTTCATATAAAATTTTCACCAGGAGAAGACAAATGTGTTTTCCAGCAAGGCTGCGGTTGTCTGCCAGCCTCCCGAGGCTCTCCCGCGTGGCAAGAAGTGCTAACGAAGAATGCAATCTCTGACCTTGATTAATTACATCTGCACCGCATGGGTGTTCCCAAGGCACCCTCGAAACTCCTTGGTCCTGTCCCAGCACACGAGGCACAGCATAAACTCTGGGCTGGAGTCACTTGTGTCGGCCTCACCCGTGTCTGCACCCTGGGGACCGGCTGGGGGGCAGATGAGAGGCATTTGGAGGTGCCCCAGGAGATCACGAAGTCTGAGCATGCAAAACCTGGAGGTGGTTTTCATCCCAACCCACATGGTGCCCTGCAAGAAATGTCACCACAAGGGAGGAGCTGGCTGAGGTGCAGCTCAGCCAGGGGATGGTCGAGCAGAGGTCCCCGCTGCTGAAACCTGGCTGCTGGGGGCCTTACCCAGCTCTGGTGGCTCTGAGAACTTGGCCATGGCATGGGCAGGATGCAGAGCAGTGCTGGCACCTGGTGCCAGGCCCCCATTAACGTCCTTGCAGAGGAGAGAGATCGTGAGGTTGTTCCAGCATGGGTAGGGCAAATGGGGCTCAGTGCAGGACGAGCAGCCAAAGGCTTTTCTTTTCTTCCTCTGCTCCCTGAAGATGTTCAGGTTTGCAATACCTTTTCCTCTTACACTTTCAGGCTCGAGTGAACATCTGATTCTGCTGAGAAGCAAATTAAATCCCATGGCAGCTCGCAACATCTGAAATTAGGAGTTAAATTCATGCAGCAGGTTTCACGCAGGAATATAAAAGCAGTTCATGGGTGTTAGTCGAGTAAATAGCATAACATCCATTCGACAGGACTGGCGCTTTCATTATCCACAGTTGAGAAAACAGGCAAAGGATGGTAAAATAGTTTTTCCATGGAGAAGAAGCAGCTGTCACTCAAGGATCTGGAGCGGCTCCCGCCTGTAAACATCTGATGCTGTGCTCCTGAACCCACCCCGGGTCAGAGCCAGCTCTGCGGTGCCCCTGTCCTGCTGCACTAAAACAGCTGGGCTGTCCCAAACCTGCTGTGATGCAAAAAGCTGTGAAGGTGGAGATTTTGCCACCTGATTTTGATTGCTGCTTAGTAATTGATTTTATTAGAGTGTCACGTGATGCTGCATGACAACATTTTCTCCAACAGTAGCTTGCAGCATCACAGCTACCAGCTGCATGCTGGCCCCAAAAGTGCCCATCAAATAAACCAGGCGGATTTAGTTTCTCAAGAACAGCTGAGACTCAGAGGGAAAAGACACAATGAGGGGCAATGCTCCTGCAATTAAACAGTGGAGGAAAAATGATCATAAAACCAACACGGCCTCAAATTTGAAGGATCAGCGTGGGCAGGGGGTATTCAACTGCAGCCCCATCAGCTGACAAGAGAGCAGCATGCCACGCTAATTGGCTGGTGCTAATGAGGACCCTGAAGTCCCTCCATCCCCCTACTCAATTCATGCCTGACAGGCCCTGAATGCCGCAGGGCTTTTGGAGAAGCACGTGTCCTGGCTTTGTCTGCCTGCATATCCTGTATCCCGTGCTCGGCCCGTGGTGGGTCCCACCACCACCTCGCCACTGGGACTACCCAAAATGTCACCATGCCATGGCTTGGGGCGGCTATCAGAAGCCTGTGTGTGCTGGGGGACACCAGCAGCAGGTCTGGGGACATCGGAGACGTGTGGATAGAGGTGGGCCATGGGCAAATTTCAAATTTAAAACCACCCGTTTGTGTGGCCCCTTCTGACCACTTCCCGCCCCAGCAGCTACTACAGCAGACACTGCGGGCTGGGTAAACAGGAAACATTTTCCACACATCCCATCCCGCTCCTGCAGCTCCGCCACTGAGCCCAGAGCAGTCCTGCGCGTGGCGGTGTGGGCGGCCGATGTCCCAGTGATGCACCGTGACCTGTGCCGGGGCAGAGGACACAGGAAAGATGGCTTGGGGCCAGGCAGCGGTTGCTGCAAGTGTTAGGATTTGGGTCTCGAGTTGTCCCCAGAATTCAGGGGCTTTGGTCTAGAGGAGTGGGGAGGATCGTGATGGTGCTAGGGGCCTTGGGAAGGCTCTGTGGCTTGCGGGGCTGAGAAAGCTGTCAGCTCTGACCCTCAGTTTTCAGCGTCCCTCAGTTTTCAGTGCTGCCTCTTCTTGCAGGCAGTGCAAGCCATCCATGCAAGCCCTATAACTTTCCATAGGGAGCTTGAAAACCTGCACCAGAAAAGGCTGAGATAACGCCCTCCCTGCACACACACGCGGTGTTTCATGCACAGCTGAGCACAAACGGTGGCTAGAACTGCTCCCGTGGAGTCCTTCGGCTGGCAATGCTCGCGGGAAGCAACCCGCGGTGTAAAATCACCTATTGCTGGAAAAAACGATGGGATGCAGAAAACAGCCCTTGAAAAACCCTCGTGCCAAGGAAAACAAGTGGGGTCTTTCTTTAGCCATGCGTTTATATAAATAAACATGGGAATATTTTGCGAGCCTCAGGGGACTTGCCCGGAGTAGCATTTTGCTGAATCAGGGTGGGAGTCATCCTCGGCTTATTGTAAGCCTGCGCACAAGTGTGCTGTGCTGCCTGGGCCAGGAGGACGCGGTGCAGCAAGGGCCGGGCCCCCGGAGCTGCCCTGTGCCAGTGGGGCAGATAGCACATGGGCTCTAACATGGCTCTGGTGGCCAGCAGCAGATCAAGGTTTTGAATTCGGATTAAAAAGCATGCTATTCCTCCTTTGAACCAAGGTCACGTACAAACATGCACTTAAGTGGAAATCGCAGTAAGCTTTGCTCCAGAATGGCTCTCAAAATGTGGGAGCTGCGGCCGTTTTTTCTGCGCTCCTCTCTGCTGCCCGACGCTAAAGAGGCCGTCTTTGCTGGGTGATTTCAGTGGGTTTGGTGGCCCGAGTGTCTCACTCACAGGTGGCCCTGTGCCTCACTCACCTCCAATACAGGGACAGTGCTGTGATGAGGGTGACAAGCCAGCCAACAAACTGACTGATCGCTGACGTGTAACCTAAATTTTGGGGCGTCCTAAACACTGGGCTGGCACCCCACATAAATATGGCCCCCTGACAAGAAGATGGCCGTCAGCCCCGCCATGTTTGTCATGGGTCGTGAGGGCAGCCTCACCGCAGTGGGGGTCCCCACCAGCCCCTTCTGAGGGGGGATGCAGGGAGGCTGTGGCTGAGATGTGCACCAAGGGGTGCGAGGCAGGAGGGTGGGGGCGGCAGCCATTTTAGGGCTGCTGTGCGGTGCAGGTGGGAGCCCAGGCGGGCGGGCAGTGCCTCCTCCTCGGCCGCCTGTCCCTCCACATGGCCCTGATGGCGGCCAGCTGTGTCCCCTCCATCTTGGGGACTGGCAGGCACAGGGTGGGGGCGCCGCCCCACAGCCCCTCTCCCCTCTGGGCATGCGGCAGCCGTGTTTGTTCTCCTCACAGCGCCCGTTATCAGCACACAACACACACAGGAAGTCCTGTCTGGGATTGTCCATCCCCGGCCTGATTTATACAGGAAGAAAAGCATAAAAAGCCACCCTTCCACCTCAGCAGTCACCTCCTGCCTGTGCGCGGCCGGCGGCCGGCCATGCGGGGGGTGCGAGGCGGGCACCCGGGCCCGGGCCCGGGCCCAGGACGGCCATGCGGGGATGGCGGCTGGCAGCCACAGGGCAGTGCGGCAGCAGGGACGGTCCCGGCACGGCGGGGGACAGCGGGGCGCCGCAGGTACAGTACGAGACATGGCCATCGCCACAGAGGGGACAGACTGGGACAGGATAGGGTGGAGGGGTTGTCCTTGTCAGGCTACGGTGGGGTTTTGTGGTCAAGGATGCAGCACTGACGAAGCACTGCCGAGCAAACAGGTTTGCGAAGCATCCCTCGGCTGCGCTGCTGCCAGCTGCGTGTGTGCCGAGGGATGGCTCCGGTGCTGGTTTGCTCAGAGCTGAGCCCAGCCCATAGCACTATTATTTTAATTCACTCCACTGGTGCTTAGGCTGTTTTCCAGGAACAGAAGAGTCCTGGCTGCTGGACAGAGGGTTTATTTTAGCCCCTGCGTATGCAAAGGAAGGCTGCAACGCTTGTGCACGCAAAGATACATATATAAGACAGCTGGAAATTCCTAGCAAACTGCCTTTCGTTCCATCATTCCTTCTCTTTTTGCGTCTGTCTGTCTCTCAGAGTGCCTCTGCTGTAACCCCACGTTGTTCATCCTTGCACCTGCACCCTGCTACCTGCGCCCATTCCCCCTGCACAGCTGGCGGCAGTGGGACCCCGGGCCATGCTGCTGCTGCTGCTGCTGCTGCTGCTGCGCTGCTGATTTCAGGTGGCAGTGGCAGAGCTCGGCCCCTGGGGACAGGCAGGACACAGGGCTGGATAAAGCTCTGGGCAGGGACTGGCTTTGCTGAGGCTGGTACTGGATAACTGCGAGCCTGGAGCGTGCTGTGGTTTGCATGCCAGGATCTCAGCAAAGCCTCTTAATTTATAACCATGGGTGTTACGCATACAAGTTTTTTTCACCTACCTGCAGACCTGTGGGTCCTACCCTCCTAATCTGTGGCATTACACAATACAGGGAGAATGCTTTCAGTGGCTCAGTGGGGGTATTTGGGGATAAAAAGTGGGCTGTGGGTAGGAGCAGCAGGGCTATCCAGGCATGCAGAGCAGGACCAAGCCAGTGAATAGCTCGACAGAAATAATTGGCTATACTTTTTCACAGGGTCTAACATTCACAGAAGAAATAATAAGGTTATACAAATGATAAAAGTAATGTGAAAGTGGGTTGGCAAGCTTTGACACTGCCTGGGAGGTGGTGTAAGACAGAAGCCCAGATGCGGCGCTTGGATCCTGAGCCTCCCCTGCAAATGCACCTCTCTGGGTATCAGTGGGGTTAGCGGTGCGTACAGAAAGCCCCCAGTCTGCCCTGGCAGGCTCTGAATGTTGTTCCCTGTGATCAAGAATTCATTCTGGGGATTGAGTTAGTTCCTCTCTATGCTACAAAACTATCAGCTCTGTACAACTTTCCCTAGAGGTAAGGAAGAGAAATTGAATCTGGGATGCAGGATTATTTGAGCCATTTCCCAGACTCTGCTGCTGCAGATGGGGCTGGCTCTGGGGAGATAGATTTACAAACTGCAACAAATTAGAGTAAACGAACCTGACTCACAGTCACACCAGCAGCAGGAGGACATGCTGAAACACAAGGGAAGATTTAACTTGAGCTTTCAGACCAGACAGAGAAGGAAAAGGAAAGGGTCTTTGCAAACAGAAGAGGGTAATAAAAAATGTTATTTAATTCTCTGTCCCCTCTCCCAAAGCAAACCCTTGGCTTCCTGGTCTGCCTGTAGCTGGGGAGGGGATGGCAGAAAGGAGCTCCGCTTAGTGCAGATTTCTGGAACTGGAGACTTTCTCCTGATACTGAAGGATAATTAGAGAAAAAAAAAAACCAAACAAAACAAACAAGAAAAAACAGTATTGTGCTAAATGCTCTCACTGGCATGGCTGTGATTAAGAGAGCAGCTGAGCCATCCATGCAACTCACAGCCATTCCCACTGCACTTTCCATGCGCTCCTTGGGGAGTGATTCACTGGAAAAACGCAGAAGGGAAAGGCAGGGCGGGAACCATTCCCTACTGACTAACACTACTTTTTTTTGCCAGGGAAATTTCACAGAAAGCAGCAAAATTCAGTTTATTCCTGAGTGAGATGAATCATTTCCCAGTTTTTATACAGCAGCCGTTACTGCCTCCCCTAAACGTATATAAGAACTGTGTGTACTAAAAGAAAATAAACATGGCTGCAAGATGCTGTCCTGTTCACACATTTGTGTTTTGCACAGCTACAGCTAGGCTGCTGTATGTCCCTTTAGTAGACTCGATTTATAACATACTGGTCCTGCTTGTGGAGTCCTTACTTACTTACAGAGAAAAAAGTCGCTTTGTGGGAATCAGATCTGGGTCATAATACGCATAGCACGGGCGACTGGTGGTGAGAGACCCAGTGCTATGGGCCAAGTACTTTTCTTGGTTTGACCTGCTTTGATCCCACTGACATCAATGGACGCCTCTAGATTTCCACTGAGATAACTGGTCTGCAGCTGACGCAATGGAGAACAATATGGAACATAATGGAATAGTGGGAGGTCTTTTTCCTCACAGAGTTCTGCAGAGCAGGGGCTGCTCCAAAGCCTAAACTTTAGTGTAAAGCTTACAAACAGCCTTACGAAAAGCCCGAGCAGAAGAATTTGTCCTAAATCAGGAAAAGCAGATTCCCCCTTTTTTTGAATCAACAAAAATTCCTATTTCTTTCACAAGCACTCCCAGTTCTGTGCCAGACCCCCGTGGAGGCCAGCGAGAGACCATTATGCACAGCAGGTATGCAGCCAGCCCTGGTTTGTAGCAGCTGAAAAGTTTTGCATCTGTATGTGTGTCACTCTTCTGTCTGTGTCCCCATCCATCCACCTCCAGCTGCCACCTCAGCACCTCTGGCCCCTGTTTTGGGAAGAGTTCCTGTACGTGGGCACATCCTGGCTGGTGCAAAGGGCTATAAGCACTCCTCTCTAGGAACGGTTCCCGGTGTGGGACCTTAGTGCTGGTCTCTTATTAGGTCTCCTCTGTTAATCATTCCTTTTTCATGCCGACAGAGCCCCTGCCGCAGACACTCTCCTGCCCCCCAAGCTCTCCTCCTACACGGGGAGCCCTTGGTGCCCCACGGGACGGTCGGATCCAGGGGTGGTGGCAGTTTCACCTTCAAAGCCCACCTGGTGCGTGGTTTGAGTCCCGCTCTGGGCGAGGCTCGGTTTATCTTGTAGTGCGCGCTGGTGGTAAAACCAGTGGGAGACGAGGAGATTTAACATTGTTCGATCTGAGAGGGAGGTTGTGCAGAAACATTTCTTTCTTGGCCCGGAGACAAGCATTAATATTAGATGTCGTGGGAGTACGCTTCTGAAGTGCAAGGGAGAAAGTTTCGGAGGAAGCAGGGAAAATGCCAGCCCAGGGAGGACTTCAAATTCACACAGACTCTCAGTCGTGAGCCAAAATCCCTTACTGCCATTGTCAGAGGCTCATCACACCTATATTAACAGGGCCAACAGATCTGATCTTCCCCCACGCTGAACTGGCATAACTCCACTGCCTTCAAGGGAACTTTGCCAGGCTGTATCCTGGGGGATTTCCTCCCGGCATAATGAATATTAGCATACAAGACACTGAATCCTCCCTCTGAGCGGAGGATTAAATGCTCTTTTAATGTGCTATATGCAGTTCTTAAGCAGATAACATGGGCACTTGCTTGTGCAAAGATTTGACCAAGTAAATGGAGCTGAAAAGCAAACATTTTGCAATTCAAATAATTGCAGAAATTTAAAATTGCTGCAGTGTACTTTGGGAATTGTTGGGGAATGGCTGAAAGGGCGGTAACAAAGACCGTGGAGGTGTTGTGCTTAGCCCTGCAACGTGCTGATGTCCCACGAGGAGCTGAAGGCTGGGTGCCGTGAGGGAACGAGTCCATCCCCTTTCTCGCCATGCCTGGGGACTCGTGCAAAAGTTGCCTGGGGATTGAGGGAGCTTAGTCCTTAAATAAACGTGTGCAAGTGTTGCAGATGGTAAAATACGGTGTTGGGATACAGCGGGTGGGATCATAAGTGAGCAGGAGGGAATTTTGATCCACCCGGGCAGCGTCAGCAGGGATGGGGCACCCCAGAGAGGTGGGGCACCTGCTCTTGGGGGTTCTCGGAAAATCCCAGCCTTGTGCACCAGGGAAACTGCTGAGAGGGGATAGCTCAGGGTTTAGTGAAGCCCTGGCGCTGCCTTAGGCGTGAGGCAGCCCTGCTCTGCTCTGCCCTCGCTCATATCCCTGTCTGCTGTATCCCAAAGGGTGCAAAGGCACTGCGGGTCTGCCTGGCCTTTCCCACCAGGATCGCAGGAGTGCGACCCCACTGCAAGCCTGTGTGAGTGAGGGGACGATCAGGCCCCGCTGGATGCTCCTAAAGCCCCCACTGCCCAGCTGTACTGCTCAGGAGGGACGAGACAGCCCTCCCGGCACCCTTCCACCATTAATGCTGTGTCAGTGCCTCTCCAGCATGCCAGAAAGCCTCCGCGCTGCGAGCTCAGGGCCGATGCCAGACACGGACGCTCTGTGGCCACGATCCCGTGCTCACCCTACACCCCGCTCCTCAAGGAGCTGTGGGGTGCGTCCGGGAAACCCCCACACCGGGTCCCTCATGGGCAAAGTCAGGATCCCTGATACCTTCCCGCAGGACGCAGAGAGTGTAACCACGGGCTTTTTCTGTCCTGACAGTAAGAAGCCAAGATGCTGCTTAAGGAAAGGATCCCTGCTCGGGACAGATGACGGAGCACCGCGGATAAGGTGAGCGTCTCGGTCGCGAAATTAGATGTTGTGCTTTCAGTATGGTCAGATGCAGAAGCTTTCCACCGGATTCCAAATACGTTTTGCAACTATGAGACAAGCCGAGTATCAGGCACTGTTCATCTCCCCATAAACCAGAAAAAAAACAGTAGTGCTGTCTGCATAATAAGATAATTACCGTCCCTTTGAGGCTCTTGGGAAAAGTTGCCTGTGCTTTGCGCTTATGAGATTACGTGAGCTGAAATCATCCCCCAGAGGTTTGCTGGATCCAGGCAGAGTGAGCAAACCCTCCTGTTTCCTGCTCGTGCAACCTTAGACGCCGTGCAACGCGGCGCTGCGCTTCCAGCGGCGTCGGGAAGCCTTTGCCCGGCTGCCGGAGGGATCCCGTCCCCAGCACGCTCCGTCCTTCCCGGTTGATGAAGCTCTTTCTCTACAAGCACGTCCCGGAGCTGATTCTCATCTGCTCTGTTCCCTTCCCTGGGGAGGGCCTGACCAAAGCAGTCTGTGCTCCTGTTACACGGGCCCACCTGAGAGCCCCGCACCAGTACAACCAGCACGCCCCGGCTTTCCTGGGGGGGCGCAGCATGACCCAGGGCAGCTCCGAGTCAATCGGCGGATCCACGGGGAAATAGAGGGGACGGGCCAGTGATCCCGGCTGCTCTTTTGGAGCCATTATTGTTTAACTGGTAAACATTTCCTTTAAATGCCTACATGGTTTCCAAAAAAAAAAAAATTAAAAAAAGTTGCAAAGCGTAATGGGAACAAATATTCCCGGGGGGGTGTATCCTGCCATTCAGCGACACATCAGGCCCCTGCTATCTTTAAGGCTGGCTCTGTGCAGAGGCAGGCGCCTAAGTCATTTGAAAAACAATAAACCTCTGTGCTCTAATTTCCCAAGGAAAAATGTAGACAAAACGAGTGGCGCTTTGGCACAAAGCGAAGCGCAGAATTTTCTTTGATAAATAAGCAGGCATTTAACACCAAAAACCTGCCGGCAGCTGGGGGACCGGCCTGCCGCATCTGCCCCAGGGCGTCCCAGGAAACCTCCGAGCATCCTTTAGGGCTGGCCGAAAAGCAGCCTTCCTGCCCTGGCAGTCCATTGCCTGCTCCTGCAGGACTTTGCTGGTGTAGTGAGTTTTGTGATGAGTCCAGGGGGATTAAAGGGGCACGGCGGGACCCTGCGGCCCAGCGTTGGGTGGCGGGGGGAAGGTGATGCAGGGCCACGTGCAGTCTTTTTTAGTGAAAGAGAAATGAATTTGCACCGGTGACGGACGATTTCAGGAAGCCTGTAAGGGGACGGGGGCTATGCTGGGGTCTTCCTCTCTTGCCCTTAACCCGCTGCCCACCCAGGAGAGCTCTCTGCGGGGAGGGGGCCGGGGACCTCGCGCCCCCCTAAATGCTCTGGGGGCTGTACGGACGCTCTGCAGGTAAGCCCGGACACCAGCACCGGAGCAGCACAGTCCCCTGCTCGGATCCAGCGACAGCCCCGGGGACACCCCAGCAGCACCCCCCCTCACCCCAGCACCCCCCCTAAAGGGCCAGACCCCCCCCCCCGGGACCCACCGCATCCCTGGCACTTGTCACCGCGTGTCCCCCCCCTCCCGGGGCCGGGCTCTGCCCGGTCTCCGAGCATCCCCCCGGGGCATTTCGGGGGGCAGCTGGCGGCCGGCAGGGGGGGGTCCGGAGGAGTTGGGGGGGGGGGGGGCATCAGGGCGGGGCCAGGCGGCTCCCCCTCGTGTCCCGGCGCTTCCCCCCCCCGCTCCGGGAGGCTCCGTTTTTCCTCCTCATTGGGTCGGGGCGGAGGGACCGGCTGGGGCTCGGGGGGGGGGGGAAGGAAACGCCGGGGGGGGGCCGCGGCGAGGCGGCGACTCCGCGGCTCCGCCACCGCCACCGGTGAGTCCCGGCGGCTTCGGAGCCCCCCAGGGGGCTCGGCACGGCGGGGGGGGGGGGGGGGGGGGGCGCATCTTCGGGGGGCGAAGGGGAAGGCGGGGGGGGGGGGCAGGGGGTAAAAGGGGGGTAAAAGGTGGGGGGAGAGGGCTCGGGCAGCGCGGGGGCGTTGGCGGAGAGGGGCTGGGGGGGCTGGGGCAGGGGGCGGAGAGGGGAGGGCAGGGGGCGTCCAGCCCCGGGGGGAGCGGGGCCGTGGGACGGGGGTGGCATCGCTGAGCCCCGCTGTGCTGTGCCTGCACCCTGGGGGGGGTGCTGGCACCCTGCGGTGGGTGCCCGCATCCCGGGTGCCCCCCCGGTCCCCGCAGTACGATGTGTCGTCCCCCCCCCCCCCCCCCCCGGTACCCACGTCCCCGCGCTCAGCTCCGCGGTGCTGAGCAGCATCCGTCCCCCTGCCCCTGCTCCGCGCTGCTGGCGTCCCAGCCTGCGCGGGCGGCAGCTGGAAGGGGTCGGAGGGGGAAAGCTGTGTCCCTGCTGCTGGTGCTGGTGCTGGTGCTGGTGCTGACCCTCCCCAGGGGGTCTGGGCACCGACCTGCAGGGCTGAGAGCGGCGGTCTCGCCTCCAGAACCAGGCCACGCTGTTGGCAGAAATGCAGCTGGGGGGGGGGGGGGGGGGGGCATCGCGTCCTCCTGAGGGGCTGGATCCTCTGGCATCACTTTGGAGGCAGCCCCCAGTTCGTGCCGCTGGCATCACCTGGAGCTTTAGCCTGGGGTTCGCGGGCAGAGCTGGACGAAGCGCTGCTCACCTGCCTTGGGGGATGGATTTTCCTGCTGCTCACCTGCCTCCGGGGTTGTATTTTCCCGCTGCTCACCTGCCTTAGGGGTTGTATTTTCCCTTCGGTTGCTGCTGTGAGTTGGAGAGCAGGCTTGGAAGCGTAATGGGGATGTTTCCGGCTGGCGGGAGAAGGACCCACCAGAGCACAGGGCTGACCGAGGAGCCTTTGCTGCCCCCTAAACCAGCAGAAGCTCAGATGCACCTACATAGTTTCACTTGCCAAGCCGTGGGGCTTCATCTCATCATTCAAGAAATGAGAAAGACACTGAAAAAAGGCTTTTTTTTTTTTTTTTTTTTTCAAGCCTGAAAAGATTTTCCTTAAACTATGTGCTTTAAAAATGGAATACTAGGATAGATAATGGCAACAGGTTGGAGGATCTTCTGCAGCTTTGAAGAGGCCGATTTTCACAATTTTCATAAACTCGTAAAAGAGACAAGTATAGACTATAATATCTTCCGCTTTCAAAACTTCATCTGATACTAAGCAACCATAATTTTATGACCCAGGGGAATACTCAGACCACTTGAGGTAGGGCAGTGCTGCTCCAGTTCAAAGAGAAAAACAAACCGTCTGTATTTTCGGCTTGTGCCCTGCGTTTCTTCCCTTCCCCACAGGGAAAGCTCCCATGGTGGTTGCAGGAATTCTGTGGGAGGACTGCGATGGTTGGCAGGGCTTGACTTGGAGGCTTCTGGAGTAGCACCACTAGCCCAGGATCTGTGCCTGTAGGGAAAATATGCGTCCCAGTACAGCTCTGGGGAAAGCCCCTGTCTGAGCAGCAGGGATTTAGTCCGTCTTTGTACACCAGTGTCCCTGGGACGTCTCCAGAAGGGATGGGGAGAAAAAATATTCTTTCACTGTGTTTTAAAAACTTTCCCACAGGTCTTTCCTGGTGGTGGAGCTATGATTTATTAATCATTAGAACATGAAATGTACTGTTAAGTTTGGGAGAAAGGTAGGAGAATGGAGGGCTGCAGGCTGCGTATCACCAAAATCCTCCTTACCTCCTCAAAGCCAGGCTCATACCTTGGTTAAGACGGGCCCAGGAGTGTGCAGCTCCCCGCTGGGTGCTGGACCCACGGGGACACCTGGGCAGCCAGAGGAGCGGGGTGGCGACGTTGCCACCCCTTGCCGTGCTTCTGGAGCCAGGCCCTCAGCTTCTGCACCGGGTTCAGTGACGGAGCGAGGTCCTGGCTGCGTTTTACAGCGATTCAGTCAATTCACTGCGACGCGCAGCTTCCGTTGCACAGCCAGGCCGAGCCATGTGTCTGCGTACTGACCGTGACGAGTCCTGGTGCTGCTTAGCCAGCCTTTGCCTTGCGATATTGCACGGAAACAGGCACAAGATGCTTGCCTCTAAGGGGCAGGAAGGCACAAACCCCTGCACGGCAAGGGATCGCCTGTGTCGGGTACTCTGCTGCGGTCAGACCAGCCATGGGCTCGGGGCTGGTGCCAGGGGATCTCAAAAGCAGCGGGAAGCTTCAGCACGTTTGCTGGGCATTGAGCAGATGCAAGGCATGCCAGTTTATCTCCAGATGCAGGCCAGGTGGAAGCCTTCATCTCTCTGTGCCTCAGTTTCTTCACCTGCACAAAGAGATGCTGCTGCCTGTCTTGGAGGAGGACTTGGAGAGTTACAGGTCTGTCGATTTGGGATGATCATCCCTAACAACTTGGCGTTAGGAATTGTTCCACAGAAGTTTGGGGATGAATCTGCAACTCTCCAATCCATTCTCATCCCACATCGCCTGGGGATTTTAAAACTTCTGGGTAGCTCTGCAGCTTCAGAAGGATGCTCCCTGCTGTGTTGTATCCCAGTAAAGCAACTCCTTTTTCAAGGTTTAATCAGAAAGAATGATTCTTTCTTTAATTGTCGTATGTTTAAGGTGGGTTTCTTTATTTCTTCCTCCTTTAACTGCTGCCATCCGGAGGCCAACTGTTTTGTATAAATTAGACACTGTGTAAATTAGATATTGTTATTGACCTTCTTCAGCCCTGTTTCATATTTGTCCTCTGCTAGAAAATCAAAGCCTCTTTATTTCCAACTTGGTTAGTACTGACTCTGCAGACGGGACATATGGCCCTTAAAGCACTTTTCTCTGGCAAGAGCTTGTATTTTAAAGAGAGGAAGATCAGATTTCAGTATGTTATGTGGTGGGAAAATGCAGCTTTACAATGCTGTATGGATTAAGAAATTACAAGCCATTGTTTTGGCCTTGCTGCCTGGAATTGGCTGCATATTTTAAATGATGCAGGTTTTTTCTGTGCAGCCCAACGAGGGCAGTACAGCCACCCCATCCCACCCTGTGTGGATGCCTCACAGGGAAATTTCTGTTCCCTTAGAGCTGACCTGGCTGTCAATCTCATGCCGCGCCCTGCTTCCACCCCCTGTCCCCATCGGATGTTATCGGATGTCGTCGGCTGGGTATGGGCACCACGTGTTCACACCTTTTTTTTTGCTCTGTTCCAGGGTTCCCCGCTGAAGCGTGAGACATGCAGTAGGAGCCAGCGCTTCCCACCAAGGAGTGACCCTGGTCCTTGCTGCACAGCCCAGCGCGCAGCGGGAGGGGACAGGACATGCCCCGAATCGGCTGCCTCCTCTCGGGACTCGCCTTCATCCTCAGCACGACCAGCACGGAGGGTTTTGCCCGGGCGGGGTAAGCTCCTTTTTGTCTGCATCTCCCAGATCTGTCACAAGCACATGCTGAGCTGTAAAGGCATGGCTCGTCCTCACCCGGTGGTGGGGAGCTCTGTTCAGCCAGCTGGATGTGCACATGTGGGCACATAGCTGGGCTGGCAAGGAGCTGGGAAAAGGCTCCGCAGAGCCCTCCTGGGGCAGCCACATCTCGGCAGGCCCTCGCTGGGGTCTGTTTGCTGGGCCACTGAAGCGAAAAACTCCTCTAGAGAAAATGCCCTGGCTCTGTTTAGCCCATGCAGGGGACACAAAGGCACTTTGGCTTTTTGTCTGGGAGAGTCAAAAGCTAAACAGGCCCTGAGCTGTTCAGGAATTATTATCGTCCCTTTCAAGCACATCCTTGCACAAAAATACTCGTGCTGTCTTGCTATCGTGCCAGTCAAGCCTTGCAAACGAGCCATCAAAGCAGGCTGCCATCTCCCAGCTCTGAGAGGCGGCAGCGTGCAGGGGATGCAGGTATTAAAAGCCCCAGGGACTGCTGCAGCAGTTGTGGCCCATGGGAGCAGCAGCCCCAGCAATTCCCCTTCCCTTTCCTGGAATTGGGGCTGACACAGGCCCTGCATCCATCCCAGCACGACCTGAATAGCCACATCTCAGCTCTCTGCTGGGCCAAAAGGTGCCTAGCGCTCAGCGCCCCTGTTCCTTCCCTTGCCAAAAGGAGCTCGAGCTCAGCCCCTGCCCCGCAGATTCGGCTCACATTTTCTACAGAGTTTGTTTTTACGTTGAAATACTCTCCTCTAGCATTAAACCTTTCACATTCTGGTCGTGACCATACCCACAGGCTGAATTCCTCTCTCACACGCACACACTGCAGCTATAGCTTTATTATAAAATCTGCAAAGCAAACAATTGCCATTTAAAAACTGTGTCTTCTGTAACATTAACCAGTGAGGCTGAGAGGAGTTTTCTGGAGTTAATGGAAGCCATCTGATGTCCGTGTTAATTCCCAGACTGTTTTATTCTAATTTTCTAATCGAGCTGGGAGGCTGAGACAAGCAAGCAGGCTCCTCAGTGGGACTGACCTGCTTGGGCTGGAAACTGTTGAAGAAAAAGAATCTTTAACTGATACCGCTTTGGCTGTTAACCTTGGGAAAGTTTTTGACTGGATCTCAGTTATCTTAGAAGGAACAGAGGGCAACTTTCCTCTGTCCTCCACCTTTTTGCTTTGAGCCTGACCCTTTCTGTGAAGTCATCAATTTTTTGGTGACCACAGAGGCATCAGGTTCAGGTATAAAAAAGTCTCGGAGAGGAAAAAATACACCTAAAATTGAACAGTTTTAGAGGAAAGGAGGTAGTGAATGAAAGGAGAACAGCCCTGAGTGAATCCCCCCCCTAAATCTAGGCCCTGCCTGTCCAGGACAGAGGAACTGTGCAGGGGTGAGTGGACGAGGGGGCGTCAGTGCCTTCGTGCCGGGCTGGGAAGGAGGAGGCCGTGCAGCCCGCAGCGCTGCCAGCTTTGTCTCCCTGCCCCGAAACAGCTTGGAGTCACCTCCGGGGTCACTTGGGCACTGAGCCACTGCCGTTTAAATAGCCCTGTGTAATTTGGGGTTGTCAGGCTGTGTCCCCAGCTGGTGTAAAGCCCCTTTGGCGTGTCGGGAGTAGCGTCGGGGTCGTGTCCCAGCTGGGGCCTCACCCGTGCCCCTCTCTGCTCAGCCGCAGGGCCTGCGCCGCCGAGCCGCGGAGCCGGACGGCCGCCTACACCGAGTCCCACGTGCAGCCCGTGTACCAGCCCTACCTCACCACCTGCCAGGGCCACCGCCTGTGCAGCACCTACAGGTGAGGGAGCTGCCTGCTTTCATGAGCAGGAGCTGGAGCCGTCGCAGCAAAGCAGCACCCGGAGTGGTGTGGGAGCGGGGCCGGGGGGGCTCAGGATGGCCCCCGATGGTCCGTCCTGCAGCTCAGCCCCGTCTCTGCATTGCAGGACCATCTACAAGGTTGCCTACCGGCAGGTGTACAGGCAGGTGCCCCAGCACGTGGCCTCGTGCTGTCCCGGCTGGAGCAGAGCCAGCAGCCACGCGCTCAGCTGCAACACAGGTAAGGAGGCCGCTGTGCCACCCCAGGGCCAGCGCTCGCTTTCCCTGTCCCCAACCCCCTGTGCCCAGGTAGCTCAGGTCCCTGGATGAGGCCCCAGCAGCCAGCTCTCTCGTCTACTGACACCAGTCCAATTCCCCCTGTAGGAAAGCATTTACATTTGTAGCCTCCAATAGCACAACTAAATGTGGCTCGATTTCTGATTAATTTCTATCCTTTCTCTGCTGCCTCACAGGCCTTTTTCCTTTGGGATTGTTTATTAACTTTATGGTCACCAGAGGATAAATAAAATGAGTAAGTCCTTTCCATATAAATCAGCAGTAATGGAAGAGAAATGCTTTCAGGAGGAAATTGTGATGTGCAGCACAAAACAAACACAAAACACATCAGCAGCTAATCTGCCCCCAGCAGAGCTCGGAGCTCAGCACCAGCCACTTCCCAGGCCTGATGCTGCCTGAGCTGCTGGGGCTGCAGCGTGGCCCTTCTGCCCTGGCCCTGTGCTGGTTGCAGGCACCTTGGCCTCTTTCCAGGCTGCAAATCCAAGGTCTGTTCGTCGCACTCCAGCTGTGCCCCACACACCCTGGTGCTGCCAGCACTGGCCAGCGCAGCCCCACCGGGATGGACTGGTGCAAGGGTGTGCTGCTCTGTGCATGTGCGTGGTGCGTGCACACACACGACTGTGGTGGCAGGGGAGGGGGCTCGGGACCCCCAGCCCTGCCAAGTGACGCTGCGTCTGATTGCTCTTGCAGCTCTCTGCCAGGTGCCGTGCCAGAACGGCGGCCGCTGCGCCTTCCCCGGCCGATGTGCCTGCCCGCCCGGCTGGACGGGGCTCTCCTGCCAGACAGGTACTGCTGCGCCCCGCTGCCCTCCTGGCCCATCGGTAGGGGACAGGGACCAGCACTGTGGCTCGTCACCAAGCCTGGTGCTACCCAGAGCCCAGAGGGGAACCTGTGTGTGACCTCTCCGCACACACGCCTACGCATCCTGCTCCAGGGCACCGATGCCTGCTGGTCCAGCCAGGAAAGCAGGGAAGCTCCGAGCTCCCTGTGGCTGTGCTGGTGCTGCCAGATGTAGAGCACAGCCCTGGTACCCACATTTGCTCTTTGCTGCTGCTCCACACTGGGTCAGCACGAGCAGAGGCTGTGCTCTGCTGCGACTGCAGCCAGCAAAGGGCCTTGTGCAGAGCAGCCGTCACACTCACGGGGTCAGCCCGAGACTCTATTTGCAGTGACCCATCTCCCAGCCTTTGTAAACTCATGCTGTAAACTAAGACACCCATTTACTGCACAGACTAAATCTGTAAACCAAAAATATCCGGCAGTGGAGGGGAAGGGTTCCTCTCCTGCGTGAGAGCAGCTCCTTGCTGGAGCTCGGGGAAATCTGGCAGAGCCGAGGCAGCAGTGTTCGACGGACCTTAGCGCACCAGCATGGTGCAAACCACGTCTGCCATGTCTCCTGGCTTTCCACCCTCCTGTAACGCAGAGGAGGAACGTGTGGCATTGACCCATGCTGGGCAGGGCAGGGCCGAGCGCATCGCTGACAGCTCTGGCTCCAGCGCGGGGGGAAAGGATTTTCCCACTGCCTAGAAGAGATTCGCCCGGGCGTGGGAAGCAGCTCTGCTCATTTTGCTTTGTGGGAACAGCTTTAATAACTCCCCCGTGTGAGGAGAGGTTACTGGGTTTTATACACACTTGAAAGGCTGATAGCTCCTCGCCACGGCTGGCTGGAACCAAAACCCCAGCCGTAAATCCAGGATGAGAGCCAAGCACTGCGAGAGGCAGTGCGGGGCCTCCTGCGCCTGCCTGCTCAGGGATAGTGACCACCCCAGCCAGAATTTGGACATTTCTGAGCTTATCTTTTGTTTCTGACTCTTATATATGGGGAGACCAGAGCTGTGCCCAGCACAAATGCCAGCGCGGTCTGGGCGCCCTGTGCCCTGCCTGCGGTCCCATCACATCAGCATGGCTCTGGCAGGGGAGCAGCAGCACCCCTGCTCGTGTGGCACCGCCGTCCGCGCCCCTCGTCCCCCGTGAGCATCTCCCCCCAGCCCCGTCCCCACGGAGCCATCCCTGTCCTTCCAGATGTGGACGAGTGTGCCGGCCGGAGCCACGGGTGCAGTCAGCTCTGCGTCAACACGGCCGGGAGCTTCCGCTGTGCCTGCCGGGATGGCTTCAGCCTCGCTGCCGACGACAAGGCGTGCCAGCCCGCGGGGCTGGGCCCCGGGCCAGGAACCTTCAGCCAAGCAGGTAACCTTCTACTGAGGCGGCACAGCCCCAGCTGCTCGGGGCCTTTGATGCAAGCTGGGATTACCTCTCAGCATCACAAGGTGGCTGGAGCAGGACTGGCAAGAGACAGGAGAGGGGACAGCAGCCAGCACCCATCAGCTTTATTCCCAGTGACCCAGGAGACCCAAACAACCGCCCTTGTGCACGAGTTCGGCCCCTGCAAGGGTGACAGAGCCCGCTGTGGCATGCGGTGGCCGGGGCTGTGGCTGTGCTCTCCGTCATCGTCGTCGTTCTTCTCGCAGGGCATGTCTGGAGCCACGAGGAGCATCGGGCGCTGCTGGTGACGGCCCATTATTACTTTTGGTACGCGCTGTGACACTTCAAACTCGTACCGTGAGTAATAATGCGCTGTGGCCAGCACTGGCATCGTGAGGGCAAGACCTGGGAGAGCAGGGCAGCCCCCTGCATGTGCCCTGCCACCTGCCTGCCTTTGTCCCACGTCCAGGGTCCTCAGCAGGGACAATCCTTTGAGCTCACCATGGGACAGGGCAGAGCTGGGTGCTAACTAATCTCCTGACAACACGGACATTTTGTCCTTTAAGCATCGAAGCCTGAAACGCTCCCCCACTTTGTTCTAGGTACTCCAGCGGCCAGGAGAGGCGTGCTTTCAGTAGCGCCAGGTCCAGGTACCTGCGCTCGGAGCAGGCGTTGGATCTCATTCCTGAGCCCTGGGGTTCCCTAGGAGGGCAGCAGCAAGCAGCAGTGCTTGGCCTGAGCCCAGCACATCCCACTTCACCTCGGATAAATTTAGGGTTTCTACTAACTGACCTTTTCTTGGTGGTATTTTTTTCAGGTCCCTCCGATGAAATGAAGGAAGAAATGAAAGACCTGAAGAACAGAGTGGAAGCGCTGGAAGAGGTGGGTGTTCGGTGCACCCCTCTGCCCCTTCCTTCCCTGCCCAGCCGTGGCCCACGGCCGTGCACAGCCGGCTCCAACCCCGGGCTGTGTGCAGCCAGGCTTTCCCTCCACCCCTGCTCTATTTTTAACGCCACGCCGGCCTCACGCAGGCAGGGATCAGGCAAGGATCCCAGCTGTGCTCCACACTGCCGCAGAGCCTCGCAGCGGCTCTTGCAGCATGGTGTCCCTTTGAACGCAACCAAACGTCCCGCCAACACTGCTCCTGGCTGGGGAGGGCATGCTGACGGCTCCCCTTCTCCCCGCAGAAACTCCAGCTGGTGCTGGCCCCCTTCCACAACCTCGTGACGTCTGAGCCCGAGGACGTCGGCGCGGACCCCATCAGCCGGCTGTCCCACTCCCTGCAGCAACTGGACAGAATCGACTCGCTGAGTGAGCAGATCTCCTTCCTCGAGGAGCGGCTGGAGACATGTAAGTGCCCGGAGGAAGGGGGATTGAAGTGTTGCACTCCACCCCTCCACATTTCTCCCCAAGCAGTCAAGCGCCACCAAGCCGGCCTCAGACCTCAGACCGCGGCTCTGCTCCGCCAGCAGCCTGGGGCTGTTTGTGCCCTGGTGCAGGGAGGAGGCACGGAGGTTGGCCACAGATGCAAGCCAGCCAGACCAGTAACACACACGCCACTATTAATCTGTATCTCCCCTCAAACTCAGCAGCCTGTAATTAATAAAAGATGAACACAAACAGCCCATTAGCTTCATTTCAAAGATGTCTTTATGGCTGCAGCGTCTGATTGCCCTCGTAGCATCCAGAATAGCAAGACAGGCACACGGAAACGTGGCTCTGAGACAGAAGCAGAAGGAGCCCACCATGAGCGGTGGCTCACATCTCAGTCAGCACCTTCACCAGCTCTGTTCCCTTCCTGTAGCACTGTAACTTAGTCCAGGATGAAGTGAAAAGAATCCCAAACCTGTAGGAAATTAATAGCCCAAAAAGTCAATCAGGAAAGTTTAGGGAGCGTGCTGAAGCTGGCAGATTTATGAACCTGGGAAGTTTTAGGCATGTTTCTTCTTGAAGTCTATAGCACAGGCCTTTGCCATGCAGCACACCAGAGGAGGTGTCTTAGTAGCAAACTGAGCAGATTTGAGCAAGGGGTGCTGGTGAGAGCTGCCGGTGTGACCGAATGTGGCGTGTCCTGCCTGGCATGCTCCCCTGCAGCACCGCAGAGCAAGGCAGTGCTGGAAGGGTGTCCTTGGGCCCATGACGATGGCCCAGAGCTCTCTCTGGAGCACTGCAGTTTGACTCGTAGTAGAGCACAAACCGTGTAAACACTTTATTTTGATCTGCAGCTTGTAGGCGATTCGCAGCTAATTTTCCTATGAAAAAAATCCTGTCCAGCGTTCCCAGAACCCAGCCATGGTTTGGCTGGCTCAGCAGCTGGTGTGCAGCAGCAGCCTGCTGCTAACTGCAGAGGGGTTACATGGAGAGACTAAGGGGCAGCGAAGTTTCAGGGCATATCCAGTCCCAGCTCACTGCTTGTGGTAATGGTTTAGATATAAAAGACTGCAAAGAGCATTCTTGAAGCTTCAAAATGACCCTTTAAAAAAAAAAAAATCTCAGAAAGGGGTAATTATCAGAACCACCAAGTGTCACACAGCAGACCAAGTTTCCTGGCATTGTCCTGTACATATTATTAGTGACAGCACCGAGGAATGTGAGTAACATCACAAGGTAACGTGGATTTCTTCCAAGGGATGACTCCAGAGTCCTGAAATTAGCTTCTGCCAAGCCTGTTCCAGCAAGCAAAGCGTGCTTTTGTCCCTCCCATGTTCTTGGAAGTCCCCGGAGGACACAAGACCATTCTTTCTCTCCAGTGAGCGGTGGGGTTTGCAGGGCATCCCATGGAGAGTTACGTAGCCATCCATTTTCTGTGCCTTGTGAAGCATAACGCAAAGGTATAACTGCACCCCTCAATTCTCTGCCCAGTGGGGCTGTGTGTAAGGCCTAAACAACATTTCCTCTTCCTTAAACCACCGGTGAGGGCACGAGGTTGGATCTCAAGCCATAACCCCTTGAGCCCCTCCAAGCCTGCATTACCCGGGTTAGCACAGACCGTGTCAGTGCTCGGCGGGCCGCTGACAGCCAGCTGGCAGACAGGCTCATCACTGTGTTGGCTGCTCTGCGGCCACAGCTCCATCCCCAGCCCACAAAACCTCCCTGGGCTCCTGCTCGGGCCAACCGAAGCGCTGGGGGCTTCAGCAACCGGCAGAGGCTGCTTCCAATTACTGTCACCCAGAGCCACGGGCTGCGGTTGGGACAGGCTGGTCCCAGGCAGCGTTATTGTCACTGCTGTCCCCACCTCGGGACGCTTTGTGCAGGACTCCCCAGGCCCAGGCAGGGCTGGCGAGGGCTGCGGCATGCCAGGGAGGTGAGCGCCACGCTCCCAAAGGCAGCAGGAGGGAGCCAGGAGGGCGTTGTTTGGCAAAGGGAAACCAGCAAATACGGGTGACGTTTATAAAGGTCTAGGTCAGCCCTGTCATTCTGGGGAAAGAGACAGTGAGAGGATTTAGCACCTTCTAGAAGACGGGGATTGGTTACGGCCAGCACAGGAAACCCTGCGCTTCTGTGCCCACCACGAGCTTGGTTGGAGGTGCCTGGTGCAGGGTTTGCCTGCACGTGCTGAAAGTCCGACTCTTGGTGGGTGCAGCCTGCCGTAACAGGTTCTAGTCGTGTGATACGAGCCCCCAGGGAGTCAGGCAGTACCCCCCAGCCCACGCACACATCTCTGGCCAAGCAGCGGGACAAGAGAATTGCATTAGCTATGAGCCAGTTGCTGTCACCACACCAAACCCCGGCTAACAACACCGCTGGATTTATTTATTTATTTTTAATCTTCCCAGGTTCCTGCAAGAATGAACTCTAGCTGAGCGCCTGAGGAACTGGAAGAAGCGGAGTGCATCCGTAGCGTTTATCTCGCTCTCCAGCCACAGGCTGGGGCTGAAGCCACATCATCCACAGGAAGACACAGGGTAGCAGGAGAAGGCTGGTTTCCCATCAGCATCTCCGGCGTTTTCTCTTCCAAGTCACCTTGCCAAAGGTCACGCAGTTACTTCCAAACTGGACTCCTAAACCTCGAGCATCCCACCCCACTCCTGCTGGAGGGGCAGACAATAAATGCCGTACCTCACGCTGTTAGCGGTGCCTGAGTGGCTCTACGTGAGGCCGTGTGGTGCTTGGTGGTGTTTGGCTTTTACTTGGTGTCACCCAGAGACATCGCCCAGGGAGCCTGGGGCACAGGGGGGGTTGTGCTGCGTGCCCAGCCCTAATTCCCAGCAGAGCACAGCCCTGACCTGGGCAGGACAGTTGTCCTCCACGTCCCTCCTGAGTATTCTTGGACTTTCTCCCAAAGAAGGTGCAGACAAGGCAGGTGCTTTTTTGAGCATTTGGAGGGCTGTGGATTTGTGGCAGGGGGCAGCCCCAAGCCAGGCAGCGCTGCAGGGAGGGACGGGTGCAACTGGTCCCTGCAAAGGTACTGCACGGGGCAGGTACAGGGACGGGTGCCCCTGCTGCGGCACCTGTCCTGCCCCTGGGGACCTTCCTCCCTCGGCAGCCAGCACTGGAAGGGGGCTGCTTCTTTGTATCTCCTTAGGGTAGCTGCTGCAGCCGCTTGCTCTGAAATGACCTGCTTAGCTCAGCCCTCTGCACCACCCCCGAGCCCTGTAGAGCAGTAAAGATGATGCTTTTACACGGGCCTGAAGGCAGAGTCTGGTTTTACCTGCTCTAATGCAAAACCTTTCCCCACGACACTCCCGTCATCCGCACAGAGCGGACGGGGACAAACCTGTGCAGCTCAGCCATGCCAACAGGGTGACGCCAAGCAGGGGACCAGTCCTCTGCACACCTGGATTCGGGGCCGAGGGCCGACAAATCCGTTCGCTTTCACTGGCACAGTGCTGGCTGTGGGGCAGTTGGTCTCTCCCTGCCCTACAGTTGCTGCAGAACATGCCGCCTCCCAGCCCTGTTTGCTCGAGCCCAAGGTCGCAGGTGCAGCAGAGCGGATGTGACCGACCACGTACAAGGCTTTCCTACGACCACAGCTGCAGGAGGAGCCACGTGGGTACGGCCGTGCTGCAGGGTTGTAATAAAATAAAGCCTCCTGCTGAGCAAACCGAGGCTGTGGACCTGTTACTGGGGGCATGCAGCTCCCCAGGGCCCTGCTTTGAGATGGGCTTGGAGGCACTGAGACAGGTCCCTGGGGGTCTTCGTCCTCCTGCCTCAGACCAGGCAGGGGCTCAGCACGGGGCTGTCAAAACAAGGTTGTAAAATTGCCACCGGATCACCAAACCCTCCCCTTGCAGGACCTGAAGGGTCAGCACCGTTCCTGACAACAGCCTTCCTCCCCCAGCTCCCACACAAGACCAGGAGTCTCCTTTATTTAAATAACCAAAAGGTGTACTTTTTTTTTTTTTAAAGCAAATACATTATTCTCACCCCAATTAAAAGCGAGCAGCAGACAACGCACAGAGGCACCACTCCCTCCTCCCAGGTGCTGCAGGAGTCACCCCGTGGCTGCTCTCCTGGGACCTGTCTGGGTTTAACCTCTCTGACAGCCGCTCGTCTGCCACTCTTACAAAGTGCTGGTTCGGTTTCCATCCTCCCACCCTGACCCATCCCACGGGTCGGACACCTGAGACCGTACCGTAAGGCCCCTCCATAAAGCCCCAGCCCCCTGCCAGCTCAGCCCAAGCGCTCCCTCCCCTGGGGACTGCTGGCTGCGTGGGATCCCCCCGCCTCGCCCAGGCAAGGCTTTACCCCCAGAAATGCCCTGTGAGCCCAATTCCACCAGTGCAGTCACAGACAGGCTGCAAGACCTGGTTGTATGGGTTACCCAAGCAGCCCCAGGGGGCTCACCTCAAGGTGTTGCTCCCTGCTCCTTCAGCAGGGGTGCCGAAGCCTCCCTGCACCCTGGAAGCACCTCGGTGAGCCAGCCCTGCTCTTCGCAGAGGGCATCGGTGCTCCTGCAGCTCCCAGCAAGGGATCCAGGAGCCCTGCCGGTCCGCTACCCCGGAGCGCAGGGGAAACCCCATTAGCTGGACTCCTGCTCTGAGGACTGAGCTTATTCCCCCAGGGGAAGAGCCGAAGCCTTCCAAGCTCCGCTGCTCATTACAGAGGCAGCTCTCACACCCTGTGGCTCCTCCTGAGTTTTGCATCTCTCGCGGAGCAGCAGCTCCGCTGAGATCAGCCCACAGACATGGGAGAGGCACCATCTTTCGGCCAGTGCTGACCATGACAAGACGAGCGTGACGGAGCCCTCTGCATCTGGAACAAGTACCACGGGCACCGGGATGTTTACTGCGAGGGGGTCGAGCAGACAGCACAGCAGGGAGCCGGCAGAAGTTTGCACCAAGGAAGCACTGGGGCAGCCCAGGTGCCTGTCCCGCAGTGTCCAGAGGCTTGTCCTGAGCACAGCTTGGCCCAGGACCCTGACAGATCTGTGCAGTTCTTAATCAAGCTGTGGCTCTATGCCAGCAACAGGCGTGGGGTCTCATTCAGAAGATGACTTCTGGCAAGGCTGGACGGCACTCAGACAGCCCCAGCCTGCTTATGCTGGCTTGGTGAGACCGCAGCTTCCCTCTGCACTGCTGCACCCCTCAGTGACCAAGAGCACTTGTTCAGACAGGGGAAATCCAAGCCCTAAGAGACATTTAAAAGGCTGGCTGGCCGCATGCACTCCCCTTTTCTGCCCACCTGAAGTTATTGGCCCTAGGAGCTTTCCACAAAGTGCGAAAGACTTGGCTAAAGAGTGCCTGGGCAATGCAGAGCCCCAGCACAAAACGCTGCTGAGACCCAAAGGCATCTCTCAGAGACAGCTGTGAGCTCTGCCCTGCCTGGGGAGGACACCGTGCTCCCAGCACGCACGGAGTTGGGCTTTTTACCCAATTTTCAGCCTGGTCTGAGCAGCGTCACGTGCAGATACGCATTGCTGCCTGGTGGCTTTCCATCTGGGGCCGTACAGGGCCAGGCCAGCACCTAACACAGGCGTGGGGACACGGGGCAGGGCCCAGCCTCCAGCCAGGCTTTCTTCATCGCCCCACAGCAGCTGCCCGAGCTGGGGAACTCACCTCTCTGGTCATTGAGCCCTTTGGTAGCACAAGTTTGATGCCTGAGAAATACAGAAAAAGGAGACGTTTCATTGCAAGATAATGTACCCAGAAGAGAAATCCACTCAATGGGGAACCTCAGCGCTGGCTCAACACGCCTCGTGTGCCAGTCCACGATGTCCCCAGAGTTAGAAGTCACTGCAGAGGAAGAGAAGTTCCTTGGGTATTTGGCAACAGACAGGTCCCTTCAGCCACCACCGCATGGTGCCGCCACTGGAGGAGCATCTAGGACGAGTCCTTCACCTCGCCTGGGCGGCCGGACAGCCTGAAGAGGGTCTCCCTCATGGTGCGGTAGCATCTGTCGGTAAGGTCAGAGACATCGTCTGATGTCAGGCCTTTGGTCTCTATCGGAGGCAGAACCTCAACCTTGATTTTGCCTGGGAAGACAAGAAGAGCCTGTGAGAATCCCCCACGCGATGGGAGCGCTGCTCTCTGCCCTCCCGGGACACCTGCGCCCCCTGCCCAGCCCTCACCCCCCAGGGCTCCAGGCACCCACCCTCAGGCATCCACCCCTGCCAGCGCAGGCTGTGCTGCCCTCAGGGGAAGAGATCGCTCTGGGAATTAGGCCCTGTCCTGAACAGCTGCACAAAGCAAACGGCAAAGCACTTCCCATGCCCCAGTCTGCAGAGCAGGGCAGGAGAAGAGGCTGCAGGTTCTGGCAGCGTCGTGCTTTGGGTTAGGCCCCTCCGCCCTCAGCAACAGCCAAGCCCATGCCACATATCAGGGTGTAAATCCACATCAGGACCCAACACTCTCCTGAGAGACTGCAGGAGCGGCTGCTCTGCAGGGTTTTCAGCCAAGGCTGGGGCGAGCACGCAGGGCTCAGCCTGAGCCAGGCGCTCCCTCCATCTGCTCCTACCCGGCCTCCTACCTTTGGCTGGCTCTGCTGAGCCAGGCGCGGAGCATGCAGAGCTCCCAGAATTAGAGTTACTGATCCAAGCTGGTTGAAAGCCAACTTTCTGCCCAGCACTTTCACTGACAGCCTTCTGAGCATTAATACAACTTGCAGAGGGGTCCCTGCTCTGAAAGGCCAGGAGGCAGACCGTGCTTGCTTCTTCCCCAAAGCCCGAGCCCTCACCCAACGCCCCTGGCTGTGCCAGCTATGAGAGGGCGAGGTGGTGCCCCGTTCTTAATGAAAACTTGGCATATTTAATCGCATTCTTTCCCGAGTTAACCCAGCCCAGGCTCTGGTGCCAAGCGTTTGAACTGCCTCCACACATCTGCCAGCAGGGCTCCTCCTGCTCAGCACCGCTTCCCTCCCACCAGATCTCCACATGGAGATGGCATCGCCCCCCCGTCTCTGTAAAGTTTCTTTCGTACCTGATGTGAATAGATTCTTCTTTGGGTTATAGAAGGTGGTGAAGGAGGAATACACCACGGGGATCACCGGGACCTTGGGGAGGAAGAGGGGAAAGTTACTCGCACTGCAGCATTTCCGCAGCAGCCCAGGGCAGGGCAGAGACAAGCCACGAGTCCCACGCAGCAGGGCTGGCTCTGGGCCGTTTGGGGCACACAGCCCCACAGGGGAGGCTACACTTCAGTCTCAGGCAGCACTCAGCCTGGCTCCTCCCAGGGCAGGCTTCGAAACGCAGGTAGTTTCCGACCTGCAAGCACTATAAGGTGCCTGTTTTGACAGGCCTTCTGTGCTGGGTAAGCACGAGCGTGGGGCAGGCCAGGCGCTGTGCCTTCAGCTGCTCAGGGAGGGCGTCATCACCAGCAGCCCGTTGTTCCCAGGGGAGCCTCCGACAGGCAGAGACACAGCCGGGAGGGCAAGCACAGAGCCACGGTGTTTTAGTGCTGGTAACACAGACACAAACTGCAGTCGGTGACTCACGGGGAGTGTAAACAGAGGTGGGTGCCGTTTCCGCCAGCAGCCTTTCCCACTGGCCCCACCACCCCGCTGGGGTTGCACCAGCCCTGGCAGGAGCAGGGATGGCACAACGCAGGCTCCACCTGGGCTTGTAGCAACCCCCCGGGGCTCCGGTTGGACACCACCACTCCTTTAGGAGTGCCGGCAGCCCAGAGCCAAGGAACCGTTTGTTCCCCCACTGACTGCTCACAGGTCTTGTCATTTTGGGGAGGGAAGGCATTTAAGACAACGCAGAGCGGTGCCATACGGCTGCCTGGGAAGGAGCAGCTATTTCTACGAAGAGCAAGCCCAGATGTTGCTCTAAAGCACGAGCATTAATAAACCCGAATCAACACTATCCTATCGCAGCCTGGGGGATTGAGAAAGGAATTGACAGCTTTGGGATCCTCCAGGCGAGCTCTCGAGGTGCAGGGCCCGCTGGGCTCCCTGCCAGGGGCGAGCTCTGCGCTGCGGCCGCTCTGCCAGGAGCTGCCCACGAGCCAGCCAGGAGGACCTGGCCCTAAAGCAGTTCTGCTCAGGGGTCAGGTGCGCCCATCCCCATGCTCTGCCCTCCAGATGGGACACCAGGACCACAGCAGTCAGGAGAGGGGACAAGGCAGCTTCTCCGCCGCCTGCGGCCACCCACTCCAAGGGGTCGTGTCACTCCTGCAGGGGAAGGGAGAGGCTCTCAGCTCTCGCTGGGCAGTGCTTGTGACACCTAATGGTGGTTTAACAGAGGAGCGCAGCCGCTTGAGAGCGAACAGACCCTGCGACTGTACAACCAGTCTGCGATGCCACTGCAAAAGCTTTCGGGGTCCCCACGCAGGGGCAAAGCGCTGTTACCTGTGCCTGGACAGCGACGTGAAACGCTCCCTTCTTGAACGGCAGCAAATCCCCGGTGCAGTTCCTCGTGCCCTCTGGGTACACCCACACCTTCACCTGCACGCGGGGAGATAAGGCTCTGCTCCAGCAACCCACTCGCAGCACTCCCTTCCTGCTGGCTGAGGCAGCAGCAGGACTGCCACGTCCCCCACGCCACCCCGCCGAGGGCCGCGGTCACACTCACGTTATCGGTCGCCATAGTCTTGGCCACCTCCGCCATCACCATCTTGGCACTGCTGGTGCTCTTCCTGTTGATGAAGATGACACCACCGAGGTAGATGATGAGCCCCACAGTGCCGGCGTACATCAGCTCCTTCTTTCCCACCTGGACACAGTCGTCGGGCAGGACCTCCATCAGCCCTAACGTGACGGCAGAGGGTGAGACCCAGCAGCCACCCCCTCCCCAAGCGCCTGCACTTGGACGGGACAAGAGACACGATCCGAGGCGGGGAGGGGATTGTGATGGCTCAGGGCGAGGGGAGACCCTTCCTGAATCCAGCACGGAGAGAGAAAGCTGGACCAGCTGCCTCGGTAGCGTAGACCAGTGCCAGGGCAGGGGGGCTGCGTGGCCAGGAGATGCCAGCAGGGTTTCCCAGGTGGCGAACAAGAGAAGTGCTCCCTCCCTCGGGCCAGCTCCTCACCCATCATGTCGAGGATGCTCTGGTGGTTGGACACGATGATGGCAGGGCCCTCCACCTCGAAGTTCTCCCGTCCTTTCACCTCAAACCTCAGGCCAAAGAAATACTTGAAGGTCTTGACTACAGTTTTGATGATCCTGGGGAAGAGAAGAGAAGAACGGTCAGACAGCAGCAGGGCAGGGATGTAACAGGGTCTGCTGCACCGTGCAGCACCAGAGTGGGTGGAAGGAGATGAGAATTGTGTTACAGCCAGCCTCCAGTCTCATTTGCCCTTGGTTCGCCTAGGTGCCTGTCCTGCATGACTGGTGCCATGTGCCCAAGGTGCTTCGGTTGCTAAGCACGGTCCTCTTTAGTGGGGAAATTTTACTGGAAGCCTGGGGGAAGCCGATTGTAACTTTGAGCCCGGACCACTCCTCCTGCTGCCAGTCCCACCCATTTATTGCTGCTCGTTTCCCTCTGTGTCACGGTCTGCTCCAACGCTACCGACACTTTCCTGCTGCAGTCAGCAGAGCCCCACAACCTGCTCTGACAGCTCTTCTAGGAACTGCCACTCCCCAGCGCATGGCCAACAGCCTGCGCCTTTCACCCGAGGAATGCTCTGCTGATCCTGCTCACTGCAGCGCTGGCAGGTGCTGCTTAGCAGGACTAGCAGTAGTGGGGTGTCTTTACCCTAGGGGAGTCCAAGAAAGGAGGAGAACAAAGGCAAGAAGCACATCCTGGTACAACGAAAGGAGGCAAGCAGTGAACGGGATGCTCCCCACGCAGCTTGGCCTCGGGGAAGTGCCCTTGGCAAAGCCATCTTCAAGCCAAGAGCTTCCTCCTGCCAGTTCGGTCCCCCAGAAGACCTTCAGGTCTGTCCACCAAGCTCCTGGCTTCCTTCCCTAGTGCCTGAAGGTCAGGGGCTGGCAGGAGGCACCAGCAGCTCGGCTCAGCCCTGCCAATGCATCTCGTGGGCTGCCGTGCCCTTGCTGAGCACGGACAGCCCGGGCTCTGTGGCCAAGCCCCTGGCAGCCCGCGGGAGCAGGACCCGTCGCCACCGCCCCTGGGCAGGTGGGAGCTGGGGACCCTCCAAGTGGGCCAAAGGACGCAGGCAGAAGCTGGCAGCACACGAGGGCTATTTTGGGCAGGGGAGCAGCCATTTGCCAGGACGGGAGGCGGAGGAGCTTGCACATGAGCAAAGCCCCCAGGAGCAGCCACCAGCACAGCTCTGCCTCCCCTAGAGCAGGCTCGCGAGCTGACCTGCCTCCAGCAGGCACCCGGACACCCTGTACCTTCTCCCTGCAGACAGGGGATGGAGCTTCCCTCCCTGCAGGAGGGGAAAGAGGGACAACATCAGCTTCTCCCCCACCACGGGGTCCTGCTGGAGGGGTACACACCACCACCCACCCGGGAAGCATCTCTGTCACCTGGGAGGGCAGGTGAGCAGCCAGCAGGCATCTCATCCCAGCTTGGCAGCAGCTCCCGGCATCTGTTCCCCAGAAGTTCTCCCCGTCCCTGCCATCAGCTCTTCAGCCACAAGCTCTCATCCGCACAACTTCCCTGGCTCGCTCCTTCCCGCAGCGAGGGCCGTGTTTCCGCGGGGTGCCCCGCCATACAGGTCCCTGGGGCTCTGGCTTTAACGCCAGAGTTCAGGGCAGGCCAGTGGCCGCGGGTAACTCTGCTGCGTGACACAGCTGCTATCAGTCCCCGGCATGCAAACCTGCTGCAAAGGTCAGAGCCGCACCCAGGGCAGGGAGGCTGCAGGGGTGAGGGGAGCACGGCCCGGGCAGGGACAAGGGGCAGGTGAGGAGAGACGAGGTGACACAGTCCAGTGAGGGCACGGTGGAGGCCATGCCACCGGACTGACCTAAATCCCACTTCTCCTCCCTTCTGACTGCCAACCAAAGGAGAGGTCGCTGCTCTGCAAGTCACGCTGTTCGGAAGCTGCCGGGAGAGGCTGGTTACACATTACTCAAGAGCAAACCATCCAACTTCCTCCTGCCAGTAAGGAGCGAGCGCTTCCTTGCACAAGATATGGCCTGAGCTGCTGAAAGAGGCAAAGGGGCAGAGCTCGGGGCAAGTGAAGAGGAACTGGGCGATTGGCAGCCCTGCTTCAGCTGGCCACGTCACCCACGGGGCTATGCAGATAGAGCTTACCCCCCTCCAGCCGTGCGAGCAGCTTCCCTGCTGGTGTGGAGGACCCTGACTCGGTGCAGTCGCAGCTGCAGGCAGCTGTAAGTCTGATGTACTTGTTGCCAGGCACAAGGAGCTAGTGGATAAATGAGAGGGAACGTGCCTTTCCAGCACATCTGCAACAGCTTGAGCCTGAAATCCAGCAACGCCGGCTTCACACGCACCACAGCCTGTGACAGAGGCTTTTTTAGGATCCTCTGATTTTGAAGGATTAATGCAGGCTGCTTACCAGATTGGAAACTCTCTCGCAAGAGGTTTCGCCACTAGATAAACAGATCTATCTCTATCAGCCATGGAGGGCAACCTCTTCCAAGTCACGGCGACTTGGCGCTGGAGCCAGGAGCACAGCAAGGACAGGGTGTTCTGCGCCAGGCAGCGACGCCGTTATCGCTGTCTGACCACCAGCATGTGCTCTCCTCCAACCCCTTTCCTCGCGGCGGTATAAACAGTCTGGGAGATTGCAGAAATAAGGAGCTTGTTAGATCACCTCAGCCACAGACCTCCCAGGAGCTAGGATACGCGACCAGGATCATCAGCCAGCGCCAGCGTGTGGAAACGATGGGCTTAAGTTACAGAAAAAGGGTGGTTCTGGCCAAAATTCAGCTCCGAGTTTCAACAGGAGAACTGTTCAGAGCAAGGGGTTCTTGTTCCCAGCAAAGTTCCTTTTTAGTTTTACAGATTTTAAAAGTTTTAAAGGGGTGGGAAAAAAAAAAAAAAAAAAAGAAAAGGGTGTTTCCATAACTGACATCACAAATTCTATGGGTTGCAGGGTTGGTTGTTGACTCCTGGGAGGAGGAGACCTTGCGCTGGAAAGGTTCTCCGGAGCAAGCCAAGGAAGTCAATGCCCGAGACGGAGCTGAGCAGGAGACCCTGGGGCACAGAGTGGTTCCTAACGCCCGCAGCCAGGCCATCGGGGCGCGTCGCAGAGCATGGCCCGGGGCAGGGCAGCGCGCAGGAGGCAGCGCGACCCACGCCGCACTTCCTCCCGACACCGCTCGCTCCGCCCCGCGCGGGGCACTGGGAGCTGCATCACACCCCGAAGCAGCCAAAGTCCAGCTCCACCGGCTGGGATGCTGCCCAACCTTTGATCCACGAGGATGCGTCAAGGCACCAGGGCTCCACTTTCACCCCCGAGGAAAAGGTCCCCCCCTCCCTGCCCACAGAACTCAGCCTGCGGGGCAAAAAGAGAAACGAAGCGGGGCTGACAGCGGGGCCTGGTAGCAACCAGCAGCACAAATCCTCACGTAGAGGGAGGACTTTGGACAGAAACCACCAGAGACGCAAGTGCTAACCCTGCCCCTAAAACACTCCTGTGCCTTCACCCACACAGGGGCTGCTCCTCTGCAGGAGCACCCCGGGCTCATCCCCAAGCACCGAGCACCCCGGGATGGCCGTGGCAGGACCCAAAGGCCACCAGCACGCCCTGGGCAGCTGTTTGGTGGCCAAGTTCTTCGTGCTGCTCCCCAGGCAGAGCACGGGGGTGTTTTTAAACGGCACAGCCATGGCTTTTGGAGGAGAAAGCACTGCTGGTGTCCAGCCTTCACCAGAGGCATGCCAAAGGGAGAGCCCTAGCATCACCCCACCTCCCCGCTGCTCCTGCCGGGGTCCCCAAACACAAGCACGGAGCAGGGGGCAGACAGGGGGGCTCCGAGCCCCCCCCCAACCCACCCTAAAGCCTGGAGGCCACCCCCAGTCTGTGCTCCGAGACATCTCCAGCAGCATCCCCGCGGCGTGGGCAGCACAACCGCGGTTCCCCACCACCCGCGCGTGTCCCGGGGCTCCCCCCCCCCCTCCGGGGCTCCCCGCTAGCCCCGGCACTCGCCTCATGTTCTTGACGGTTCGCCCGCCGTTGACCAGCAGGCAGACGGGCGCCGTGAACGCCGAGCAGACGAAGAAGAGCAGGTAGTAGAAGCCGATCCGCAGCGCGAAGTTGACGGCGGGGCTCAGCTCCATCAGGACGTGCAGCAGCAGCAGCACCGCCGCGCCCCACAGCAGCCAGCCCAGCTCCATGCTGCTCCCCCCCCCCCCCCCACGGGCCCGCCGAGCCGAGCCGAGCCGAGCTAAGCCCCGGCCGCCTCCAGCCGCTCGCCGTGGGTTGCCTCCGCCTTATGTGGGCGGTGCGACCGGCCCGGCCCCGGCCCGGCCTTGCCCGGCCTCCCCGCCCGGCCCGGCCCTCAGTCAGGCGGGGAGGAAACGGGGAAGGCGGCCGGGGCCGTCCCGGTGCTGTGGGGGGAGAAGGGGAGGCCGTGGTGGAGCCGGGAGGGGGGGCCCTGAGGTGCTTCACGGCACGGTGTGGGGGGTTTGGGGTGCCCCCGTGGTGTTAGGTGGGGTCTTTGGGTCCCTGCGTGAACATATGTGGGGGCTTTGAGTCCCCTTGTGTCAATCTATGGGGTCTTTGGGTCCCCTTGTGACAGTATGTGCGGTCTCTGGGTCCTCACATGAACATATGTGGTGTCTTGTGAGTCCCCACATGACAATATATGGGGTCTTTTGGTCCCCGCATGACAATATGTGAGGTCTTTTGAGGCCCCTCATAATGCTAGGGGGGTCTTTGGGTGCCTTCGTGACAATATGTGGGGTCTTTGGGTCCCCTCATGACAATATGTGGGGTCTTTGAGTCCCCTCATAATGCTATGTGGGGTCTTTGGGTCCCCTCCTGACTCTATGCAGGGTCTTTGGTTCCGCTTGTGATGCTACATGGGGTCTTTAGGTTCCCTCATGGTGCCCTGAGGGCTTTCTTTGGGTGCCCCCATGGTGCCATCTGGGGTCTTTGGGACCCGTCGTGGTGCCCCATCACCATGCCTCCCCGCAGAGGACCCTTGAGCCACGTGCTCAGCGGGTGGGAGTTCCCCCGCTGGCGCTGGGGTGAAGTCAGGATCAGGCCAAACAGCTTTGTGGGCGCGAAGCTGGCAAGGGAGATGAAAGGAAGTCTGCTGGAACCAGCACAAACCCTTTCTCTGGCTTCAGCAGGTTTTGCAACACTTTTTTTGGTAAAATCCCGGTCCCGTGGATGATAATGACTTCATCTGGGTGGGATGTGGGCCTGGCAGCGTGTTGGATTTACACCCCTGGTGCTGCGGTCCTGGTGGCATCACCACAGCAGACTTCCCAGCTCCTGGAAAACCAGAGGACAAGCGATATCCCTTCACAAATAACTCATTCCCTTGGCTCACCAGAGGTAACGGGCTGTTCCCACGTGAGCTGCCACCAAAACGAGGGGGCAGCCCGCCGCGTTTTCGCCGCCCCTCAGCAGCTGTAATGCCTGACCTGGGAGACAAGCTTTCTCTCTGTCGGAGAGAGCAAGGCCGGCACTCCCTACAACTGCCAGGCAATGACATCTCAGAGCTGGTCTCATGATTCCTGCTAATGCCACAAAGAACCCTTATTGTATTAGCATCTCGGCACAGCATTAGATTAATCCCTCGGGCCCGCATCGCAGAGGCTGCTCAGCGAGCCTTGCTCCAGCGCTGTGCCAGCCAGCATATGCCTGGGAAGGCAGCGCCGCCTTGCCAGCCGAGCATATGATGGCCTAGAGCGATCTTGCGTTATCCTCATGACTTTCGCTTTTGTGGACATGGGAAGAAAGTCACTGGCAATCCGTCACTGGGGTGCATGTGGGCCGACCCACCGAAATCGCAAACGCTGGCTGATGGTAGGAAAGTGAAATGTGAATTTCAGCGTGGACGTGGCGCAGGCGGCAAACGGCATTAGCAAGTACAGCATGGAGGGGATGGCATCACGTGTTGCTTCGTGGATGTGCCTATAAAGGAGCCCGGCTCTAATTCCCTCCTCCCCATGCTCTCCAACAGGTTATCTGGAGTGATGCAAATGAAACATTTCGTGTTAGTCTGCAGCTCAAGGAAGGGGAGTGATTTCTGATGCCAGATTAGAAGGCAGACACGGGCCTGCACGTCAGCAAGCAGAGCTGTCCCTCTGGGTTATTTCATAAGGAAAATGGTTACGCTGCCAGATGACGACAGCCTGTGTATGAACATTATCATGCCAAGCTGCCTTACGGAGCAGGGACCACGCACCCAGCACTGCAGGGGTTGTGTCAGCAGCCCCGAGACACGGCCGACCCTGGGCAGAGGCAGCAGCAACCCCTCCCTGCCCGCTCACGCTTCAGCAGCCAGAACAAAGCAGCTCCAAATGCTTTTTTTTAAAAAAAAAAAAAAAAAAAAAAAACCTTATTAGATTGCGCTGCATGTTTTGCATATTTAAACTACCGACTGAATTATTTACATGCATTGCAAGTGTACCCTGCAGGTAGTCTAGCTGAGCAGGGTCCAGAAACGCTGGCAGAAACAAGCACCCAGCCAGCACTGATCAGACCACGAATTCTCAGTAGCAGGCGCTGCCTGTTCAGGATGCGTGCAGTGCCCAGTGCCCTCGAGCATCCGCAGCAGCAGCCTCGAAAAGCTGCCTGAGATGAGAGTGCTCACAGCAGAGCACGGTGCTGGGACCTGCGTGAGCAGCAGGGTCCACGCAGCGTCACCGATGATGGGGTTTCTGTGGCTGAGTCTGTGAAACACCGCAAAGCCCAGAGTGCCACCGTTTGGCTTTGGTCGTCTGATGCCTTGTAGTAACCTGGCGCTGTTTTTTTAACTCTTATTTGACTAAATTTGTTGCTACCCATGGAAACAGCATGTGACCTCACTTGTGATGACTAGCTCCGGCCTGGAGAAGAAATGGAGCCCGTGAGAACGTCTCCCACGCAGGCAGCGTGATGAGCGGAGAAGGGCAGGGAAGGAAAGCACTTGGGAAGGAAGGAAGGAAGGAAGGAGAGACGTGTCCCTCGCTGCTTCTCCGAGCGCCTGCCCTTGGCTTCTCCCAGTGCCTTTGGCAGCACTGCCCAGCAGCTCATTTCTCTTCTCCTCTTGCCAAGGGACGTGCTGAAAACAGCAGCTGGTTTTGGTGACATTAAAAGCAGAGGGGGGAGGAAGCGACCTGCTGAGCTTTGTTCTCAGCCGTGTCAAGGCACGCGCCGGTGACCTTGGCTGTGAGGAAGGACTGATAGCGTGGGCAGCACGGAGCCCCGGGGTGCTGAAGCACGCAGAGAGCAACCTCCTGCTGCTGAGGGATGCAAAATAGCCTCACCTGCCGGAGACCTAGGAACCGTAAGGTGATCCACGCATCTGATCTAACCTCTTCTGGAGCTCTGTCAGTCTATCCATCCATGCACTGAGCCATCCTCTTCCCTCTTCCCTGTCTCAATAGCAGCCGGCTGCGGTGCCTCTCAGAGCCTGCTGTGGCTTAGTGTCACCTCAGCGTGGCTCAGGCAGGGGACGTAAATAGCACAGCGTCATGATACCGATGTACTTACTCTGCTAGAGCTTGCTCCGCGTAGGCATGGGTATAGATTGGTAACCTGGGCCATCTTTATCTCAATAAACAAGGCTGCCCTAAGGCTGCCGCTGCCTGCTGCGGGCTGCTCTGCCAGGCAAGGACGGTGGCTGAGAGCCGTTTGTGCAAAGGATGTGGGTTCATCCCCTTTCCGTCCCACTCGCTCAGCCTAAACGGGCACTGGGGCACCAGAGGCAAAGCTCACCCTGTCGTGTGGATGCTGTAGTGATGTCCCTGGGCTGCACCCACGCTCGCAGCCTTCCCTTTCCCTCCCCAGCTCTCAGGCCGGCAGGGCAGAGCTTCAGGCTGACCCCCAGCTGCCGCACGAGCTCCCGGTGCCCCGTGGCCACGCTCCCTGTAGCTGCCGGGCTTTTAGGTAGTCACACGTCAGCGCTCTCATGACAACAGAGCAAGCACTCGGGGAGGAATTAGGATGTTGACTCAGTGTGGTTTAAATGCGAGCACTGCAGTTACCCACCGGGCGACGAAGCAGTTGGGTTGCACAAGAGGTTGAAGGCTGGGACTGTGAAACTGCCCTGGCAGCGGGGCTGTGGATGCGCAGCCTCCCGTGCTCTCTGGAAAAAGAAAGCGTAAAGGAGTTTGTCTGTAAGAAAGAGCAATTAAAAAGAAAAAAAAAATTGCAAAAGTATATTAGGTAACCAGATTTTCTTCACATAACCTTTACCCAGCTACAGATAACTGTTGGGAAAGTGACTTCTTTATCTTCTCGGGTGCTGACTGCAGCCAGATGTGGTTTTATGGTCTCTTGTGTCAGGGGACCCAAGCACTTTGCACATCTCGCACAAGCTCCGTGGCAGCTCCGTGGCAGAGACCTGCAGAAAACAGCCCCGTGCACTGGTGTGTGTGTGCCTTGGGACCCCCAGACCTGCAGAGGTGGAGGTCTCAGAGCACAGCAGGACCAAAAAGGGCCAAGGAGAGCAGCAGCCCCCTGCTGGTGTTTGCCGTTTGCTCCCCAGAGATGCCTGCCTCCCTCCAGGCGTCAAATGGGGAGCTCCTGTGACGGTGCCCGTGGCTGGTTCCTCCGAGCTCGCTGTGCCTGTGCCTTGAAAAACTCAACCCATTTATTTAAATCCACGGAAGGTACAAGGCTGATTTGGCACGGTGCTCACGCGCGGGATGAACATCACGCCAGCGGTCCCACTGAATTCCAGGGCGCTCGCACAGCTGTCGATGAGCCTGGAGATCGGTGTTTGCAGAATCAATGCACCACCAGATGACTGCAGGGCCTTGCTCCCCACCTTGTCCCCCAGACACTGCTTGCCGGGCTTCTGCTCCTGGCGGACAGCGCAGGAAACAGGAGGCAGAAAAAAATGTGAGGCTGCAAGATCTGTCTGCTGCATTTGCATTTGCACACTGAGGCTGGAGAACCTCCCTGCACCTGATGCTCTGCAAGACGTTGCACCACGTGCAGCAGGCGGGGTGCTGAGTGAAACGTGAGTGCCCTGCACGCGGGGCACAGCCTCCGAAACAGAAACCCACCTGGCTGCAGCGCCTGAGCTCCTCTAGGCTGAAAGGTTGGGGCCTTTTTTTTTTTTCTTTTTTTTTTTTTCCCAGTTGCAATAGGATTAGGCTTTTCCCCAAATGTCTTGTGTAAATAAATGAAATCAAACCGACCGTTCCTGATGGATTTTGTGCTGATGGAAGTGACTGGGTGGTTGACCTGGCGGCTGATGGGCTGTGCAGGGAGAGCAAAGTCACTGGCCCAGGGTTTTTCCTGATAGCCAACGTGGGACCGAAGAGGGGATTGCTCTATTTCCATGTCAGGGACCCTCATGTCAGGGAGCCACCAGAGAGCAGCAGAACTCGCCCCATCTGGGCTGGATTCGGGTGACAGTGCTGAGCGAACCTGCAGCCGGTTCTGCAAAAGCGATGGGGATGGGAGAGGGCAAAGAGTTAGGGAGGGGAATGGGTGGTTTCCTGCAGACTGTGCCAGGTGGCCCCTGCAGTGGCCGGGAGCACCCTGAGCAGAGGGGAATGCGAGAGTGTGTGTGTGTGTGTGTAAGTGTGTGTGTGTGTGTGTGTGTGAGACCAGGGCTGAGGCTGTGCTGGCTGCTTACAGCTTACATGCGCCTCCGAGTGTGCCTGCTGCTGGGAGGGCAGGCTCCTCATTCCCGCTTCCCCAGCTCCCTTTGAGCCCTTTGCTGTGGATGCGCGGCTGTAATTACAGCACAGATGAAGATCCCGTTTCCCCAGAGAGCTGCAGTAATTACCGCTGTGTAATGGCCCAGGAGAGCTGGAGCAGCGGGCCACTGGGGCTTTGGGAGTCAAAGCGAGACGCGTACAGAGAGGAAAGGGAAGCTCTCTCCTCCGGGATCTCCATCCCCTCCTCCAGAAGGGCTTTCCCCTTGCTCCGAAGCATCGCTCGGTACGCACACCCTTTGGACTGAGTCCACGAGTGCATTCAGGCACCAGCCCAGCTTCTGAGCCGTGGGGGCCGGTCCTCAGGCTGCATGCAGGAGCCTGCAGCTCCATCCACAGCCCGAGCCCGTCCCTGCAACAGCACACACCTCTTGCAGCCATCCAGGAGGGCAGGGGACCGCGGCAACTCCTCGCAGCCCCCTCCGAAAGCCACCCTGTGCTCCTGCGCAGAGGGCACCCAGCTGCACTTGCCGAGCTCCAGCTCTCCAAGATGGGCTCCAGCACCGCCACAGGCACTTGCTGGGGCTGAGCGCAGGAGCTGATTAAGAAGAAAAACGGGCATACAAATACCCTTAGGGCAGGGAGGAGGGAGCGGTGCAGCCCGGGGCACTTTGAGCACAAAGAGCTTTTTTTGCAGACAGCCCCAGGCTCCCCGCAGGAGCCGTCCTGCAGCAGGGCCCCGTGGGCTGAGCCACCCCGCAGGGGACGAGCCCAGGCGTGGGGCCGGCTCCTCGCTGGGCGAGGGCTGGGACACCTCGCACTGCTGCCAGGCGGCAACCGGATTTAGCAAAAGCACGACGTGAAATCAATACCCAGCAAGCGGGGCTTGTGAAACCAGAGCCCGGCTCCTCCTGGGGCACCTGCGTGGGAACAGGGCTGGGTGACACCGGGGTGGGTACCTGGGGTCGGGTGTCACCAACTCCCCAGCCGGACCCCTCTCCTTGCACGGCCTGGACGGAGCTGCTGGGTGCTGCAACCAGCTTGGGATCTGCTCCAAATGCCGGAGTCCAAAGCAAGGTGAATTTTTCCTGGCAGCCCTCCCTGGCTGCTGGAAACGAACCAGGCGCACCTCGGGAGGCTAAAGTCCTCACGGGGAATACGTCCGCGTGAAACGAACGGCTTGGCTCTCTGTGTTTCCCCCGTTATTGATTAATGCCTCTTAATGACTCCAGCTACAAAAAAAATAAATAAATAAAAAAAAATCTTGTAGTTGCCGCCTGTCACAGAAGATCAATGGAGCAGCATTAGCGAGAGACAGAGAGGCAAACTGTCCCGGGCGAGTTCTCTGCAGAAGCCGTCTCTGGGAGCAGCACTGCCGCCTGCTCGATCAATAGTTCATCACGACCTCTCCCTCTTGCTTGCTTTTTTTTTCCCCTTGAGCTAGCTGGGCAGCAAAGCCCGCTCCCAGCTTTCACAAGGACTAGATTATAACCGTCCCGATTGATCTGATATGTACAGAATAAAAGGGCCCCTTAAGCCAGCTGTCTGCAGTGGGAAAACTCAAGTGGCTGCGCAGACGGGGTCAGGCCCTCATTAACGCCTGGATGCTCGGGAGCCCCGCTCACACAGGCGTGAAACCTGCACCGCGGCACCGGGGGAGCCAATTAGCCCTGACAAGCCTGGCCAGACCTGTCCACAGAGGTTTGCCGGGCAGCTGCGTGCACCGCCAGCGCCTTGTCGTGAGCCTGTTGCCCCCGGAGCCACCGCAACCTGTCCTGGGCAGCCCTTCGAGCACCCTGTTTGTGCTGCCTCCTTGTTTCTCCCGTGTCCCTTTCTCTAGAAATCACGGTGCTCAGGGTGCAGGGAGGACGGGATGCCCACCAGCAGCTGGCCGTGGGCAGGGGGTAAAGGGATCTCCCCTGCTTCTTAAAAACCCTTCCCTGCTGCACACGGAGCCTCCGGGCTGGAGCCTTCTCCCGCAGGCAGGTGAAATTATTAACAAGGAGCCCCTGGACGAGGAAGGCTGATTTGTAATCCCAGGCTCTGCGTCCATCTTCTCCCAGCACCGCACCCCTTCGAGATGCTGCCGTATTTCTCAGCTCGGACATGCCCAGAGCTGGGCTCAGGATAAAATCCTTATCTCGCCCCGTGTCAGCGCAGCTCCGCTGTACGGGTGCTGTGGGTTGCTCGGGGTGGTTCTGGTACCAGCGGGGAGAGCCCGGCCCCTTGCCACCACGTCACCCAAAGGGGCTTGAATGGCACCATGGGGTGAGGACCGTCAGCCTCTGCCGTGCCGTGGAGGCTCGTGGTGCTGGGGAGAAGGCGGCGTCCTGGCTCCTGAGGCCGCAGGATCCCAGCTCCCAGGAGGCAGGGATGTGGGGATTGCCTGCGGGCACCGGCGAGGGAGGAATCCCCCGGGCTGTGCCTCCGAGCGCAAGGCATGACGATGAATTGCTCCTTCACCAGCTCTGCCCGGGGAAGGGATCTGCTTGCTCAGCCTCCTTGTCCGTGCTCCTTTGCAAGCTCGTTTTTCTCTTCGGCTGGGAAGAGCCGGCGCTTGGCGCATGACGGAAATCCTAATGAGAGAGCTCCCCTTCCAGAGCTGCCGGGCACGCCGAGCCACACGGGTCTGGCCACAGCCAGAGCCACCCTCCTTCGCCTCTGCCCCTGCCCACCCCAGCCGTCAGTGCCCACCCAGGGGCAGGGATGTCCCCAGAGTGTCCCCAGTTAAGGGACTGGTGGTGACTGGGGAGCCGGGAGCTCCCCCACCCCCAGCTCTGTAGGGCTCAATTACAATGAATTTACAGGAATTTGGAGAGGAAGCGGAGGGGGCAAGCACAGGACAGATGGGAGGGAAGACTGTGCTGGGGGTGGCAGGGCTGTCAAGCTAGAAACACCAGAGCTGATTAGCATTTCTAATTATAACTGCTGTGCTCAGCCGCATCAGGGCCTGCCAGGCGGGCGGAGGCAGCTGTGGATGCCGTGCAGGATGCGGGTGAGCAGCCCCGAACCTTTACGGGGTGCGCAGAAAGGAGCACTGGGGCCCCGATCCATCATCTCCCGAGCTGTGGCAGGGCTGGGAATGCCGGGGGAATCGCAGCCCCCGGGGGAAATCGTGGCCGTGGGGCAGCAGGGCTGGGGCTGGCCCTGAAGGCACCACTCGGAGAGGAGGGGACATGGGCAGGGGGTGAGCACATGTCCCGCGGGCACTAGAGGGGCAAAATTCGGAGCCTCTGTTTTGGTGCTGGGTCCCGCACCTCCCCGCCCAGCAGCGGCTCTGGGCACTGTGAGCGGTGGCACCTGGCGGGGCTGTCCCTCGGCTGTCACCCGGCGCTGTAATTAATTCATTGAACAACACCCTAGCACAGTCGGGTGCATGGTAAGGGGCAGCAAAAGGCTGTTACAGGGCCGTGGGTGCCCGGAGAGCTCCCGTGTCCCCGCGGCGTGGCTCCAGGAGGTCCCCAGAGAGCCACTGCGAGGTGATCCCAGGCGATTGTGCCGCACGGGGTGGTTTCAGCAGAGATTAGCAGAGCTTTCGTGGGCTGAGTGACCCAGGAGAAACCGGAGCAAGTTAATCAAGGGTGCGAGGGAGAGATTCCTACGGAGGAGATCAGTGTCAGCTTTTAGCCTCTGGATGCTGATGGATGATGGGGGACAACATCCTCCCACCTCTGTGCCACACGAAGCAGCTCCGCACACCTGCCCAGGGATTTTGGGGAAGGGGACGGAGCCCCTTGCCCAGGGGCTGGGGGCAGCCCAAAGCCACGGGAGCTTGCAGCAAAGCCAGCGAGAGGCTCTGGGTGGTGCCTGGGATGTGAGCGGGCAGACCCCCGCTGCCCTCGCTCCCCGCCTGTAATATCAGATCACATCACACCTGCAGAATTTTATATTACTCCTTTGATTGGATTAATTAATCATTTGGCAATAACTGCTCATTAAGCATTCCAACGATCAATACTAATCACCTAATTACTTGGCGTATTACAGCTCGGGAAGGTCTGCTCACTCCTAATTAGATTCTTTGGACAATCCACCCCTGAGCGTTGCAGAGCCCCGCAGCAGAGATCCTCCCTGGCACCTCGAGCCTTTCAGCTTTGGCCCTAGATGTGACGTTTCTCATCTTAAGCCCCAGGGGCTCCAAGGCGGGTTTCATCCCGCCCGTGTGCACCATGCTCGGCCCCAGAAATGAGGGAAATTAGGAGTTTGTTAGGGTGGCAGGGGGGGGACACAGGGTGGACCTGGCGCTTAGGGACACGGCTTAGTGGGTGACATCGGTGGTAGGGCGATGGTTGGACCGGGTGGTCTTGGAGGGCTTTTCTGACCTTAACGATTCTGTGATTCCAGGTGTGTGCGTGCAGGGCAGGGGTGTGGGTGCGTGGCTGTGGTGGGGCAGAGCCGCCCTGCTACAGGGCACCGGAGCGCTCTGCGAGCAGCCCAAGGGTTTGCTCGGCCACAGCCTCGCTCAGCCGCGTGCTGCAGGAGGCACCTGGAGCAAAGGGGGGAAAGAGCCAAAGGAGTAAAAGAGCAACTTCACTGTGGCTGCGAGGGAAAGCAGCGTGTTGCAGCCCCACGACCCCCGGGACCCTCCTCATCCCCACAACTGGCTCAGCACCAAGCCCCCCTCGGGGGGTCCGACGTTGTTGCAAGAGTGAGCCCATGGGAACGGGCTTGGGGCTGGGCTGGGGGCTCTGCCAGACCCTGCCTCTTGGAGGCATCCTGGAGAGATCCCACACCTGGGCACCCCACTCCCACCCAGCGTCTCCCCCAGACACCCAGAAAGGCACCTCCTCATCCCCTGTGTTTTCCAAATAACCAACCTCTCCACAAAAATAAAATAAAATAAAATAAATAAAATAAAATAAAATAAAATAAAATCACTGGGGCTCTCTGTTACCAGGCTAATTAACACCAAAAATAAGCCGTGTAAACTCCAGAGAACCATCCTGGCTTCAGCAGAACACAAAAGCCTGCAGGACGTGGGAGGACGTGATGCTGACCCGGCCCCGTCACTGAAGCAACGCCGCTGGCAGTGGCACCGCACAGCGCCAGGGCAGCGGGGACGTCCTCGGGGCTAAAGGCGGCTGCAAACAAGCCGCAGCGGTCAGGGGCTGGGTCAGGTTTTGGTGTGCTGCTCCTTGTTCATCGCCTCCGTTACCATTCGGCAGGCGGAGGTTTTGGCTCTCGGTCCCTGGGTGCACGGTGCCTGACACCGAGTAGGAGCCGCTCGGTGCGAGGCAAGCAGCCTGTTTTCAGAGGTCATTTTGAGCCCAGTTCAAATGGAAGGAAGCAGTTTGAAGCATGGAAAGGGGGACAAATGGATAACCTGAAGAGCTACTAATAGCGAGTGAGGAATTATCTTAAAAACGGCTTTGTGAGGAGCCTTCCCTGAGCATTTCCCATCGTATTTCTGCCTCTTTCCGCTTGCTCCGGCCTGACGATGTATTTTGCACCCCCCAGAGCAGAGGCTGGCCCTGGCCTGTCTGCCCGGGGCCTGACACAAAGCGGCCCCTGTCTTGCCTGGAGCTTTCCCTGCCCAAACGCAACACAACCAGGGAGGGCGGCCGCTGCTGCTGCTGCTGCTGCTGCTGCTGCTGCTTCTGCTGCCGCTGCTGCTGCTGCTGCTGCTGCTGCTGCTGCTGCTGCTTCTACTGCTGCTGCTTCTGCCGCCGGGCTTTCAGGAGGGAGAAACGCAAGGAGCGAGCGCAGCAGCAGCAGCGATGGCTGCTCCCAGCCCTGGCAGGGGAACACAGCTCCCGGGGCCGTGCTAAAAATAAAAAAATAAAAATAAAAGACGAGAGCAGCGCTGCCGCTGCCCGGGGGGTCACCGCCGGGACCCCCCCCCGGATGCCCGGGGCCGGGGGACCGCGGGGACATCCCCGCCTGGGGACCCCCGGGGGCGGCTGAGGGGGGGGGGGGGGGGGCCGGGCTGACGCTGCCCGCTGCGGGGACGGGCTCAGCCGTGCCGAGCCGAGCCGTGCCGTGCCGGGTATCGGCCCCCCGCCTCCCCGAGCTGCGGCGGAGCTGCGTGCACCGCCCCGCGCCGAGCCGGGCGGAGCCGAGCCGGGCCGGGCCGGGCCGAGCCGTGCCAAGCCGGGCGCGTTGCAGCGGGCGGAGCGGGCGGCGCGGCTCGGCCCCCCCCCCACCCCTCCCCGGTCCCCCCGGTTCTCCCCCGGCCCCTCCGGTCCCTCCCGGTGCCCGGAGGCGAGGCGGGGGCCGCGGCCGCCCCGGCCATGCCCCCCGGCGCCTGAGGCCCGCGGCCGCCCGCAGCATGCGGAGGATCCGGCGGCTGGTGCACCTGGTGCTGTTCTGCCCCCTCTCCAAGGGCCTGCAGGTACCGCCCGGGGATGAGCTGGGTTTGGGGGGGACGGATCCCGACCCGGGGGGGGTGGGGGGGAGGACGGGAGGGGAGGGATGGAGGGAGTGAGCCCGGCCGGGGGGGGCTCGGAGGCGCCCGTCCCCGCGTCCCGGCACCGGCCGTGCCCAAAGGGCGCTCCGCTGGGGGACCGGGAGCTGGGGGCGCTGCTGGCACCGGGACGGGGACCGGCACCGGGGGACGGGGGGTGGCATCGGGACACCGGGACCGGCATCGGGACGTGGGGATTGGGGACCAGCACCAAGGCGGTTGCATAACCCGCGGCTTGTAGCGCTCTGTGGGGCCGGGGAGAGATGCACCGCCAGGCAGCCCCATCCGTCTGCCCATCCTTCCTTCCATCTGCCCGTCCGTCCATCTGTCCGTCAGGCAGCCCCATCCATCCGTCCATCCATCCGTCCATCCTTCCTTCCATCCATCCTTCCTTCCACCCATCCATCCATCCGCCCACCCACCCCGCATAAATAACTGAGCCGGCCAATGCAGCGGTGTAGCAGCACGGCCGACTCCTTCCCCTCTCTTTATTTCTGTTCTTTAATATTTATTTATTTATTTGTTTGTTTGTTTATTATTTATTTTCCCCATCCTCAGCTACTGGTAGGAGCGCCCCAGCAGTGATGGGGCCGGGTGTTCCCCCTGCAGCGATGGGATGGGAAAGGTCCCGGAGCAGCGAGGTTATCCCTGAGAACAGGGAAGGGGGCAGAGGCTGCTGGCAGGGGGGGGAGCAGAACTGAGGCAGAGCCCTTGGCGGGGGGGCTGCACGGCCAAGGGGGGCATTTTGGGGGCTGGCACTAGCCGAGAGCCGGCTGTCACCTTCCCAGCCCTGCAGCCTGAGCAGCGGCTGCGTGGAGTTGTGCCAGCGGGCAGGGGCCGGGCACTGGGACTGCCAGGGGTGGCCGAGCCCGTGGTGTCGGAGCCGTGATGCGATGCTCCGTCTGTTTTGCCTTTCAAGGCAGCTCTGGCCCCAAATCACTTCTACGCCTCCTGGGGTCACCCTAAATCTAAACACAGCAGCTCAAGCAAGCGGAGGGCAGCAGCCGCTGGTTTGTGCTCCCGGCCGAGGCGGTGGGCAGGGGAGGCAGCGGGCAGGGAGCCCTGAGCCTTGAGCCTCAGCCCCTGCAGGGAAGTGTAGCGTCAGCCACAAATGCAAAATGTTGCCAAAACCCGGTGGAACCTCTCGTTGCAACGCATCCCAAACCTTCCTGCTTCCTTCTACCATCTAAGGGGGGATGTGCCACGCTCAGGTTCCAGTCCCGACCTCCCTTCTGCCCGGGAAAGTGATGGGTTCTTGGTCTGAGTAAGCCAACGGGGATATTTTGGCCGTTCCAGGGCTTTGTCACCCCAAAATGGGGGAAGTCCATCAACAGGTCCCTTTGCTGGGGGTTCAGTGGGTCACATCCCTGCTGCTGGGCAGTTTCGGGGGGTCTCCTAGGCCCCAGTGACTCGTCTGACTGCAGCCACCTGAGCTGCCTTCAGCCCCATGGTGCAGCCCTATAGGAAAACGCCGCTGTCCTTTATGTTTGCCAAGTCCTCGCTGTGCTTGGGTTCTCTTCTAACAGGCGTTAATTAGCGGTGCACTTGCTCGACAGGCAAAAAGGGCATCACGGGCCGGCTCACACTTGGGTATTGCCAATTAACCGTGCGAGGTGTCGTGATCTCGTCTCAGACCCGGGCAGTTTCACGCTCCCGTTCACCCCGGCTGTGCTGCTGGCTGCAGCCTGGCACAGGAGCAGGGCAGCGGCCGTGGGAGGAGGTATTTCGGAGCTGGGAGCAGTTTTGGAGGGCAGGATCTGGACGTGGAGCCCTGCAGGCTGTAGCGGTGCCGCATCCCCTCGGATCCAGCCCCAGCAGGCGTGCGGCACGCCACGGTCTCACGGCCCACGTGTGCGAGGAGGGCTTGGAGGCAGCTGCCAGCCAAGGGCCCTCTTGGCCTGGCACGAAGCAAGGATTTTGTACAGACCCCAGGAGAAAGGGGATTAGTCCCCTGCCCTGAGGAACCACCAGGGACAGCACCACGCGGTGCTGTACGGGCCAGGCAAACAGCCCGCAGGTGGGGAGCCCAGATGGCAGCGGCGCTGCTGCGGGGTCAGACGGGAAGAGTCGAGGCCAGGGGAACAAAGTCGTGCTGCGAGCCTCTGCATCGTTAGCACAGGGCATCACCCGGGCACTCACAGGTTCGTTACCCAGGTGGGAGGACAAGAAGGGTCCCGGTGGGCAGGAGGGGGCCGCTCACTGCTCTGGCAGCGACCCTTTGCGAAGGGCAGCGGCTCCCAGGCGCACGGATGCGTGGCCAGAGGCTCCTCTCGGCACTGTAATCTCCCTGCTCGTAGGGAATTTTAAGTGACCTACTTGCAGCAGGAGTTGCATAATAGGCTGGTGAACATACATAAAAATGCTGAAGGTTTCATCGGCGCTTAGATTGGTCTGTGGGGAAAACTTGGGTCCTGGCCTGTGCCCGGGTTGGGCGGCACCGATGGGCACCCACCCACCGCCGCCGACCTTCCCCCGCGCTTTCTTTCCCTTCCAGAGTCGCCTCCCGGGCATCAAGGTGAAATACCTGCTGGTGGTGTGGCTGGGCATCTTCGTGGGCAGCTGGGTGGCCTACATGCACTACTCGTCCTACTCCGAGCTCTGCCGCGGCCACGTCTGCCGGATGATAATTGTGAGTGCCGGCCAGCAGCCGCCGCGCCGGGGCCGGCATCGGGCACGGGGGTCCCGGTGCGGGGAGCCGGGGGGAGCCGTGCCGTGGGGAGCTGCTGGCTGGAGCAGGGACGGGAGTGGGACGGGTTGGGGGAGGCCGTGGGAAGGAGGGAGGATGGGGAAAGGGAGCTTTGAGCCCGGTGCCGTGCTCTGCGCCATCGTGCCCAAACGCCGAGCCAAAGAGCTCTCCTGGCAGCTGCTCCCCCGGCTCCATCCCCGGCGGCACAGCAAGCTTTGCGGGCTGGGGAGGTGACCTTCTCCTGCCAGGGCGGTGGCAGAGCCGTTTAATGGGATGTCAGAGGGAAGCAAGCCAGGCTTTGGCAGGTCGACGTCTGCGCGGTGAAGCTGCAGTGTCGGGGCTGCGAGGGGGGACCTGCGGGCGGGCAGAGCATCGTGCCGGGGTGCTCTGCAGAAGGAAAAAGGGAGCAGGCAGGCTGTGGGTGCACCTCTGTAAATGCTGTGTCCTACAGAAAGCACCAGCCCGCGTGAAGGGCAGACCCCACGCAGGAGCTTGGCTCAGCTGGGGCTGGTAGGGGGCCGGTGGCCAAGCGGGGCCCCCCCGGGTCCGCTGCGGGTGTCCCGTGGCAGGGCTGCAGGTCCCAGCGAGGAGCAGGACTCCGAGGCTCTGGCTGCAAACACCTCGTTCATCAATCCTTCAGCGGCGAAGGGAGGCAGGAATTGCCATAACAACAGCAACGATCGTTTAATTTGATTTTCTGCATGACTCCGACCACGGGGTCTCGGAGTGCTAATTCCCGCTCTGAGCTTGGGATTTAAGACACCGTGTCCAGCCGTGGCCCATGTGAGCAGGTCCAGGGGTTAATTCCCATCCATGCTAAAAAAAAAAAAAAAAGAGAAAAAGAAAAAAGGGAAAAGATGCTGTGAATTTCTGCAGCTCCCGTTTGCAGCCCCGAGGCTGTTGAGCCCTCGCTGCTGACTGCAGAGCTGCAGCCTCTCCTGCCTGCGGACGCCTCCAGCTCGCCGACCGAGGTGCCCTGCTCGTGGATCAGAGCCACCGCCTGTCCCTGGCCCCGCCGCCGCCTGGACCGGGGCCAGCCCATCTCCCAGCACGGGCTGCTGCTCTCCGAGAGCATCCTGAGCCCCTGCAGCCTCGTCCTCCCCCAGCCCCAGCCCTGGCAGCTCCCCAGCTGGGTTTGCAGCAGCAAATCCCCTCTAGCAGCACGGGGGCCCCTGCCCTGCCCCTTTCGGACAGCAGCTAGCATTTGATCCAGCGATCAGCCCAGCCTGTTTGCTGGAGCCAGGAGCCAAAAACCTCCTTTCCCCAGGACAGCCCCTTGGAGAGCTCCGTGCCTGCGGGGAGCAGCCGGTGTCAGCCCAGCCACGTTTTTCCAGAGGCACCGACCCATCCCCAAAGGGTCCTTCCTGCAACTGCTGCGGGTTTTGCTGGGGCTCAGCCCCAGGTGCCCCCACACACTCATCTCACATCTCCCCCATTAAAAGCCTTGCTCTGGGGCCCGCAGGACTCCTTCAATGTCAAGGCCGAGAAGATTTTGGGTGGGATTTCTTTGGGAGGCACAGAGCAGGGAGGCCGGGGGCACTGGAAGGGGCTGGACTCAGAGCAATGAGCGCTGCAGCTCCCCGACAAACCCACGCTGCCGTTCATCGGTGCCGGGCATTTTACCTCCTCGGCCTTGCTGCCCCCTGGGCTGTGAGGGTGTTAGTGGGGAAACTGAGGCACGGAGCCATGCCAGTCCCTGCGATGAGGTGTACCAACACAGCCTGGGGGGGACGACGTGGTCCCTGGCACCGCACCCTGGTGCTGGACCCAAGGCTGCGGCGATGCTGGGCTGGCAATGAGTGCAGCTGTGCCTGAGAACTGGCACTCCCCAAATTGCCTACTTGGGGTGCCCCACGTCTCACGGGACACCCCCCCCCCGATTCCAAGGGCGGACGGGGAGCTGCACTGCACAGCACCCGTTGAGCTGCCTCTCTCTGCCTTCCCTCCCCAGTGCGACCAGTACAAGAAGGGAATCATTTCTGGCTCCACGTGCAAAGACCTGTGCGAGGAGCACAGCCTCCTCTTCCAGCGCTGCCTCTCCTCCTCTCCCACCCAGCAGGTAGGTCTCTGCCCCGCTCGTGGGGCCACCGAGCGGCTGGGGATGGGTGCAAGTGCCAAAAAGCGGGACCTGGGAAGTGTCCTCCTCCACCCAGCCACGCTTCTGCGCCTTGCCCATCACGGTTCCCCATCCGGGTCTGGCTGCTGCTTTCCTCCTGCCTTTTCCCCCCTCTCCTCTGCTGCAGGTTTACAGCGGGCTCTGGAAGGAGAAGGAGGTGGTCATCAAATGTGGCATCGAAGAGGCCCTGAAGGCAGACAGCAACCCGGCCTCGGTGCCCAGGAGGGATGTGGTTCTCTTTGACAAACCCACTCGGGGGACATCGATGGATGAGTTCAAAGAAATGCTCCTGAACTTCCTGAAGGTGAGTGAGGGTCCCTCCGGAGCCTGCCTCCTTCCACTTGCTAGCTGGAAAGGTTCAAGTCGTCCTCCCGTCCCTTGCCCCTGAAGGAGAGCTCTGCCAGCCAGCGCTCTCCGACCAGAGCTGGGGCCCCTTCAAGGGCCGGATGAGCTGAGAAATCCCCTCATCCCCACACAGGAATTCCTATTTGCAAGATTTCGGTGTCACAGCCCTGGAGGCGGCTGTACCACGGGTGACACCTCCGACCGTGCAGCACCAGGAGTGCCTGAGCCCCGAGCTCGCCCTCTCCCAAGCCAGGCGCTCAGCTTGCTGCTCCCCCAGCTCCGTTTTACGATACCGAGCCCAAATGCAGAGCTGCGAGGCTCTGATGGCACTTCTCGTCTTCTCTTGCAGTCCAACCTAGGAGACCAGCCTTCTCTGGCAGCCTTGGTGAGCCAGATCATCACCATGGCCGACGTGAACCGGGACGGGAAGGTGTCTCTGGCAGAGGCCAAGTCCATCTGGGCGCTGCTGCAGCTCAACGAGTTTCTTCTCCTGCTCTCCTTGCACGAGAAAGAGCACACCTCCAAGCTGCTGGGGCACTGCGGGGACCTCTACGTCACGGAGAAGATCCCTCACAGCTCCCTGTACGGGACGGACGTGCCGCCCTTCCTGCAGCCGCTGCTGCCCGCGGCCGTGCAGCGCGTCATCCACCAGTGGCTCGCTCCAGCCTGGCCCCGGCGCGCCAAGATCGCCATCGGGCTCCTGGAGTTCGTGGAGGAGATCTTCCACGGGACCTACGGGAACTTCTACATCTGCGAGACCAGCTTCAGGAACGTGGGCTACAACGACAAGTACGACTTCAAGATGGTCAACCTGAGGAAGGTGGCAACGGAGATGGCCATCAGGGGGTTCCTCAAGGGACGCCACTGCGAGCAGAACGTGGACTGCACCTACGGGAAGGACTGTACGGCCACCTGCGACAAGCTGATGAAGCAGTGCAAAGGCGACGTGGTGCAGCCCAACCTGGCCAAGGTGTGCGGGCTGCTGCAGGACTACTTGCTGTACGGAGCCCCGCCGGAGCTGAAGGACGAGCTGCAGAAGCAGCTCCGAACTTGCATGACCCTCAGCGGCCTGGCCAGCCAGATGGAAGTGCACCACTCCCTCGTGCTGAACAACCTCAAGACCTTGCTTTGGAAGAAGATTTCCAACACCAAATACTCCTAACGGGGCGGGGGGGGGGGGGGGGGGCGGGGGGGAGCACAGCCCTGGAATTTAGAATCTGAAATCTCGGAGCAAAGCCCAGCCAAGCGTCAAGGGCCTGCTCCTCCATCCTCTCTCCCCCGCAGGAAAAACCCGCGCTCTCCGCAGGGAGTTCAGCATAGCCGCAGCCCCGTCGCCTTCATGAAAAACCAAACGTCCCGACTTCCACCACCCAGCACAACCATTGACCCAGTCTGCAAGAGCATGCTGCGGAGCTGGGGTGCCAGGAGCTGGGGTACAGGAGCTGGGCTGAGGAACGGGCTCGGGGGAAGCAGACGACACAGGAGGAGAGAAGGCAGCGGAGCCCAGCTGGGTGCCTCTAACTGTTTCTTGATTAACAGGAAAGCAGTGCAGAAAGACGAGAATGAATCATTCATGCTGTACTTGTCGCATCTTATTTTGATGAACGTCTCTGATGTAAATAAATAGCTTTTATGTGAATCACGCCAGTACATCAATAGTGAAACAGCAGCCTTTTAAGCACCAGCTTGCTTGCGAGCTAAAAAGGCGAAAAACGTAGATTTTTTTCCTATTCAGAAGTATCTCCTTAAGTATCTGAGTCATCTACCATGAGATCCAGCTGCAACTTGGGAAGCGGATAAGCTGTCTTTTCCACGGCCGAGAACCCTGGCAATTGTTTCACTGCTTTTTTAAGTGCCTGACCCCATGACAGTGATGCAATGGCCTGCGTGAGGCTCTCCACCCAGCTGCTTCTGCCTGTAGTCCGCAACCGGCTGCCGGGAAGGCCGGGCCATTCCCCAGCGTGCCAGGTTTTGGAGCGTGTAAGGCCAGAACAGCTTAAAGGAAAGGTAAAAGTCTACCCTGTGCTCAGTTTGGACCAGCTACCACACACTTGTCCTTTGTTACTGCCCACCTTACTCAGCCACCTATGCAAGGATGAGGCAACCTTTCGGTTTAATCCTCTAAGCCGGGCTTGCACTGCAGAGGTTAAAGATTAATACCAGAATAATCCAGTGCTTCTCCCATTATCAAAATGAATTTCCAGAGAATCTTTTCAGCAGCGATCATTTGTTTGTCTGTGCAAATAGTACCAGGTCTCTCAGCCACAGGCCGTTTCCTTTAAACGCTCAGCCTTTTAAAATTACAGGTAGAGAAGGAAGAGTTTCTGTAAGCCACCCCGAGCCTGCTCTGCTCGCAGGACATTCGTATCACCGCTGGTGGAGCACATATGCTGGTGCTCTTGCCTACAATTGCTTAGTGAAGTGGAGCGTATATCTGAAGTACAATCATCGAGGGAAAAAAATACATTTGACAGTATATATAGCCCACGAAGGCAATCGGTAACGTCACGGCTGCAAATTTATGAGCCCTTTGGAGGAGAGATATCAGTATTTCCTTCTATTAGTTCCATAGGATCATCATTACCTCTCACTATTATTTATGGAGGAAATGTTTCAGTGTCAACAGTGCTCTAAATCTAGCGCAGAGCCAGCAGAGCTTGCTCCCTGCAGAGGAGTCGGCTTCGCAACATAATTCATCTGGGGTAAGGTTGAGCATTTGTAAGGTTTCTTCACTTGAAGGGTTGCGAGTTCCTCAGCCCACTGCAGTTGCCCTTAATTCAATATTAACATCATACAGTCAGGACTCCACCTCCAGGCACCACAGTAAGTGCAGGTACAGGTTCCTGCACAGCACAGAGCATTTGGGGGAGGGCAAGGACTGGAATTCTTTTAATGAGGCTCCACGGAGCTACCCCAGCTCCTCGTCTATTGTCCTGTATTCCCATGGCAACTAGCTCCACTGACAAATTAATTTTCTTCTGCTATTAGGAAAAGAAACCTAACAACCATGCCAAATCCTCTCATTTTCAGGACAGCCATTTTTCACCCTCCCATCTGTTTGAAATCTTAAAAGTAAATTTTGTCCTGATAACTGGCACTCCCACTACTTAATCCCCACCGCTCCCTTCCCCAAAAGCCATGTTAGATAAAGCAGCAGGTAAGACAAAAGAAAACAAATGCATTCTGTACTTATCCACATCATCCCAAGTATCAGAACCTCCTTGTGCATTTGCAACGAGTTGTTCAGGAGAAAGACAGCCCGTGTATTTAACAGCACTAGCTAAGACGCTTTATTCAAATAAAGACTTTTGACAAAAACATCACATTACCATGTTATTCATCTGCAAACCCCAGGAACAGGACTGGACAGACACCGATTATGACACGCGCCCCAAGAACCCAGTTTTGTTCATCATTAATACAACACACAAGTGTTTCCAAACAACAGATTATTGTTTGCAAGTTACGGTACAATGTGAAATATGACTAAAGGCAAAGCTATTTTACCCTCGTAAAGCCTCCTTCCAACTTCCCACAGCAGTTGGAAAAGGAGGAAGAGCTGAAGCAGTGAAAGGCTGACAAATGGATCTCAACAGACGCTGCTGCTTGAGCAGCACGGTAGATTTAAGAGCGCTAGAAGAGGACTGAGTTAAGAAGCAAGTTTCTACGTTTCATTGTTCAAGGTTGAAAAAAAAAATCACAGTTCTCATACGCACAGGTAAGTCCTAAATCACAGAATGGTTTAAAATATTACTTTGGGTTGTACAAATACACGAGCATAATTCAGACTTGTAGGGAGCATTTTTATAGTAGTTTTATTTTAAGCCTCTTCAACCATATGGAGAAAACACATCAAGACAACAGTGCTTCAAAATACGGGCGCGAATATTTTCACACTGCGTGCGAGCCAAGATTACTGGCAGAAATTAAAGCCTACAACTTTTAAGGCTCTTCATTAGGAGTACAAGAAAAGCAGAAAGGACACTTGGAGCTATACGTTTGAGTACACAAGTTACAGCAAACATTCAGAACTACATTCAAGAAGTATTGCGTGAGCTTTTGCTGGCTGTAGTTTGCTTGAGCCATGTAAAAAAAAAAAAAAAAGATGAAGCTTTAGGAATCTTCAAATGCAGACACTTCTAACCCATTTCTTTCCCTGTAGCCAGGTTTGCGAGAAATTCTAAAATTCAAGGCACGATCTGCAAATAAAAAAAACACCCAGGATGTTAGACAAGAACTTCAAATAAATACAGCCAGCAGAAGTTAGCAATAAACATTAATACTAAGAAGGTAATTCATCCATACCATTGAGACTCCTACTGTTCACTATGGTATAGTATCTAAGCTCAGAAATTATACTTCAGTCCAGAAAAAAACCACATGAACCCTGCAATTCACTGGCTGAAACCACTGCAGTCAGTGGAAGCTGAGTGCCTGAAAACTTGTATGGATCAGACCTAAAACAGTGACAGAAGGCACTAATAAATTAGACTACTTTAGGAGGTTCTGTGCCACTGCATCTGGAAGGTTTTGAAAAAAAGCCTTCTAATCACTTTGGTTGCTCTTCAGCTGCCTAAAACTCAAAGGTGAGCTTGCCAGCCTCAGTGCAGAGGCAAGCTATTGATAACGCAAAGGAAGAACAGCTGGGCTTCTTCCAGTGCTCAAAGCCATGACATAAAACAGTTATAAACAGTGACGGTAATATACAGAAGGTTGTTTTTTAAAAAAAAAATCAGAACCACTTTAATACAAAATATTGATCTTTTCCAAAGCCAAAAGCCAGGTAACTCTTTCGATAAAGAAACACTCAGAGCCCAGGATTGCTGCTCAGTCTTGGGAAGATGGTTAGCAGCAAATGCCATTGGGAAAATTTTAATAGATGTTCTTTCCATGCCTCACAGTAAAGGTCTAAAGGGAGCCTCATTAGGCACTCGCTACCCCTACAGGATCCTTGATGTGAGTGAAGTCTGATGAAAAAAATCCATTACGTATTTCAGCACTAAAAGAAGTCAGGAATTTAAATGGAAGAGTCGCATCTTAAGGCATGCCTCTCTGCATATCCATATCCCCAACAACCTTATTAGCATTCTTTTCCAACACCACTGCTGGTAGGCAGTGACTTTTCCCAATTAAATGGCTCATTTTGCAGCCAGCAGCTACCCGCTTGGTTAATGGCACCTTTGGCCCTCATAATGCCCATTTAATGAGGACATTTTCCAACATTTAGCACTGCCAGATTTTGTCAAGCTATTAGTCACTGCAAAGCCTCAGAGTTTCACAAAGCTCTGCGTAGCCAGAGCTTCTCTCACTTCCAGCATGCTAACATATAAACACAGCAGAAAACGACTAAAAAGTTGCACTGTTCTCAATGATATTTTTGCTTTTTGTCTACTGTGTTACCAGTTAGACCACGATAAACAAGGACCTACATCTTGTCTCAGGAAGCACTCCCTTCTACACTTACTGAAAGACATTTTAATCTATTTCTTTTTTTTTATTTCTACAGTACCTCTAAGACATCATCTCATCACTTGCAGATCTGTGACAAACATTTTTTCCAGTAGCGTTGTGTCAGGCTGCAGCAGGAGACCCTGTTTTGATCATTTCTGACACTTTACAACACACAGAGTATGTTCTCAGCAAAAGCGGCTTTGATTAAACAGTACTTCACTGTACAGACACTTAAAAGAAGTGCTGTGCTTTACTGCTGTTACTTCTGTAACATTTATTAACACCAGTAATCTGAAATTGCACAGCTCTTATCTGTGCCAATGGCAACGTAATTTTCATTTGCTGAACTTCTGGTTTCTCGAATACCTAAAGAAGATTTCTACATGAACACCTCCCCCAACCAACTCTTACATGCACAATCACTTTTTTTTTTGTCTGCTAAGTTCACGTGCATGAGCTTAATTCCAAAGCATTCCACCTACAGTACAGGTTTCTCAGAGAGAAAGAGGAAAAAAAAAAAAAAAAAAAGGAAAACCCTGAATTTTAGACGCATACTTCTGGAAAGATCTTAACATGCCACCTTGAGCAAGTTTTTGATTTGCCCATGTCCTGTAAGGATACGGAGGGACAAGATGTACCAACCCCAAAACACCTACCCTGGCACTGCTTTAGTAACACACTGAGGTTTGAGTATGTTTCCAAGAGATAATACTTACCTTCAATATTTGAGGCAAACTGCAGAACAACTCAAACCTGTTGCCAAATGCATCTGTAAGAAGAAAGAACATCTTAAGTTGTTTTTGTTTTTTTAACTCCCCAAAGCAAGCATGATTTAAAAGCCACATTTCAGAAGATTGCCAAAGGTGCTGATTGCACCTTTTGGTCAAGCTTACTCAGCACCCTTGGTAGTCAAGAAGTTGTTGGCTGAGAGTTTAACAAATGTTAGGGGAAGGGTACCCTTTTCTCCGTATCCTGAATCCACACCCAACTGCTTCTAGGCCATGCCAGTACTTTGAAAACAAACTCCAGTGCCTGTTTCCCCTATCTACTCCGCTCCCTGGTAGAGTGGATTCTCAATATCCACGTGCTAAACCCTGCAAAACTCAACAGCTGCAGTATATTGCTATCCTCCCTTTACAGGTGGAACAGACATCAAAGCAAGGATGTCTCACAGGCCACAAAGGACTGCGTTCAAGGCAAAAATAGAACTCAAGGATAGAGCTGTCACTTCTATTTGTCCTTGCAAAAAAAAAAAAAAGCAGAAGGACCTTCCTCCCCAACGTGATTAAAACTGACATCATTCTAACTATCTTTCCAAGGAAATTTGCTCCATCTTCCGCTGATTCTCTCTCAAGAGGTACACATGAAAACAATGTCAAGTTAAAATCTCTGAGCAGTTGCAAGTTTCAGGCACAGGAAGCCCATTCATCTCTGCCCCCTAATGATATTAGGATGTCATGACATCAAAATCTCCAAGGAGTCAGGACTATTAGAATAAATAATACTGGAGCTGGCCATCTCTCCATGCCAATAAGAGACATGATATGCAAGAAACCCAAATTAGCTTTTAACAAAGAACATGTTAGCAAAGCATAAATTAAGACCGGTTCTAGCCAAAGCCACAATTCAGGTGCTTTTTATCACATAGGTTCAAAAACCTCACCTTTGTTCTGTGGAAGCATCTTTTCAAACAACTGCCTTCAGAGTTTCCTATTAAAGAAAAGATGGTAATTAGATTCATAGCAAAAGAAATCAAAAGCAAGAAAAATGGGTGTAAGCCACAATTTAGATAAACACCTTTTAGGAATTTTACAGAAGCAGTCGCTAACTTGGAATTCAGGCTCAGTGCTTCTCCCTCCGCCTCATTCTTAAGACAATGGAGCAGAAAAAAGCACAGCCTGGAAAGAAAAATACTCTTCGCAGCCCGGTATTTCCATGGAAGCAGAGCAAGACACCAAGGAAGCTACTGAATTTTCAAGACTGCAGCTCAGCATAATGAGCACACAGGACTGCTGACATTTGATGGTAGTTAAGTCAGTCACATTTCTCATCTGCCACACAAACAAGATATTTATTGAGAATGACTGTCACACTAAAGGATAGGACTAGCTTCTGTACCCTGTCCCTACACAGCTGTCCAAACTGCAAGATTTAAGATTAACATTAAAAAAAAAGAGGAAGCTAGAAAGAAGTGTCAGGTTGCTTGCCATTTCTGAGTGCTCACAGGTTTCAGAGCACTAGCAAAGACGTAGCCTTTTCCTTTCTGCCACCTAATGACACAAACATGGCACTACAGCCACATCTGCAACACGACTGGGGCAGGGCATGGAGCTTCTCAGCACATGAACTCACATCTACAACTGCTCACCTCATGTCTTGGAGAAGACCTCCTGGATCTGCCACATCACACACCTTTCTCTGAAAGAGCAGAAAATATACATAGAATTTATAGCAGCTGTTTAGATGTGCTTCGAAGCCTGGTTACATGGTTATTTTCACTAAGAAATTGAAAGGCCCAGTAAAAGAGAGAAACTGGAGAACTAAATGCATAGTGCGGGCATATTTTTACTTCCATACAGCATTAGGGTTGGGGCTGCCAGCATGCAACCCCCAGGACTCGCACATTCAATACAGCAGCTTTCTATTCTACCACACAGAACTCTCACACTTCAGGCAATTAAAAAAAAAACAAAAAAAAAAAACAGGAGAGATTTAATTTCTTAAAAGCCTCCTAACAAAACCAGCCTATCTACAGTGTCAGGCTATTAATCACTCTGAGTGCTCATGGGTTTCGGAACAAACGAGCGTAGAACATAGCCTGTCTCTCTCTGCCACCTAATGACACAAAGATGCCACAGCAGCCACCTTTGTAACGCCTGTGGCAGGAAGCAATTTAAAAAAAAAAAACACCAAGCACACAAAGCCTAAACGGTAGCATTATGGGTATTTATAAGAACAAGATTCTACCACCTACTCAAAAAGTTGTATTAGGAAGGTATTTGGTGTGGCTAGAAACACTAAATGCAGTACAGCATTTAAGATATACTTTTATGAGGTGCCTGAAACTTGTTTGCCAGCAACAACTAGCTTTTCCTCACAGCACGGGATGTGGAGAGGCCTCATGTTAAGCCTTACTTACCCTTGGTTCTTCATGCTGAAAGATCTTCCTCACGCCGAAAAATCTTGCTCATTTCACCCTTTGCCTTCTGCAAGGGAAAAGAAAGAGGAATAAAAAAAGAGGAAGAATGCGATGCTTTGCTAATTACATAATAAGCTTCTTTCTGAACTATACCACTTAATAGTATCTCAGGAAAAAAAGATTAAAACCAAAAAAATTAACTTGCTAAGCAGATTCTTTTAAAATCACTCAAATCTTTAACGTTTAAATCCTGAGTAGGCTGCAGGCCTGGGTGCTTCCCCCCCTCTCCAGCACACCCTGGCCACGCTCCCTGTCTCCCCCCGCTCCCCCCGCCCCCGCCCCCGCCACCCACCTGCCCACGGCGGCTCCCGGCCTTCGGCTCCCGGCTCCTTCCTCCTCATCCTCCTCATCCTCCTCCCGCCCGGGCCCCGCGGCCGCCCCCTCAGCGCCCATCCGCGGGGGCCCGTGGCGGAGCAGAGGCGCCTCTGCAGCTCGGTGCCGGCTCCCGGCACCATGACGGGGCCTCTCCGGAGCCCCCCGGCCGGCCCCGGCTCCCCGAGCCCCCTCGTCCCGACCTAGCCCCGTCCCCCTCCCGATCGCCGCTCCGAAAGGCCGGGCCCGTGCCCGCCTCCCGCTTATAAAGGGCGGGCGGCGGAGCGCGGCGGGGACACCCCGTGAAGGACGCGACCGCCGCCTGCCGGGCCGGAGGGCGCAAGGCGGGGGGGCGTCCCCTAAAGGACACGGGGACATGGAGCCGCAGTCGTTAGGGCTGGGAAAGGCCTCCAAGATCAGCTGGTCCAGCCGTCCCCCCACCGCCAGTACCACCACTAAACCATGTCCCCAAGCACCACATCCAACCTCTCCTTAAACACCCCCAGGGACGGTGACTCCTCCACCTCCCTGGGCAACCCGTCCCAACGGCTGACCGCCCTTTCTGAGGAGAAATGTCTCCTCATTTCCAACCTGAACCTCCCCGGCACAAACTGCGGCCATTCCCTCCAGTCCTATCACTAGTTACCTGTGAGAAGAGGCTGACCCCAGCTCCCCACAGCTTCTCCCCTCTCAGGCAGTCGCAGAGAGCAGTACATCTCAAGAAGGAAGGCAGGAAGGCACACTTAAGACCATATACTTAGTTTAGCTTTCTCCACTCCTCACAAATGGTTACATATTTATTAAGTTTGGCACTATAAAAAGGTAAAAGAATTCATAAAAAATTACCTGAGTGGCAGAAAAGCATGTTTAGGTAATTATACAAATTAACCCCCGCTTTGTCTCAAGCGTTGGTGAAAGAGCTACAAATTGTCACCTTCTTCTGGAAAGAAAGGAAAGAGGCATCCAAAAGGTCGGGTTCCCACTCATCAGCAGGGTCACAAAATACATCAGCAGCTTTATTGCTGTCGTTACTCTCATGGGGACACCGGGACATGGGGACCCTTCCCCGGCATCTCTTCCCCTCCCTGTGCCCGACCCCCACGCTGCGGGACTGCACTAGGGCCCCCATAGAGGCATGGGGCATGTTAGAGGCTGGGCTTCCCTTTTCTTTGGGAAAAAGGGAAACCTTTTATTTCTTTTCATCAGCCTGTTGTGGTGGATGCTTGACGCCAAGGGGCCCGACACCCCTGTGATGCACAGGCTGGCCTTGCACAGCCCCCTGCCCTCTGAGGGTCCCCAGGATGGAGCACCCGCAGCGCTTTGTCCCCCCATCCTGTGAGCATGAACGTTTGCCAGAGATTTCCCCACCGTCGCATGTAACGGGAAGAAAGAAAAAGGATCAAAGCCCTTTATTTGTCACATAAAGAGGTGCACGATACGCGTGGTTTCATGCCAGACCATTAGCTCGGGAACAGGACAGCCTCAGGAGAGATGTGCCTCCTTGCAACAGGGCCAAACAAGGACAGAGCTGAGACTGGCCCTGCTCCGTCTCCCCTCGGAACGCTCCAGCCAAATTGTTTCTGAGCTGGAGACGTCCCTCAGCACTGCTCTGCTTAAAGCTGGTGCTCTGGGTGCAGGACCAGAGCGATGCTGTGGGTGCAGCACCCATGGGAGCAGAGCAGGACCCTTGTCTCCAGCTGGGAGCTGCGCCACACTGCTGGGCACAGTCACGCCTGTCCCTCGGCCAGCACGAAGCTGCTCTAATTGCCTTCCGCTTTGCTCTGGAGCTCGTGGAAGACCTCCCTCTGCTTCCTGTAATCCTTTGCACGAATGATGGTCATCTTGAAGAGCTTGCAGTAGAGCTCCATGGCGGTGGGGCTGTCATCGTTCCCAGGGATGGGGTAGGTGATGAGGCAGGGGTTACAGTTTGTGTCCACCACCCCCACCGTGGGGATGTTCATCTTGGCAGCATCCCGGATGGCCACATGGGGCTCGAAGACGTTGTTGAGGCTGCTGAGAAAGATGAGGAGGTCGGGCAGGCGGACGCCGGACCCGAACTGGATGTGGGCGTTGGTGAGCAGGCCGCCCTGCCAGTAGCGCGTGTGCGCGTACTCCCCGCACTCCCGCGCCGTGCTCTCGACCAGGTGGCAGAACTGGCGGTTGCGGCTGACGAAGAGGATGATGCCCTTGCGGTAGGCGATGTGGGCGGTGAAGTTGAGGGCCAGCTGGAGATGATCCATCGTCTGGTCCAAGTCGATGATGTCCTGATCCAGGCGGCAGCCGAAGATGTAGGGCTCCATGAACCTGCGGGGGCAGAGGGCGGGCGACGCATGGGGACGTGGGGCTACATCGAGCAGAAGTTTCTGACTCCACACCCCAACTCCCAGCTGCTCTCTGCAGCTCCCTGGTTTGCAGCATCCATCCGTGTCTGTCCCGCCTGGGTGCAGAGGGGCTGTGGGTCTGACACCTGCTCAGCTCAGGGTCCCTGTGCTTTTGTAGGGCAGTAAACGTGACCAGATGGAAACTTGAGGCTCTGCACGCTGCCCCAGCCCCTGCCTGGCTTGGTGCCACCTCCAAAGGCTTGGGTAGACTGTGGAAACGCTCCTGATGTGAACAAGTGCCGGATCACGAGACGGGTCACTCACCTATGCCGGCATCCCTTTTTGTGCCCCAGGTGCACCCGGGCATTGAAGAGATCTTTCAGGGAGAAGAGCTCCTTCACGTTGAAGAAGTCGGGCTGGCTGAGAGGCTCGGTGAGCAGCCTGTCATCCGCACCTGGGAGAAGGACAAAAACCCCAACCATCGCTCCCTCCCTCCTGCGCTGACAGGGGCCAGAGGAAAGCCCCGGGGCAGGGCAGGGCCGGGCCGGGGGAAGGGGCCGGGGCTCGGCAGCACTCACCGGGACCGGGGGAACGGGCTGCTGGGGCCGGGGCTGGGGCTGGCACCGGGGCTGGGAGGCTGCTGTAGAGCCGGGGGGCTGCTGCGGGGAGAGAAGCAGAGCGGTCATACCGCCGGGCACGGCTCGGTATAGCTCGGCACGGCTCGGTTTAGCACGGCTCGGCTCGGTTTAGCACGGCACGGCTCGGCACGGCTGGGCACAGCCCGACCCCTCACCTGCCCACAGGATCCGCGGCACCGCCATGATCCGAGCCCGCGGGAGGAAGAGGAAGAGGAGTGGAGCCTTCCGCTTCCCCCGCCCCACGACCCCCCCGTGCCGCTGCCCCCCCTCCGGTCCCTCCCTGTCCCTCCCGGTCTCCCCCGAACCCCCCCCCCCCGGTCCCCATGTCCCGTCCGGACGCCCCGGGAGGCCCCGGCCCCGACTCCCGGTACCGCGGGGGCCTCCAGCACCCCGCCGGCTCCCGGTGAGCGCAGCTCCTGCCCCAAAACCCCCGGCCCCAACCCCCCCCGGTCCCGGCCCGGTTTGATGCGCTGTGTCCCCCCCGCAGGCAGCCGCACCCCCTGTACCGGACCAGCAGCCAGGCCTACGGGAGCAGAGCCCCCACGGTGCACGAGGTGCCGGTAGGTGCGAGCCTGAGCCGTTCCCTGGGACCCCGGTTGGCTCCAACGGGTCCCGGCCTCCCCTTGGGCCTCTTGGGGGGGCTTTTGTCTCCCTCCCAAGGCAGAGGGGCACAGACGCAAGAAATGGGGCCCTGCTATGGCTCGCAAAGCCCCCCCCCCCCCCCCCCCAGTTCACAAAGCCCCCCAGTGTGGGTGGAAGAGAGAGCTGGTGCTGGCACGCTGAGCTGGAGCTTCCCAAGGGTCTGCGGCTAACGACACCACGCTGCTGGTGCTGGGTTCATTTTCTTCCTCAGGGGTCCGTGCCCTCCGTAAGAGCTTTCATGCCGACGCAGAGCAAACCTCCCTCCTGCAGAAAGCAGCTGGGTGTAGGAGGTGTTGGTGGCCACATCTCAGAGATGGCATTCGGCAGCCACTGGCAGACCCAGCAGCTCCGAGCCGTCTCAACCCCCTGTTGTCTGCAACATCCCTGACAATGAACTCCTTGAGGTGCATTGAGATGAAGAACCCTTACAGTTTTGTCCAGACTTGTGCAAATTGCAGGTACTGCTGATGTTGGCACTTAAATCATCTCCTTTCTCCCGTTTCTCCTTCCCACAGACCACCTTGCACGTCACCTCACACACGTTTTCGAACGCTCTGGCGCAGTGCGGCATGTACAGAAATAACGGGCTCAACACCTACCTGGAGAAGAGCCACGTCACCGGCCCAGACAACTTCATCACCCCCTATGACACCCTCAACTTCCATCCCAGCTACAACGCCAGCAGGCCGTCGCACTGTTAGAGCTGTGGCAGCAGCAGCTACAATACCAAGCCACTTCAGTTTAGTGCTGGCTGCATAGGTAAAAAAATAAACATCCCCTACAAAAAATAAGCAGGCAAAGAACAGCACTGACCTTACCTTAAATCTGTTGTCACAGCAGAAACGTAGGCTGTGCGCAGGGAATTAAGTGGGTAAGCAACCCGGTATGACAACCACAGTGTTGAGAGAGTCCTAAACTTAATCTGCTGTTTCGGAGCTGTTGTCTTAATAAAGAAACACATGCAGGAAAATAATGTTGTTCTGAACGCCCGTGAGTATACAGGAATGCTGTGGCTGCTACCAGGTGTCCCAGGCCATGCTGCTCCGCCACGCAGCTATTATTCTTAGATGGGCTTTGTTGCTCACCCAATATTGATTCTCTGCTAAGATAAGCAGGGAAGGGACAATTACTTCTCTCTGATCACTGGCTTCCATGGCATTAGCATTGTGTCTGCTGCGAGGAATATACAGCACTTAAGCAATGCTGAAAATTGTAGTTGTTGTCCCCAAGGGCAGTAAAACACTATAAACTGTCAAAAAAAATCATATGGCACAATAAGCAGCAACAGATTAACACACATGTTCACACTATTAAACACATAAGTTAGAATTTAATGAGATTTTTTTCTCCAGAACATAGGAATAAAAGCTTAGTAACATAAGGCTTGCTATTACAACATGACAAAATAGCTACAAAATTAACAGGTTAAAGGTAGCAGTACATTTCTAGAAGTGATCCCCCCAACTCCAAACTCTTGTATGTATTTTTTTAAATAGGACTCCTAACTAGTTCAGGCCACAAATTTAGCTGTGGGCGAAAAGAAAGTTAAATCCATGTTATCAAAGCTGAATTCAGTAGTTGGGTCGGAAAAACACATGCAGCAACTTTGGTGCGAGATGAAAATCACTAACTTATGGAATGAATTTTACTAGAAATAATACCTTAGTTTATAAATACTGAATGTGATTAAATGACATTTAAATAGCTCATGAAACATTCTATTTAATTTATAGGCAGCATATACTTAGAAATAGTAGAATGACATACATTACAAAAAATACATTCCCTTAACCTTTTCTCTCTAACTCTTTAAATTAATTCTTTAATAAACTCTTTAATCCTTTAAACTCTGGGCTCATATATCATAAATCATTAATAAATAAGATTTTTTAAAAACCATTTCTGTACTATTTAATGAATAACCAAAATGCATGTTTTCCAGAGGTATGTATTAAGCCTTTGGATGTTCAATGGTTTCTCGCAGACAGCATGTTCATCTTTCTTATCTGTCAAAACTACAACGCCTTAAGAAATTATTGAGAAAAAGACAACTAATCCAGAGGAAAAAAAAACACTTTCCTAAGTTTTCTTGCAACAACTGTAGTTACATAGACGGAGAAACTGCATCATTTATCCAGTACCTGCACTAAAAGGAACACCGTATCATATTTTACTTAAAAACTACTTTTGAAGAGAAACTAGCCTCTTTATGGATGAGAATCTCTGACCTTACCAGTTAAACATAGTGATAGTATATATAAAAAAGAAGCATAATACTATTCCAGCTGATAGCCAAAAAAAAACAACAGTATAATATGTGCTGGTACCACAGCAAAGATATTCTTCATTTGTTATAAATATTTGTGTCATTTTTATATAGTCTTATTAACCATTTAGGAAGCATGACAAGATGATAAATTTAAATACATTTGTTAGGTAAGGGTAAGGTAAACTATTTGTTTAGTTAAAGTGACTAAGTAAAAATCAGAAGTCCAAGAACATGAAGTTCAAAACCAAACAGCATGTCACCGAGCCTGTACTTTTTTTTTTTTTTTTTTTTTTTTTTTTAACATTCAAAGATTCAAAGAATCCACCAGCAAGATTTTAATCAAGGCTACCAAACAATCCCAGTCATACACTGCAATTAATTTGGGTATCTCAAAGACAATAGCTGAAAAAACACCCACAGATTTGAACAAGTAAACATACTGAGCATAGAAATGGACCTGAAAAGTTAACTTTTTTAACATTTAACACATGAAAATAAATAAGCAACCCTCTAGCACTCACTGCTATTCCTCTGCTAGACTCTAGACAATGCCTCGGGTTTCTCATAACTTCCCTTTCTTCTCCTGAAATGAAAAATGAAGGGCAGAATTAATACAAACAGTTGTGACAATTTTACACATATTTTTATCCACAGATTTTTCTGCAGGTGGAATAATTTACGGATGAAGCTACCTCTTGAAATATAAATTTAGTGGCTTTTGTCGCCTGTTTTCTACCTCTTTTCATAGTTGATCTGGAAACACCCACCTCTTTTCTTCCTTGCCTTAATTACTCCCCTTTTTGTTCCTGAACTGAAACCAGTTCTGCACGCTGTGTGCCTTGCATCACCCTCATATAATCTGTATCCCGAAACGTGGGGGGCTAAAGCTACCCAATTCACTTCCTCTGAGGTCAGCTGAGAAGGGAGCACTATGCAGGCTTCAGCTGCAGCCAGCCCCGAGATGTGCCTCTGCACGTGGATTTGCTCAAGGCTACACAAGTTCGCAGCTCCTCATCCCTTCTGCATGCTCTATTTCTCTGGATTCTGCTGTATCCTCACTTAAGCACTTCTGTTTGTTCAAAGATGTACTTTCCCTGTTTCTACTCTCTCACATTTCCCTGCTTTTGCGGGCGTAAGATATACTGACCTGTTTGTTTAGGTGTTCAGAGGCCCAATACACTTACATTTTTTTTAGCAATACCTGCACAAATTGAAAATACCATTCTAAAGATGACACTGACACATTTTACCACAGAGAATTTACCTGAAAGGCTCTTTCTACTTTTTATTTCGAAAACAAGGTTTCCAAATTTGCAGCTAAAATCACCTGAGGCTGCGCTGTCAAACCAGGGCAAACTGCAGTTCTCAGAGGTCTGAAAAACTTCAACCAACCAACATAGACACTAACAAAGGAAATGGTGGCAGAGGTGGTCTGTTTCTTCCTTTTAAAAAAGCAGCTACACGTTCCTAAAATAGCAGCAAAGAACTGCTTATATAAAATGAAGGTAGTCCTCGTGGTCCCCTGAGGATCCTTGAAGATTGCTTTTCCTGGGGCACAGAAAAATATAGTTGCTGTGATAAAAATAAAACAATGTACTCGTTTTCAAAGTCCTGAATGAGCACAGGTTTATCTGAGAACTCTGGTATTGCTTTCGGGGTGCTGTAAGTTACCAGTAGCCACAATAAGCAGTTTGGTAACTAAACATCCAAATTAGATTTACGCTTTGAATGAAAAAGTAATTAAGCATTAAAAAACAAAAACAGCAGTCATTTAAAAAGTAACCTCTTTACTTTCTTGATTAGAGCTGAGTTCATGGCCCCATGTGCATACTGCCATAGATAGAGGATGAAATTAATTCCCTGGGAGGGCCGAAATCACGGGAGGAGGAGGTTTGTTCTGGGCACTCAACCAGTGCCTTGCAGCTGTCACTGGGGATGCCAAAAAAGGGTCGGGGGGCGCACGGCCTCTGCCTGCTCTGCAGTTGGCTGCCTCTTATAATCGGTATCAATAGGAAGGGAAAAAAAACCCTCATCCATTTCAGTACCGCATCCACGGAGACTCAGCCCCGTGCGATTTTTTCCCTCCCAGCCCGCAGACGAGCTCAGTCTCCCTGCCTCCCGGGAGAACTCCAGGGCTGGGTGTTGCAGCGTGCCCCGGGGGAGCATGAAAACACGCTCATTCTCTCCCCACACCATCAGGGGCTCCTGGACTCACTGCTATGACAGAAAGGATCTCGTTCAAATTCTGGGGGCTGCAGCTGTGCTATGAGGATGCCACGCAGTCCCACACGGAGTGCTTTCCACCTGAGGCACAGGTCTCACCTGCTGAACAATGCCTCCGAGGGAGGGAGGAACCCCTCGTGCTGCTAAGGGAGAGCGGCAAGCATAGAGAGACTCCACTTCTTGACCATAAGCGCCAGGAAACAAAACTGCTTAGAGTTTCGCTAGGATTGCAAGCACCCTTCTCATCTCCAAGAACATGCACTTTTTTTTTTTTACACCTATATATTTTGTACATTCTCCTTCTGCCTTTTTTAAGAACATTCCCTTAGATAGTCGCATATTTTAGGATGTGGATTCTGCCTCAGTCCCGAGGAAAGCACAAGCTATTGTCACAGGGGATTACGGTCTCGGGTTGCTGGCGGCTGAGGACAGCAGGATGCAAGAAGCGAGAGCAGCAGATGAACTGAGATCCTGTTCCCAGGCTCAGCTGACGCAAATGCCGTGACCGACTTTGCAGGAGACATCCTTCACTCAGAAGCGTTACCGGCAGAAGTTAATTGCGTCTTTGGACAGGAGGGAAAAGCTGTGACACAAAAACACTGCTCACTACTGATGATGAGAACAAACCATAGGAGCACTCTGGTTTCACGGTCCATGGTCAGAACCCCATTTATTAAACATTATAAACTTATCAATGTACACCATTTCCTATATACAAATCAAGTTTATCAATTTTAAAAAAGTGCTGTTTGAAATTAGCTTTTATTTAAAGCACAAGGTAATCGGAATTGCATCTTAACTGGAAGTGAATCAGTTCACGAGTAGTACTGAGCACACAGACACATTGACAGGGGCACAAGACACCTTTTAAATCTTAAATGGTGATTTACTGAAAATTTTGAGGAGAAACATTCAGCTTATTTCATACAAACAGTACATAGTGCTTCCATCATCTCTATTAAGCACAGTTTAATCCTTTTAAAGCAAGGTACTCTGAAAACTTCTATTTTAAAATACCAGCCTATTTACCTATTCCAAACAAAAGGCCTAAATCCTGCAACCGATCCAAGGCAGACAAAAATACATGCCCGTGTAGACTTAGTGCAGGCACGTGAGCTAAGTAAAAAACACTTTCCCAAGGTATCCTACCACAAAAATGAAATGACCTAGCATACTGATCTCTTAAGCCAACCAACCAGCCCAAGGACTACAAAAAGGTGGCCAGACAGTAAGAAACGTCAAGTGACCACTACAGACGTGTTTAAAATGTAACTGCACAACAGTAAAAACACACAAAGGATGTTCTTTATTTCTCTACAAGCCACGGTTACTTTTTCTACTCTATGCTACGCTGCAGTTTGCCAATATTCTGCAAATGCAATCACATCTGGGGACACTAAGCGATACTGGATCCGTTCTTGACTGCTTTTGCTCCGTTTTGCGACGTTAAGGCCAGCCTCCAGGAAGACTGCTGAAGTGATTAAGAAACCAAGTGACGCTAAATGGTAGCTTGGCTGAGAGAAGTTCTGCAGAAGACTGGATAAAGAGAATATTGAGTCAATTCACAGGACAAGATGCAAGAACGGACTACTCAAAGGACTTCACTACACACAAACGAAAATGAAAGAACCAGCCAACAGCTTAAATTCACCCCTTTCGGATTTTTCAGTGATACCGGTGTGGGGACACTTTTATTGTGATATGAACGCACTACTTCAATGTCATTTAAAGTCAGTACAAATAAAAAGACAGTAGTGAAAAATTGCTTTATTCCGGGTGCTGGAAAGAGAGGCAGAGAGAACTCTATCAGTATGAAAGAACAGTGCTGAAAATATCCTTGGCGTTTACGTTAGGAACTTCCTACAGCAAACCTAGCTTTGCTCTATTGCACAAAAATTGTAAATGAAAAAAGTTCACAGAAACGTAACATTTTAGAAACCACTTTTGAAAAAGGAAAGTAAGGGCACTCGATCGAAGAAAGTTCATTCGGAAAAATCAAACCCCATCTCTGGGTAACTGCAGGGCATCAGAACTGGACTCGAGAGCAACGAGGAAATGGTTTCAGCCTTGCAGGCCCACGAGTACGTAAGTAGTGAAATCCACAGAAATCGTGTTGTCTAAGTAGACATGCTCCTTCACTTTCTTTCAACTTCAATTGTGCTTTGAATCACCTGCTAGCAGGAGGTTTTCAGCATTCGAAAGGTACTTTCAGCGGCTGCTGAGATCGCCTTACACAGGCCGTGTGGACAGACTGACCCACTTTGTTTACCTGGATCTGCGTTTGGATCTTCACGGCCGGATCTGCGCACCCACAGCTGCACCGCCGCCGCCGGAATTCTGCTCAGCGAGCTCACCCAACAGTCCTCGGGGTGGGAGAGCTGAGACCCGCGCGTAAAACCACTACAAAGGATTGTCCTAAGGCAACTCGAATGTAAACGAATGTCAGATAGTCTGCTTCCGACGCACAGCACTCGTATTAAATGCTGTGTTTTCCTAGGATCTCTCAACAGATTGCCAAGTATGTTCTGCGCGCAAACAGGTTTCCTTTTAATATATGATTAGAGGCCTCATAATTTAAAGCATGATCAGCCAGCATCATCTTATCTACAGTAACTACAGTATCCTGTAGTCATGTAAGCCCTAAAAATCATTATAAAAAATATTTCCTTAGAGCGCTTTAAATAATTTACAAAATTCTACAAAACCTAAGTATGTTTATCTGTGACATCCCTGTTAAATAGATGCCTTTTTCACATTAGTGTGTATGTGATATACGTATATCAGCCTCTCCCACCACCTCTCCTTTCATGTCTCAAGTTTTATCAAGATAATTATAACGACAGTTATTTTCTAAAAATACTGTTATTGTGGGGAAAAAAAAAGTGTACTTACATATCTGAAACCTTTATTTTCAAGAGGGAATCTGGGCAGTCCCCTGCGGGTACGTCAGTAAATTTTGCACAGCTTTTGTCTAGAACTTCCTGCCCTTGGTCCAGTTCACAATCAGCTTCCCTATTCTGCAGGGCGGGCAGCTTTCCTTCCAATCTGGATCTGGATACCTGAAATTCTTCCTGCCTGTCACTGTCCTGGTGGAGAACTTCTTCCTTCTTAACGCACGCGTGCACACTGTTATCCACGCATGCTCCTCGACTAGTTTTATCCGCTGTTACTGTTGTTACAGTTAGTTCCTGCAGCGGGCAACCTGAACTTGGGTCTGACACGCTGTCCTGCTGGTTATTCTCTCCATTACTGCACACACGTATACTCTCCTGACACGTCTCTCCACTAACTTTATCAGCTTTTACTGCTGCCATAGCGTGTTGTGGGAGAGGGGGACCTAAATTCAAACCTGCCCAGCTGTCTTTGTGGATATCTCCTTCCTTCATACATATCTCTCTGTTCTCAGCTTTGGATGTTCCTCTGCAAGCCTTATCTGCTGTTACTGCTGCCACGCTCCGTTCCTGCGAGGGGAGACTCGATTGTGAATCTGAGTGGTCTCCTGCAGTGGCAGCCTTTTGGCAACCCTCAGCTTCCTCTGTGATATACAAAGGAGCAGCCCCCAGTCTTTCACAGCTTTCTGCTACATGGGGACCTGACGCTCCCACAGCGAGCTTCTGAGAAGAACTGGATTCTTTTATTGCTGCCTTATTCTCCCCGCTAAATTCACCTTTTGGCTGGGAGGCTTCTCTTCCCTGCTTAAGTACGTCCGTATCCTGGGAATCTACCTCCATTCCTAATGCACTGCTCTGGCTGAGCGCCTGCTCTGCTTTTTGCTTTTTCATCAAAAGCATGGATTTCTTCCTTTCCCGAGCGTACTTGAGACCCGCGATAAATTTACTCGAAATTTTTAAGTGAAAGGTGTTCTTTCTTTTAGATCGAGATTTCGCATTAGCCACTTTTCGTACTTTACAACCTTCATTTTTGCTGTTTTTAGCTGGAAGTGTTTTCTGCACAGGTTCTTTGTTAGGGATGTCCTTTTTACCTGTTGCGTTTCCAGGTAACTCACCAGCAGCACCACCTTTAACCCCCCCCATTCCTTGTTTAGCTTTTGACTGACCAGTAGTATGAAGATAAACGTTCTCCACCGAGGGAGCAGCTTTCTCACTGTCAAGTAACATTGCACTTTTCCCTTCCGTTCTCTGAGAGTTCTTCAACTCGTTGGCTTGCTGGGACACCTTAGTCTTTTTACTCTGGCCCAGCAAGAGGCCAACCTCATTTTCAACTGGCTGTTGCTTTGCTTTTCCTTTATTAGCAGTTTGTTTGGTCACCCTCAATAGGTCTAGAGTTGCATCATCTCTCTGCATCTCTGAATTGCTTGCAGAGTCTTTAGCTTTTTCTGCCAAAAACTTCCTGATTTCTTGTTCAATGCTGTCGTCGCTATCCACTGAACTGCTATCATCAGCGTCTGATGCAGCTGTGAAAGTACATTTTTTATTCTTAGCTACCCGCAGGTTATTCTGGTTTGAAATTGGTTCGGGTTTATATCCTTTTTTAAGCTGTAAATCAAACTCTAAGTTCTTAACGGTTTCTGGCCTTTCATTTGAAACTTTGACATTTATGTTGTCTGGAGGATTTCTGATTGCATTCTCTTTCACAGCTTTTCTAGATTTTGACAGGCAACTTTTCAGTAGCACAGGATTTTTACATTTCCACTCATTTTGTTGGAGGCTACTAAATTCATCCAGCAGCTGAGCGTCTGTCTCGGTAAACCTAACTCTCTTCTTGCATTGAGATTTCTGCTCCTTAGACTTCTTCTTTAATTTTCTTTTAGACCGTAAAAGGTCCTTGATGGCACTATCAAGGTCCTCATCACTATCCAGAGAACTGCTCTCATCAGCTGAACCGTCTCTCTCTTGAGTTTGGGTGGTATTTTTCATAAGCTTTCTCGCACCGCTCTGAACCTGCAAAAAAGGATTTACAGAATCCAAGGCCACGTATTTGTCAGCAGATGCGCACAGCTCAGAAGAGATCAGCTGCTGCTGGGTAGTCTCATTGCTGTCGAGCCTCCGGGCATCACAGAGTTCTTCAGGGCTGCTCGGGGCACACCCCTCGTGGAGCAGAGGAGATTTTGAATAGGTATCCGGCTGGAAAAATCCCGTCCCCAGCAGTTCAGGTGCTTTTGATGCATCTTGTTTCACTATTCTGCCTTCCCTTTTAAGTCTCCTTTTACGACTCAGTGATAGCTTCAGTGTTTTGGGAAGAGAAGGCTCGAGAGTACCAGTGAGGCTGTTTTGATCAGATGGCAAAGGCATCTGGATCGAGTGTGACAGGCTGGAAGGCTTTGTTACGAGGCTTTCCGACTGAGCTTTCAGAGCCAAAAAAGCCCTGATTTCTTGCTCTATGCTATCATCACTGTCCACGAGGCTGTTGTCACTTTCACACTGGGAGGATGAGAGAATCTGGGGAGAAAAGAAGGAGTCCGTAGTGAGCGATCTGTTGTCACTTCCCATTTGGGATGGCATGATTGTTTTGGAAATATCAAGGATAGCTTCTGCACACATGAGTTCTGCAGATGTGTCTGCCCTGCAAGAGGCCTGCAGTGTGAGCTCACAAGCAGCAATCTTGTTTTCCGGAGGTACAAAGTGTCTGGCTTTTTTCAGTGGTTTAAACAGCTTGTTAAATTCATTGCTGGTGCTTTCTAATTCTGTTGACTTCGAATTAATCTCTTTTCTTTTGTTGCTGATAGGGTTCTTATGGAGTTCTGGTGAGGCACTTTTTGCTGAGCTAATTGTCAGGCTTGCAGAAATGTCGGCTATCCCCTTTGCGTCAAATTGCTCCCTTTGCAAAAGGACAGAGCCCGTTGGGTGACCTGCCTCCTTCCTGATCTTCTCTAGCTGGTAAAGCTGAATGGCTTCTTCAATACCATCATCGCTACTCGAGTCAGAGGCGTGCATGCTCTCATTCAGAAGCGCTCCCCTAGTTTCCCAGTAATGAGCTCCACTTTCTTTATTTTGCTGCATTAACCAGGGCTGGCTGGCAGTGGCCATTTCTAGGTACGCTCGGTTCACTCGGTTGAAATCACCGGGCTCTTCCTGGATTTTAGCCTTCAGACACTTGGACTGCGTGCTGGTTTTCCGTAGCTTGGGATGGTGTCTCAAGAGGAGCGCGTTACAATCTTGCTTCATAGCACCACAATTTGTTTTGTTTGTCGGTTGTTTGTTGCTTTTTAGGACAGACCTCACCTGGGAATCTTTTTTATCCTCCCCGATTACACACTTGCTAATTTCTTGCTGCTTTTTCTCATTCAAGAACTGCACTATTTCAGCTTGTATGCTTTGTTCAAAGGAATCATCACTGCTGATGCTTTGAGGGGAAGCAGGCTGTAGCCTTTTACCAAGTCCCAGCTGGTCAGAAAGGTACTCTTCAGAGAGCATCTCTGCTTTAAATTTCACAGGTAGCAGGTCACTAGACATTTTGTTCTGGGAGAACTGTCTCTTAAACCTTTTGTCTCTGCTTATATTTTCAGAGCACTCTGCATTCCTCTGTAACGACTGGTCACTTTTGCTTTTTGCTTTCAAGTACTCTTGAATGGCTTCTTCTATACCTCGGTCAACAGAGTCGTCACTATCAGAATCGAGCAAGAGAGTCTCAAATCCCACATTCACTTCCACTTCAGTGTCGTCTGAACCAGCAGGACAACCACGCTCGGTATATTTAGGATGCTTCCGCAGCAAAGTGGTGCTGGATGCGACCCTATTACCGGTGCCCTTTTCTCCCTTTTGTTTCTTCTGCATAATACAATCATACTCATTGTTCATACCCAGGGGAGACTCTTGACTTTGCAGGCCGTTTATGATCATCTGAACTTTCGCGCTTACAGAGGTTCTAGTGACGTTCCCTTCGGATTCAGAGAAGCAAACAGGGTATCTACAATTCCTTGCTGGCCCAAAGGACTCCCATTGTGTTTGAAGAGCTACCAAGGGAGAAGCATTCATAAGGAACATTCTAGCAGGCAACAGCAAAGTCCACGAAGGAGGCGTTTTTCAGACTGGTCTCTTTTCCATCCTACGATAAAAAAGAAGAAAATATTTTATTACTTGGAACTTTTCAGAAGTTAGATATGTAATAACACTCGGTAGTAGGAACTGTAAACCCAGGACAGCTTTTATTAGTTCTGGCTGGGTATTAAACACATACAGCAGAGGAACTTGGGCAGCTCGAGGAGAAAGAAAGGGAACCTATTTCTTCCTGAAACATGCTATACCGTAATAACCCCGAGAGAGAAACCATTCTGACCTCACTGCAGGATAAAACCTTTTGGTAAACGCAAATCTTCAGGAATTTGCGAGAGCAGTATTATATTATAAACCCCAAACTGAGCAAGGCCTGTTTTGTGGGACAGTGAAAAAAATCGTTGACAGAACAACTGACACCCCAAACAGAACTTCCACGTGGTCCCTCAGGGGCAGAAGGTTTCACCTGCAGCATTGTTTGGTGGGATGAAAACAATACCTGGCTGGCACAAGACATACAGCAGTCCCCATTAAAATAAAATACTGCAGTAGGGCTCTTCTACAAGCCCGATACACCGTCTCCCCTGCAAACTCAGCAAGTTCCAATGGCAATGTGGCACCGCACTCTACCAGCCTACAGATATGCTTTTACCTCCGAATTCTCTCCAGCTTTACTCTTGTCCATTATTCTCTAGCTTTGGTTTCAAATTAATCAGTTGCAATAAGTATTTTAGAGAATTTATTAGATTAAATAACATTTAACAATATTTTAAACAACTATCATTCTTAATATTTTAACGAATGACTATGGTTATAACTCCTTAAAACTTATAAATGTATTTGCTACTAAGAAAAAGGTAACAGACAACCAGGGATGACAACGCTTTATCACTTTAAAAAAGAGCACAGCGCTCCAACACCGACTGTAGTACAACATGACAAATGCTTGTGTCAAAAGTATTCTGGGACCTGTGCTCCGGGACCAGTTTTATTGCCATCTTGTTGGGAGACTAGAATATTCTTGAAATCTTACTGACCGAGGCAGAGTCACCCTGAACATGCCTTACACAACATCCACAGGGTGGTTAGCTCTGAAAACACGGCTGGTAACGTTTTGCCTTTTCACTCGCTGATTTTCTGCCGAAGAACATCTTAGCATCTTAACGCATTTTAACCCAAACCTTTGGCTCTGGACGTCCATTGCTGGTTTTCTATTCCTCAGTATTAATTAGTTTCAAAACATCAGTCTTGCAGAATTAAAATTTTAAGTGTAGTGATCAAGAACATCCTTGCTTGATGGTTGGTACTTGGAGCAACATGACACGCTGTTTAAATTCCACCTTTTCAGTCAACTGAAGATAGTTTAGATTTACTTCTGCTCTACACTCGCCAATAAAATCCAAGCCCTCCCAGCCTTTCACATACAAAGCCACGAGCTACCCTGGGAAGCGTCTCACAGAAGCAGCTGAGAAGCCTGCTGTGATGCAGGTCACAACTGAAACTTTTAGAAAAATGTGAATGAACACAAATTTTCTAAAACAGTCTCCAACACATCCACTGGGGCAATGATAAATTAAAGACGGTTTTTCTTCTAGAAATTAGAATACCTAATTATCCTGAAGAAATGCAATTAGCATACTTAAGATTACAGCTTCATAATCTTTTTTTTTTTTAAAAAAAGCATATTTCCTATTAACCTACTTCCACAGTTTCCAGAGAAGGGGCAAACGTCTTCATTATCCCACACTTGGATGGCTGTGGCACTACAAACATTACACAGCACTGAGACTAACTTTCACACCACCCCTTCGGGCCATGGCCAACACCCTAGTGGCAGCTGCTGAGAGTCAGCTGTGCACTGGTAAATCAAAGGGACGCGCGTTAATAACACCTGTATTTATTTACCACCTCTACTGACGAAATATGACTGCCATTGGAGAGAAAACACGATGGTTATTGTGGCTACAGGTAATGCACCATGATGCTTGGGGCTAGGAAGGGATGCTGAACCCCAGCCACGGCCGATGGGGACAACTTTGTTGCTCTCCAGCCATGGCTGATGGGGACAACCTTGCTGCTCCTTCCTCACCCTGGTGAAAACCCTCTCTCAGGCACAATTCATGGAATCGCAGCCTGGTTTGGGCTGGGACAGCCCTCGGAGCCCACCCAGTGCCACCCCCTGCCTTGGCATGACCCCACCAGCCCAGGCTGCCCAAAGCCCCCCCAACCAAGGTGTCACATCCCTCATAATTTCTCCATGTCCCCCAACTCCGTGCCTCAGTTTCCCCTCTGGGGGCAGGAGAAGGGGAAGGACGGTGCAAGGGGCAGGCGAGGAGATGGCAGCAGGCCTGTCACCAGCCCAGCACCCACTGCCTCCTGGGGGGCTCTGCACCCACAGCGGGGACAACTGAGGGTTGTGGGGGGGTCCTGCCCACCGTGAGGTGGCTTTGAGGGACACCCACGGAGGGTGTGAGCGGATGTCCCAGAGGCTGTGCGTGAGGGGACACACAGGGATACCCACCGAGGGTGTGGGGGACATGATGGGGGACCCACCCACCGGGACACCCATGGGGGCTGCTATGTGAGGGGACACCCAGCTGAGGGGCACCCACAGACAGCGTGAGGGGACATCCTGAAGGCTGTGCGTGAGGGGACACACAGGGACAGCCACAGAGGGTGTGGAGGACATGAGGGGACACCCACCCACCGGGACACCCACAGGGGCTGCTGTGTGAGGGGACACCCAGCTGGGGGGCACCCACAGATGGCGTGAGGGAACATCCCAAAGGGTGTGTGTGAGGGGACACACAGGGACACCCACTGAGGGCGTGAGGGGACACGAGGGGACACCCACCCACCGCGACACCCACCGGGGGGGCACCCAGGGGAGGGCGTGAGGAGCCACCCCCCACTCCGGCCGCCCCCAGAAGAACATGAGGGGACATGAAGAAGCCCCACACCGCGAGGGCACCCACTGGGGCTGGGGGGCCCCCCATTAGCAGCCAGGGGACACCACCAGCCACCCCCCGGGGCCAGCGGAGCCGCCTGCGCGGGGCGCCCCCTCCCTCCCTCCCTCCCCGTGCCCGCGGCAGGCCGGGCCGAGCGGCGCCGCCATGGCTCCCCCTTCCCGCCTTCCGCCGCCCTCAGCCGGGCTCGGCCTCGGCTTCGGCCCCGCCGCCTCCTCCTTCTCCTCCGCCCGACCCCGGGCCCTCACCTGCTGCCGCCGCGGGTGTGACCGAGGCGGGGACGGGGGTGGGGGACAGGCAGCGGCGTCCCGGCGGCTTCCCCGGGCCGGTCGCAGCCGCTCCGTTGCGCCCCGTTCCCGAGCTCCGAGCGGCCGCTGCCCGCCGCGCTTGGTGCAGGGGCGGGCGGCGCTTCCTTCCCTGCCCCCGGGGAGAGGGAGGCATGCGCCGCAGGGCTCCGCCGGGGAGGCGGGGGCGGCCGGACCGGGCCCTCGGAGGCCGCCGGTCCTCGCTGAGGGGACGGCGGGGACCGGGCCGGGCAGCACCGGGCAGCACCGGGTCGGGGCGGCCCCGCCGCCGGGGCACAAAGGGAGGCACGGCCGGGCCCGCAGGAAAGAGGCTGGAGCCCTCGTCATGGGTCTGCTGCGGGGGGAGGAGGAGAAGGGGGCGGCCGGTCCCGGTGGGGCCGGGGCCTGCTGAAGCACCGCGGTGGGGTCAGGGCGAGGTGTGGGCCTCGTACCTCGTCCAGTGAGCTGAAAACACGCGTGGTGGGGTCCCCGGGGATGAAAACACGCGTGTGGGGTGTGTGTCGCCATGGGCTGCAAAGTGCTGCCCGCAGGACGAGGAGAACTCGCAGCGCTTCCTTCGGGGCGCGAAGGGAGCCGACAGAGGGAGGAAAGACTTAAAACATCAGCAAAGCATGCCACTTGCTGTCCCAAACCTAAAGTTTGGGATGCAATGCTCAAACCGGTTATAAGAGCCAAAGCCTGTTTTATTTGTTTATTTTCTTTCCAGAAACTTTCTGCTACAAGTACAGGTTACCCCCTGGAAAACCCCTGTGCTTTCTGGGGTTACGGCCGTCCTGACCCACCCATGACTGTTCCCTCCCTGCAGAGCCATGTCCATGCCGACGGCATTACAGATCCCAAAGCACCAGAATCCTCCCTTATGGGACACCCATTTCAACCTGCTCCTTCACTAAAAACTGCAGGATCACTCATAGCTCTTGGTTTCTACGTCTTCACAAGCACTTCCATTCTTATTTTCTGTTAAATAATAAAGTTGGCACCTTAACCCCAGGCGCTGCCTGTTTTCATTTTGCCAGTGCATTTTATAGTCATGGTGCTTGAATACCTTTGATAGTACAGGTGAAGCTGGCATCTTTTGGCTGGGTGTTGCTGAAATCACAGGGAAAATGCTCAGGTGATGAAACATCAAGCGAACAGCAGTGGGGAACAGCAGGTACAAAGGGTCCCAGAACGAAGAGGGTGGCAGCTTGTGGCCGTGCAGACTAGACACTGTGCTCCCATCCCGCTGGGCTCCTCCGAGGTAAAAGGAATTATTCCCAATGCACAAGAATGTGGTGGATGTCAGGGCCCGTTGCCCTTCGTAGGTGTATCACACAATCATTTTCCGTGTCACTCCATTCAAAGCTCTAGGCTCTTTGCATTAGCACAGTGACTGACACTGCCACTTCTGCTGCAGCTTTGACAGCACATCGCAGCCCTGCAACTCAGGAGAAGTTTAACTCGGAGTTAGGGGACAGTTTCCTGATGTGGTGTTACACATCAGCGAGAGTTTAGCTCGGCTCCAAGGTGAATCCATTATGTCCTTGCAGAAAGAGGTGTTGCTGGAGCTGGTGTTGCTCCCAGGCTGAGCCTGCCCTGTCCCTGGCACAGGTGCAGGGCAGGTGCTGGATGCTGCAGCTCTTTGCTGCAAGGCTTTTTTGATGTTTTTGTGCTCAATCTGCAGCAATACATCACAAGATGTGGGGCTGGCGTATGCCACGTGCTGTGGAAGGTTTTCTGTCTGCTTTCACCCTAAAGGTGCTTCTTTTGGGGAGCATGCAGATTTTCAGCCTGAGGCAGAAGGAATTGTGCTCTTTCCTAGACTCCAATCTCACATGCTAATCTTTTTTTTTCCTTTTCTTTTTTTCCCCCCCCAGGAGTCCCTTACCTACCAGACCAGGTCTGATCCTGCTTTTATTCAGGACATGGGACAGGACCACGTTTCAAACGGTCATGCACAGTTATCTTAATTTATCTCCTGCTCTTACAATAAATAAAACAGCTGTTTTTTTTTTTTTTTCCTGGATATGCACTAAGCTTTTATATTCTGAAATGGCTCGCTTGAACGAAACTGCTGAAAACAGCACAGCCAGCATCTGTGTGCAGAAGAAAACAATGAACATGCTTTTCCTTAGCTGCAGAATTGCAGCCTGGAGGTGAGGAAACTTTGCTCTTTTCACCGTGTTCCTCCTAATGCCACTCCAAAGGAAAGAAAGGGCTCTTGTATTCATGTATCCTCCCAGGCCAAGTCAATTTGCATGTGAATGCACTTTAAAAATAAAATTAAAGTCAAAGCTATGGCCAGAAGCCTGATAAATGTGCTTGTGCACATGCAGTTGCTCGGAGGGGAGGGAGGCTGGCTGCTGCTGGAGAGCACTGCTGTCGAGCACTGCTGTCACTGGCGGCGGTGGCATTTTATGGCCCTGCAGAACAAGTTGGCCTCCATGTGCATCCTTTCACTTGAAATAAAAACGGAGCCTCTCCCCGAGGTCCCATTAGGGATGATTTGTCTTCCTGATCCATGATCTTTGTGGAAATGAGAGCAGTGGTCCCCATCCACACGTCCCTGGTGGATGGATGACAAAGTCACAAACGCTAATTGGACCCCTTGTTAGGACGGCTGGGATGGCAGGGAAACGTTCATGTTTTCAAAATGAAACATCTTCCCTGACCTCAGGATCTGCTCATCCCATTTGCAGTTTATTGCAGGGGGTAGGAACAGGCTCTCATTATAGGTGGCTCCGGACACATTAGAGGCGAAAGCTGCTGTGGGTTATCAAGGCTGAAAACAGAGTTCAGGTGATGCCTTTTTTTTTTTTTTTTTTCTCCAGAACGAGAAAGGACAAGATTAAAAACAAAATAATAAGAAAAAAAGGACTCACCTCGCAGATGTTCCTGTTGTCGGGAAACCTGTGGCTTCAAGGCCAATTACAGTCCTCACGTGGAGCCGTGTTCGAACACTAGGGATTGCTGAGCTGCTGTTTCGCTGGGATGTGAGTCACATCCGATGCCAGCCAAGGGCACAGCCACGTCTAGGACGTGGGGGAAATCGATAGCCTCAGGTTCTTCAAACCTTTTCCTCTGCTGGTGGCAGTTGTGAACTCACCAAGCGTGCCGTTGAGTTTCGGGGCGAAACCAATCCAATTTAAAACCAATTTAATAGTAAAATCCTGCCGGGACCTTTAAGTTTTTGGTGGAAGCAAAGTGGGGGAAAGGATGTGGAGTGAGCATGGTCTGAACCTTGAGCTCAGCCAGTATTTGGGGTCCACATATCAGGAGGCTACACCGAGCTTCAGGAGGTCCAAAACTTCTGGCAAAAAAAAAAAAAAGCAGTGCAAGCATTGGCTTTAAATAAATTGAGTGGGCTGCTTCTCTCTGGTTCAAAACAGGGCTCAGGTGGGGCTTGAGCACCTGCTTCCCTCTTGCATGAATTTGATTGTGCTGCGAGCACATCCCAGGGCAGTGGTGCTGGCCCCGCTCCTGCGTCCCCCCCTTGGTTCAGCCCCTTCAGTCTGACCGCAGGCGGCGCATCAGATGGAGTACAACTGCATCATGTAGTAACATGGCAAATTGAAGAGTTTAGTTGTTATTTAATAAATGCCAAGGAGACTCATGAGGCCTTGAAGTTATAATAGAAAGATCTAATTTAGAAAAAAAAAGGAATAGAGATGCCTGTGAAAGCTGCCAGCCAGCGGCGCTGGATATTGAACATTTCTATTTACCCTCCGAGCGCAGTGAGCAGCCGTAGCAGCAGGGCTGATGCTGCCGGGGAAATGGCATCAGGGGCTGGTGGAGGGCTGGGGTCCAACTCTCGGAGGAGCCAGCACAGCTCCCACAGCCACAGGAGGCTCCTCTCTGTCTTGCCTCAGCAGCCTCCGTTGTAGTAAATCAACCTTGCATGTCAGATTTGTATTTTATTTTTTTATAGAGACCCACTGGCTCTGTGAAACACATCCGGTAGAAAGTATAGCACAGAGGCATGGTGACAGAATGTGTTTAGTGGTTTTGAGTCAAATCCGGCGAACTTCCCGTTCGTTACTGACCATTAAAATGCAGCTGAAGGTCTCCAGGGTGCACAACTGCCTGGTTTTGAAGATGACCCCTTTCCATAGTAACTCCTGGGTGTCTGGCATGAGGAGACAACCCGAGAAGTACGATGTGGTGCCAAGAAGTTTGACTGAAACCCTTACAAATAAACTCTGTATCATATGGTGGAGAGCTGTACAATTGTGAAGTGATGGCACCTCCCTTATATTCTGGAACTAGAATCTTGTAATGGTTTCGGCTCATTCCTACCTAGGTGTGAAATGAGACCTTTTTCCTGTTTACAAGCATGGAAATATGCCATATGGGCTCCCAAATTTCCTTTACACAAGCCTTTCTGTCGAGCTCGGTGGCCTGTCCTGGGAGGCAGTGCCAGCAGCATCCTGCCCTCGTCACAATTCCGCTTGTGCCCGTTGGGTGTCACGGTGCCACCGGCCGCCTCCAGCCCTGGCACCTCGCAGAGCTTGGCGGTGAGCCTGAGAAGCCCCTGCGGCACCCACGGAGCAGGACCCACGCTGTGGGTGCTCAGCGGCAGGAACCCAGGGCTTTCTGCTGGTCGCAGCCACCTCCGGGACCGCAGGCCGCCCCTCCTGGGGCCGCAGGCTGAGCACACGCAGCTCTCACCCCAGCAGTTTGCAGGGGGTTGTATTTTAGCTCCTGGGTAATCGCAGTCCTCAGGCCAGCTCTGTGTGCTTGCAGCAGCACCCTCCTGCTTCTCCAACACGTGCCTTGCTCCCCGGGGCTGCCAAGGTAGAGCTGGAGCCACGATAGGTCCCTTTCCACCTCATCCAGCACCCTCTTGGGAACGAGCGGTTGGAGTTGAGTGCTGAAGGCTGGTGCCAAGCCATCGAGCAGCATGCGTGCATGGTGCTGGGACAGCTCGCACGTTTCCCGCATCTCAGGGCTTGGGAGCACTGAAGAACACATGAGGGTTCATTCCGAGACAAAGTCCCTTTTTTTCTTTTTTAATGAGCCATTCGCAGTTTCCCACAGCAACACTTTGATTTTGGCCACGGGCTGGGATATGAAGGCATCAGGTGCCACGAGCCGTGGTGAAAGGTGATGAAAAGGGGTCTGGGAGCTTCAGAACGGACTTTTTAAAGGGCAAGATCAAAGCTGTACAGCGGGATTGCTGCTTTCCCCACCACGCAAAGAAAAGCCATAATGAAACCGAGATGCTGCGGTTGCGATATGTTTCAAAATGAAACAAACCTCTTTGACTTCGTGCTGCAATTGCTGCGAGCTTTGAGGGGACTGGGGGAGGAAAAGAAAACGCCCTGTGCTCTCCAGCTCCCATCATTACAGCTCTGCTGGCTTCTGGTGAGAAGTCCCAGCAGGACCACAGACTTGTCCCTGCGCTGCTAAGTGTCACATTTGCAGAGCACCTTTCTGACCTGCCCACGAGCGTCCCTGCAGCCCCCTCAGGGCAGTGCTGGGGGGAGCTGGAGGCAGCCCGGAGCTGCTGGGGGCAGAGGCTGCCTGGGGTGCGCCTGGATAATGCCCAGGCACCACAGGCATCCCTTGGGATCACGGCACGGACTCGATGTCACATCGGAGAGGCCGTGCCCTGCCGTGCCTCCCTCCTGAGCTGATCTGGGAGCAAAGTGCCTCCTCCTGAGCCACGGGGTGACTTCCTCCACCACTGGGCAGGGGCTGTTGAGGGCTCCCTTCTGGCACCTCCCAAAGCTCGCAGCCACAAGCGCCGAGGCACTGAGCCCCAGAGACGGGGCTGTCAGGAGGCAGCCGGCCTGCAGGGTGTGTGGGAGGCTGGAGGAGCTTGTGTCCTGCAGCACAGTGCCTGAAGCTGGCACTAAAAGAAACAGGAGCTTCGTTCAGCTCCACCTGTGATGCGACTCCACCGACAGCCATGCGGGAGCTCCAGATGCCCGGCAGAGCCGGCTGCAGCACCCTCCCAGCCCGCTAGCTCCAAGCCAGCTTTTTCAAAAGGCATCTTCCCGTTTAGGAAAGCTTTTCAGATCACCTTCAAGGAGTGCTCTCTATTTTTAGCACTCGCGGACTCTCTTGGCTGCAAACAACTGAAGCCTCTTGCAGTGAATTCACAACGGGGTTGCTGGCAGGAGTTCAAAGCCTCCGACCGGAGCTCGGCACAAAGGGATCGCCTTCCCCCCGAGGTCCCCGTGGAGCAGGATGAGTCCGTGCTGCCCCCACAGGACGCTGCCACCACCCTGGTCACACTGGGGTGGCCGGGGAGGGGACAGGCCGGGGCTGTGGTGCACAGCGGGGCTCGCTCGCCCATGGCTTCGCAAATGCAAGACGCATTTTGTGCGAGCAGGCTTTGATTAAGGATTTGCAAACAACTGCTGCTCGGCTGAGCGGCCAAAATGCTGCATTAAATAAGATTTGGATCAAAGCAAAAATCACCACTGTTTTGAATTTTCAAACTGGTTAAAAAAATAAATAAAAATCCCCGCTGGGACAGCAAAACCATGCAGCTCTTTGACCTGGGCTCTCCTCCAACAAACCAGTGCAGCCACCCTTGGCCAAGCAGCCAGACGGAGCAAAAACCTCCCGGCTGCTCTGCGGGGTGCGGGCACCTCCCAGGAGCCATTTCAGGCTGGTGGGAGCAGCGTTTGGCAAATATGCCCAAAGTATTTCCCTCCCCCAGTCCTCATCCTGCTCCCAGCGTGGGCCAAAGTCACCTCCTGGTGCTCCAGGGGCTGACTCCCGCCGCCGTTCCCCAGAACCATTGGGGATGGAGAAATATTAACTGAGCACTGCGAAGGGCTTTGGGGCAACAGTGCCAAAATGGCTTTGGGAACACTGGAGGAGACCAAATCCTGTCCTTTCGGACAATATTAAACTCATGCTCCTGGATGGGGTTTGGGCTGATGGCATTACCAAACAGCCCTTTTAAAGTGTCCTCTTGTCCCGGCATCGAATCCTCTGGCTTTGGTCTGAGCCCTGTGGAAAACAACCTGAACCCTCTCCAGCCCATCCTGCACCCCTGGGGCTGGCAGGGTAAGACAGCAGCATGAGGTTAGAGCACTTTACCCAAAATTTGGCTCCTGAAGAGGGAGCAACACTACACCCACACCCGGCACTGCCCCGGGGAGCTTACGGAGATGCATCCAGTCCCATCACCTGAAGCACTTGGCTGCAAGGTGAGGGCTGTCTGTGACCCTCGGCCAGGCTTCCCTGCCCATCCCCAGCTTGGCCGAGGCTCAGGAAAGCCACGAGCACGGGTGGGAAGGGGCGGGGGCAGCACCTCAGGCTGTGGGGCAGGCGCACGGGGGCCGGGAGCAGCTCGCAGCCGTGCGCGGCCCACGGGAAGGAGCCGGCTGCGAGGAGCTCGTGGGAGGAGGAGAAGAACCGGGTGTCAGCAAGCGAGGCAGACTGAGAGCTGAGACGCGTCCGTGGTTGTGTTTGGGATGTGATCAGCGTTGCCTTGTGACTTGCACAATCTGCAGAGGCATGAGTGGTAGGCAAAAAAAAATAATAATAAAGCAAACAGTGGGAACGGAGCTGCTGCATCCCTTGTGCTGCAAAGGACGGAGAAGCCCTTCCCTGCATCCCTGCAGCCATAGCCCTGGTGTTTTGCTGCCCAAATCTTGATGGAGGAGCTGTGTCTGCACAAACGTGCCTCGTGCTCCCTCTCTGAGCAGCGGCGTGGCCTCAGCACCCTGTGGGCAGGGGAGCGGAGCAGCAGCAGGATCGGTGCTGCCAGCAGGGCAGGAGGGCGCTGCCAGACACTCGCTCACCTCTCCACAATCCATATGAGTGTCACTGGCACATCTGTTCGGAGAGGGAGAAGTAATACAGGTCCAGCTGAGCAATGAAATTGCTTTCAGCACTGTTGATTCCGTGCTCAGGGGTGTGCGGTCAGCCTGGCTGCAGGCTGGAGAGTTTTAATTTATTTTTTCCTCTCCCTTGCAGCCAGAAGAGATCAGTCACACACTTGAAGCAGGCAGTGCCATCATCTCTGCCTCCTGTTCCTCCCATTCCCATTCTCTGCAAAAGACAGGCCATCTGGGCTCATCAGCGAGGCCCTGAAATCACTCACACGGAGCCTGCCTGAAGGATTCACACCTCTCTCATAACCTGGCTGCTTTGCTTATCCTTTTCCTACACCCCATCCGCCTCGGCTGGATTTGGCCTCCGCTCCAGGACCAGTAGCCACATCTCCTCTAGATGGTGCAACAGTCATTAAACACCAATTATGTGCCGTGATGTGTCCAGGACCCCAGTCCCACTGTGGGGCTGTCCCAAGCTCCCTGCCACCGCGCCCCAATCCCTCCTGCTGCGGGATGGGTGCTGTGGGGCACAGCCCCACTCACATTAGGGTCTGCACCAGGTACCTGTGGAGCACCAGGACTCTGCTATGGGGCTGCACAGAGACAAGGTGATGGGAAGAACCCACCTGCTGTTCCTGCTGTGTCCATCCCACTGGAGATCCGTCCTCCTTGACGGCAGCAGGAGGGACACACGGAGATGCTCTGCTCCTCCAGGGCCACCAGCACCACCCCAGGGGAGCCAGCCCCTGCAGCTGCAGGGCTTTTATGGCTGGGGGGGCTGAGCAGGGCGGAGGGAGCTGAGCTGGGTGAGGAGAGGCACCCGCTGGCCCAGCAGCTTGGGTTTGGGACCCTGCAGGAGCAGGGGAAGCCTAGGAGCATCTCTCGCTGCAACATCCCCCTTTGTTTAGGCTCAGATCAAATAAATACAAGCTTAATGCGTTGGGTGAAACAATAGGAGAGGTTCCAGCCTAAAGAAAGGTTTTCTCCGATTAAGCTTTGCTGGCAAGCTTTAGAGCCTGTATTTTAAATAAATGTTATGGGTGCATTTTAAAACACACCATATGTTCTCACGCAGATCTTTCTGGTAGCTGCTATAGCGCGGCTCGTCAGCTCCCCGGGGTGCTCGCTGTGCCGCCCACGGGGCTGGATCCTGGCACAGGGGAAGCCACGTGTGGGGGCATCCCTGCCCCCGGGCTGGGCACCAGCTCCTTTCCCACCGCCACTGAAGTCCCTGCTGCGTTTGGTTTCATGCCGATGGCAAAATAAACTCTTAGTAAAAGTCAGGAGGCGTTTGCTGGAGAGGTCATCGAGTGGTGGTGCCGCTGGGGACCTGCCCCGCGCCCCCGGCATCGTTCCCTTGCAAGGCCCATCCCTTGCGTTGTTTGTTTGGAAAACACCTCAAAACCCAACGAGAGGTAGAGGTGGAGAAGAGGGAAGGACGAGAAGAGCCAGGGAAGCTCCTGGAGCTGCAGCAGGATTTCTTAATTCTCCCGGATCGCTGTAGATGGCAGTCCAGCCCCGCGCCGCAGCGCCCAGCCCAGCCCAGCCCAGCTCGCTGATGAACTTTCATGCATGCTGGCAAGGAGTCAAGGGATGAGCTCTGACTAAGTTTACAGCACATTTTCCCTTCTGACAGATTACTGCTTCATTTGTAAAAGGAGAACTTCTCATTAAGTACATTTTTGACATTTTGTTGAGGGGGGGGGGAAAAAAACCCCTCGTGTTGCCAAGCGTGCTGGAGTGCGAGTGAGGCTGAGTCTTCACAGGTTTGGGTGCTGCTTTATTTTAGTTTTTTTTCCTGTGCTTTGGCACCAAAGTCCCTTTTCATAATTACTCGTCTCTGAGCACAATCGCTGCGGGTGGGAGACCCGTTTAAAACAGAGCCCAGCTGAAAAACCAGCAGGACTTCGTGGTGGAGAAGTGGCGGCTTTGCGCTCCGGCACTGCTCAGATTTCAATGCTAAGCCAATAAGGGCTGATTAAAGTGTATTTTCCAAGCAGAATCAAGTCTAACTGCTATTATCGCTGTGCTCAGCGCTGGGCCAGGCTCGGGGCTGGCTGCACCTTTGGTGACTCTGCGCTGGGGACCCGGATCCGTCCCAGAGCCCTGGACCCGGGGGCCTGGCTGGCACCGCACAAAGTCCTGCCATTGCCAGGCTCTTTGTGAGCCATCTTAATCGTTATGACAGAGCAAAGATTAATTTTAGTGTTAATTATGCAAATTGGTCTTGATGGGAAGCTCCGGAGCGAGGTTGTTCCCCCTGCTGTTCCCTCCCAGCCTGCTTTGTAAAATAGGAATTTCCACGTCCAGCCACGGGCGGCTCTTGCTGGGCCCCTGGAGGCTCCTCTAAAGGCATTTTTTTTTTTCCAGGGTGGGGAACAGCCCTTTTGGAAAATCCTTCTTCTTGCACAAATGCGAATCTTTCTGTCCCTTGGCCTTCTTTCAAGAGAGAAGATGCTGAGCAAGGCTGTTATCATAAGCTCCGAGGACATTTTCATTGATCCATATCATACTTCTGGAGAGAGAAAGTATGAAGAAGCACTGGATGATGCTATAGATGTATTTTAATTGCGAAAAATGTTGCAAGTGCCTTACAGAAAGCAAGCGCTTCCAATAAAAAAAGCATTTCACTTCTTTTCCCTCAGAAAACACTTTTTCTCATTACCCAAAGTGCTGAAATTGTGCATTCCTGTATCAGCAGTGTGGCTGGGGGTGCTCTGGTCCCTTTGCTGCTCCCTGCCCCATCTGCCTCTCAGGGCTGGGCCAAAACCCAGCCAGCAGCACCTCAAACCTTCCTCCTCCTCCTCCTCCTCCTCTGTCCTGGGGGGACAAGAGCTGCAGGAGGGGCAGCAGGTGGTGGCACGGGCTGGGGAGGGTGACACTGCTGGCAGAGTCGACCCCATCGGCTGTAGGGAACACGTGCCTTCAAGCAGCATGGTTGGGTTTCTCCCTGCCCGTCCCCACAGGCTGCACGCTCTGTGCTCCGGAGCAGAGCACCCGTCATAGCCGAGTTGATCAAATCCTTCTCCCTTAGCGAGTGACATGCTCCTGCCCAAGAAAATCAGATCGCGGTGTCTTTTATCCACGATGGCTCGAAGCGCTGCTGCTGGCTTGTTTCAGGGAAGGAGTCTTGCAGACGGGGACAACCCTATTGACGGTAGGGCTGAGTGCCACAGGCACCTGGAAGAATCTGCTTTAAGCCATGGATTTCCAAACCCGGCCACCTCCTCACCTGCTGACACGGGGCTGTCGCGGCAGAGATGTGGGGGCACGAAAAGGAGCCGCTCGCTCCCCAGGCAGAAACACAAGGGCTGGTAATGGAAATCTGCTACACCCCACGGCAGGCTGAGTGGGCCCGAGCAAGTGTTTATTTATTTATTTATTTATTTATTTTATTTGCAGCTAGGAGGGCTGCAGCTCCGCACACGGTGGCCAGGCTCCCAGCAGATGGTCCCCCGGTTTCATTGCACTTGCCGGGATGGTGGGAGAAGCTATTCTGAAAGGCTGCTGCGACGTTCGCAGCACAGATCTGCCAAATGGTGTCTAGAGGAGATGGGGAGAGCACGTTGCGTTGCTGCATAAATTGGTGCAGGGATACATCTGGTGCTGTGCTTTGTGGCAGGGCGAGAAGAAACCTTTGGCTGCCTGTGACCGGCATCCTGCTGAGCCCCCCGACGAGCTGCAGAGAGCCCTTGAGTTCACATTGATGTCCTGAGCTGTCAGGATGCTCACCCTTCCTAAACACGTGGCCGTTCACGGCAGTGCCGTTCCTCAAAGGAATACAGCTGGGGGTCCTCCCAGTGCCTCCCAGGGCTTCCAGCTGCGCTCACCCTCAGGGGTTGCCCCGTCCCAGGCACAGCTGAAGGTCCCGTGGGGCCACGTAGATCCGTTGTCCTGCTGCTTTTTGGGCAGAAGGCAAAACAAAATAAAATAAATCCCATCACCAGAAAGAGCATGGTCCAGGTCAGATTTATGCGGGATTTACCTTCATCCTTTTTCCACTGCTTTTATTTCAGGGTCAATTCCCCTTCACAAGTCCCTCACCCCGGGCACTGGAGCAGAAGCATCAAGTGATCCTCTTCCGTTTTTGCTCCTTGTTAGCTCTTTCATTTGCTTCGGCTGAATCTTGAGGAGGGGTTATTTTTCCACACCATCTGCATCCGTGAGACCTCCCCATCCCAGGCAGGTGCCGTGTGGGGCAAGAGGATGCTGGGGGGGGGGCAGGAGGGTCCTGCTGAGCCTGGCTGGGACCTGCTCCCTGCTGCCATCCTGCCCACAAACAGACGTGGCTGGGGCACTGGAAGCCCTGCCCGGGGGCACGGCGGCAGCAGGAGGGTCCCTGCGGAGCAGAGGGACGCGGTGCCGAGGTGTTCCCACCCGCCGTGCGCCTCGGCGCCTTCGTCTCGACAGCCGGGAGGCGTCAACCTTTGGCTCCCAGGCGAGGAAGCTCGCTCCGTTCGTGTAAACAGCCAGGGAAAATTAACGCCCACGAGGACGACATTCATACCTACAAATTATCTCCTCCGTGGAGCAGCAATTAAACATGTCTCTGCTGCGACAGCAGCGTAACCAAAAACCCAGGCGGCTCCCACCTGCTGTGCCCACCGTCCCCATGCTGTGTGCAACCCCCTGCACCCCAGCTGCCCCGTCCTAACCCGTGGTGGGGGGCAGAATTGGCGCTTCCAACCCCCCCCCCAAGCCACCCACGCCATGTTATCGGCTCACACAGGGTGGCTGTGCATGCCTCAGGGTGCTGCGTGGAGGCATCTCTAATTCCCCTGGGGGTTCCCCGCCCCAAGAGCTGGTGGCAGCGGGGCCCTGGGGTGCCCTGGCTCAGCCCTGGGGGGATGCAGGGATTGGGGATCTGGGTCCAAACTCCAAGGGTCGACGCAGGGCTCTCTGAAGAAATAATTAGCTCTCTGTTTTTCACCAGGAGCTTCTCCCCTCCCATGCCCTCTTGTGCCACGATGATGTGTCATCCCTAGAAGCTGCAGGATCATTTCCATAAGATTAAAAAAAAAAAAAAAAAAGAAGGTCCTATTCATCATCGTGCTTTGTGCTAATAGCCTGTGCTCTTTAAAGAGAGAGCGTGGCCAGGGCTGTTCCTGCTTCCATCTTGCAGAATAAAGGATCTCTTTGCGCTGCAGTAATAACCTCTTTCATCTGATGCCCTCAAAGTGCTTTTGGACATAAATTAATTAAGCCTCACAACACCCTGTTGAGTTCAAGCTCACTCAAGGGTTTTCATCATGTGTTCAAACAATCCATTGCGTCTTTGCATCGCCGGTTTTCGGCAGCCCAAGGGTCACGTCCAGCTGGGGTGGGAGTGGGCGCCCACTCAATTATTTCTCACGTGTCGCCTGCTCCTGCCAGAGCCCGGGCTGCCCTCGGGGTTAATGGTCCTTTCACACAGCCTCATCAAAAAGCATCTCGAAGCTGCACAGACACCCGCGGCACAGCTGGGCAGCCTTACCCGAGCCTCTCAGCAAGCGCTGAAATATCTCCGTGTATGGGACTTGTTTCATATTTCAGCGTTTTGGGGATTTGTGACCCACACAGGGCCCCTGTGGCATCGCCGAGGCTGCCTCCTGCCCCATGCAGGATGGGGTCCTGCCTGCCCAGGGCGAGGAGCTGGGTGCAGCTGGATGTGGCAGGCTCTGGCAGCATCTCCAGGCTCTCTGCAAATCCTTTCCCTCCCATTTCAGCCGTGCAGATCCACGCCGAGAAGCGAAGCTGCCCAGCAGCGCCATCCAGCATGCTGAGCACCCATGGGGATAGGGTATAGAGCCAGACCCCCTTGGCTCCATTCTAAAGTTATAAAAATGTGGGTGTAGGCATGTCATTGAACATTTACAGCTCCTCGTTATGGTAATTATTATCAGAGGTAATAAAGCAGCGGGGGCAGAAGGGCTGCAGCTGCCTGCGAGGGACTTGGCTGCCTGAGAGGCATGGTAGGACAGGGACCGTGGCCAGGTGTGGCACGAAGCAGAGAGGCTCCTTCTGACCCTGCTCATCCCACCTCATGTCCCCCACCCCGAGGTGCCTCCAAAGGGCAGGGCAGGAGCTGAAACAAGCCCTTGAGGCCGGACCTGCCCTTTGCAGGTGCCCCCCGGGACGCTTTTCATTGCAAAAAGCAGAACCCGTGCGTGGGTGCTGCAGCCAGGGGATGTGCAGGGAAGAGCTCTGGGTTTGCTCCTCATTTTCTGCCGCCCCTGACGAGGCTCTGCTTGGGCTGAGGATGTTTTTCCGCCTGTGCCCCATGCCCTGTGCCCAGTGGGCTCGGTGTCCTTCTCTGCTCCAGGGTCCTGCAAGAGGGGACGGGGGGGCACGGAGCCGCCTGCGCGAGACTGCGGTGCTGGGGAGCCGGCGTGCCTCATCAGCAGCATCAGGTTCCTAATTATATCCCTTTAATGAGCACCCTCATGGCTGTTGGGGGTTCCTCTGGGGCTAAGCAGCGATCTGGGCTTTTCTAATTACTTCTGACTCGTAATTTTTGTGCCCACACTAATCCTCCATTGTTCCCCTTCCTCGCTTGATGCGAAAGGCTCATTACTGGGGAATGTATCTCGCCCTCCGTCCTCCTCCTAGCACAAGCTGTTTGTCCCTGCTTTTTTTCCCCCGTATCTAACAGAAGTTGTCTGCGTGTGCAGACACCGAGCAGGTGCCAGCGTCACCAGCATGGGGCACTGAGGGCACCAGTTCTGCCACCACGCTTTTGTCCCCATCCTCTGCGTGTTCAGGGCAGCCAGCCCGTGGGCAGGCTAGGCTCCAGACCATCTCATAGAGGTTTTAATTCTAATTTTGGCTTTTGCTGGCCAGTCCTGCTGGTGCAGGGAGGGGGCCCTGAAGGACACGTGAAAGCGGAGGCGCTTCAGAGGGACGAGGAGAGGAGGACGCGAGCTGGGAGAGAAAGCCCCGGCTCTTAGCACCACCCCAGCAGCCTTTGAAAACCAACTGGGAAGCTGTTTGATCTCCAACCAAGTTCTCGATGTCTTTGTGATCGTGATGAAACCTCTCCTGCCTGGAGCCTTTGTGGGGCCTGAGGGTGGGGAAACCCCTACAGAGAGATCCTTGGAGGGGTGCAGGAGTGCTGCTGGCTTCGGGCTCCCTCCTGCAGAGCTCCGAGGGGACACTCGTGCCTGCTCCGGGTGCCACCAGCATCGAGCTGAGCTCCGATACGGGGCTGTCCTGACCCCCACGGGTGGTGACAGCCCCCAACAGGACCAGGGATGCTGCTGGGTGCAGGGATGGAGGTGCCGGAGCTGCACCCCATGCGTGCTCCCCGCCGTCCTGCGATGCTTTCACCATTTTTTCCCCTTGCAAAAGGTTTTTCAAAAAGCGGATCTTGGGCCTTGAAGTGACAAGTAATTGAAGGTGGTAATTAATGGCACTGCCGAGCGCTGTGTAAAAAAAAAAAAAGGAAAACTAAAGGAAAGGTGCCACTTGCAATTTTGCGATTTAATTAGGTTTGCTTCTTTTCATAGAGAGGAGCGAGGCAGGCAAACCCCGCAGGCACGGGACTTTCTGGTGCTGCTAAAAATACGAGGGAGGTGGCAGAGGGCTCTGCAGTCATGTTTTCCCGAGGAAAACTGCACAACTGCCACGCATTAAAAGGCAGAAATTAGCAAAAGGCCCTTTTAATTTTAATTTTTTTTTTTTTTTTCCCTGAGAACAGAAGAGCTTCTTGAAGCAGAAACTTTCAATAATTAAAAAAGGGAAGAAGAAAAATAATAACTCTTGGTAGAGAAAGTATATGAAAACAGATTGGTGCTGATTTCCCCTGCTCCGAGATGCCATCTGTGGCCACCACGCTGCCACCACGCTGAGCCCCCCCAACAGTGGCTGGGCTAGCCAGGGCCAGTCGTGGCCTGGGAGCCCCAGAACAGGCAATTTTTTGTGGGGTAGAGCCCAGCTGGGGGGCGAGAGGGGAGCTTTGGTGGCTGCAGCTTGAACGGGAGTATTCTCGCTTGTGTAGGTTCCATAAATCTTCCCCCCGGATGAGGGAGCGCACGCATAAATATGTAGATTCAGGCTCCAGCCCTCATGACTTATTCACCAGCAGCATCATATTGTTTCTAACTTCGGCGCAGTTCCTGGAAACTGTGCGTTCTTCAAATTAAAAAAAGATATATGGCCTTGCCGGAGCAGCCCTGATGCTCTCCCGAAAAAGCTCGGTTTGCCGAGCAGGAGCAGGCACGGCGGGGCTGTGGCCCTGCAGGGATCCTGGGGTGCTCGGGGCGGCCACCCCATCCATCCAGCACCATCCCTGGCACGGCTCTGCCCTGACCCCCCATTGCAGTTAAATGGTGGAAATCTTCTCCCGGGGGCTTTTCTCACATCTCTCTGCTTGTCTTGTGCTTGTGCTGCCACCGCGGGCTTGTTCACGCTCTTCAAGCCCCAGCTGCTTGTGCCTAAATGAGCTCCCTGCACATTAGGATTTGGGATCAGGACCCGAAGGTAACAGCACCTGGCCACAAACGAGGCAGTTTCCCCGCGATGGACGGGCGAGCAGCCTGGTTTGGGGCCATTTCCTGGTAAATGAGCAGCCCCGAGAAGGCTTAACTACAGCGATTGTTGCACATCCCCAAAATACCACGCTTAATAGACTCAATCAAGTCAAAATTGTCCTAAATGGTTCGGAGCGAGGAGCGGCTGAGGTAGTAACAATGTGGACATGCCATTTGCAGAGAAATTATGCCTCGTCGAGATTCATCGCCGAGCTCCAATTGCTGTTAATAAATCCTGCTTTTGCTGGTACGAGGGAAATTGGTTTTCACTGGGGCTGGAGGGATGCGAGCGGAACGTTCTGGGTGTCACCTCCAGCGCGGCAGGAAAATGAGCTCCTCTTATCCTCACGCAATGAGGGGGGGCCACGAGGCTGCCTGGCCAGGGAGGGGAAAGGCGATGGCTTAACTCCTTCCAGTTTGTTGGCCCTTGAAGCACGCTTATACCCTGTTTTTAATGTGTTTTAAACTTCCCTCCATTCCTAAAAGCTCCATCTGAGAACGGCCCCGTCCGCAGCCCAGCTGGGCTCCCACCCGTCTCCCTGCCTGTTACCTCCCTGCTGCCTCTGTGCCGCCTCCCCCAGCTGCAAGACACCGTCCACTTGTGGTGAAACACAAAAAAAGGAGCCAGCCTCTTATTTATTTGCCGTGGTTGTGTTGTTTTCCTTGCCCAGCCTGCGTGCCTCGCGTATTCGGAGGAGCGGGTGCTATGGGAAGTGCTGCGATTTGATTTGGGAATCCTTCTGCCCAGAGGAGCTGCTGGGAAGGAGAGCGGAGATCTCGGGCACCGATAAATCATGGCTTGTTGGGAATTTCACAGCTCTGCACACAACTTCTTGTGGGGTGGGGAGGATGTGGGCATCCCTCACCCCCAGCCCGTCTGCAGCGGGCCCCGTGCACAGAGATGCCTGAGATGGGGAATTAATGTTTATTTAGCTTGTTTGCTTAAGAGGCACACATTTGCCTGATGTATTCTTGGCAAATCGAGGACATTAATTACCGGGTACCAGAGCACTGGAGTGCCTGTAATCCACTCCACACCTCGGCAAGTCCCTGCTCTCATATCTGCTAATCCAATATTTGGAAGACAGCCTGCATCAAGAGCATCGCAGAGGAGCCTGAGATTGTGTTTCTGGGCAGCCTGCAGGGATGCTCCGGCCCAGGAGGCTCAGTCATGGCCCCCTGCTTGTACCAGGGGCCGGGGGCTCCCAGCACCCGCTGGCATCTCCCCTCCCCAGTGTCACTGGCAGGGAGGTGGCTGGAAAATGTCAGAGCCCAGAAAAAGCCACATTTCCCCTCCCATCCTCACCTCACGGAGATTAAACCAGAGATTGAGCCGCTTCGGAGAGCTGAGCAGCCCTTTCCACCGCTGCCGGAATAGCAATGACCAGGAGAGATAATTAGTTGAGTGTCTCCAACCCTGAGAATTAATTGAACCTCTCCAACCCTGATAATTAATTGAGCCCCTCCAACCCCAATAATTTACGGAGTTCCTTTAAACCCTGGTGAGGAGGGGGCTGCCCCAGTGGGTCTTTGTCTAGGGGGTATGGGGGGACCCAGCGGTCCCTTGGCCATTTTTTCCCAGCTCTGCCCACCCTGGGCCCCCCAAAACCACCAAACACCCCCCAAAAGCACCGCAGGTTTGGGAGCGGAGCAGCAGCATCCCTCCCTGCAGCCGGCTCCTCTCGGCCGGAGGAGACTCAGCAAGGTGCTCAGGGGATGGTGGGGAGTTTTTCTCCCCGCTTATTCCCATCTAACAAGAACTGGCAGCTTTTTTATTTTCTGCTCTCCCAGGCTTTTCCAGCTCCGCCATCCCCCCTCGCCCTGCAAGGGCTTTCAGCCGGTTTCTTAAGTTTTATTGCTTTGATCCCGTAATGTGCCGTTATGCAATGAGACAAGCTCTTTCCCGTCACTTCCCTGGCTTCAGCCAGGCCTTTTGCTGTAATAGGCACAGCCCTGGCTTGAAATATTAACGAGTTTTACCTTAATTACCTTTTGTGCTTCTCAGGGCTCTCTTCATTTCCCTTCTTGCTCTGTTTAATAGCAGCGACGAGCGGAGCCGGCTGCCCCCCGCTGCACCCCGCATGCCCATCATGACCACGGTGCGGGACTGTCCTTGGAGGGAAGGCAGCCCTTGTGCCCAAGTACATCTTATTTTTGGTTATTTTTCTTCTTAAGGTAAAACATTTTCCCTCTGAAATTCAGCAGGTGAGAAGAACAGAGTGCCTTACGTTTTCCCAGCGTTTCAGGCAAATGGGACTCTTTCCGAAGACCAAACGTCTGTGAGCCCACAGGCAGACCCGAAGGTCTGTGCATGCCCTGGAGAGGAGAGGTTTTACATCCTGAGCCCTGGCCCGAATCTTTCTCCCCATCCACCAAAACTCCGCGTTATTCCCCAAAGCTGCTCCTGCCTCGGCTCAGCCCCAGACGGGGCCGCACCGCGTCGGGCAGGGCAGGCTTTTCCTGGGCAGCAGGGAGACGGGCTGTGATGATGTTATTAACGCCACAGACAGCTGCGAACCCAAACCAGCCGCTTTTGAAATGGTTTATTTTTCCCATACGACTTGATCATCTCTGCTCAGATCCGCGGCTACTCTAATGAGCTGTCTCACACGGCCGAGCGGTCGGGAAAAAAATGGGGAAGCAGAGAATTGGTGTGGAACTGCAGGGAGCATGGGGCTGGTGGCCTGACTCCCTGCCTGGCACAGTGGTACCCCTGCAGGTCCCCAGGCCCCCACCTTGCGGACCTTTCCTGCTTTAGAAAATGTTTTCTGGGTAGAAAAGTGGCAGGTGAAATTCCCTGTATCCCATCAGTGCAATGCGCTGCCACATCGGTACCAATAAATGATAAATATTTCCATTAAATATTTCCTAACGAACCGCCTGCTTTTTCTGCTGCCACATTTTGCCTGCCCCTTAATTTCTGGGTGGTGGGGGGCTGCGAACGTGGCCCCAGGTTATCCCTGGAGCTCCTGGGCTGAGGAAGCACCTCTGCCTGAGATGTTGTGCACACACAAGGTGGGGACAGGGCTGGGGACACAGCCCCCCTGCTCTGGGGGATGGCTCCCCACCTGGACAGGACACCCCTGGGGGCTCATGGTGCTGAATTTTGGGGTCCTGCCCCCCCCAGGCTGCTCTTTCTGCCCCCTCTCCCCACGCTCCGGCAGCCTCTGGCGCTGCAGGCGCTGGGAGCAGCTGCCGCTGTCTCAGGCTGTTTTAACTCAAAAAAAATGCAGAGATCAATACGTTCAGCAATAGATTTTCCTTCTCTCTGTTCCTTACACGACTTCCTCGGTAAGAGCTTCTGTTGGGGCGATGTAAACCTGCTCAGGAACAAGCAGCTCCGAGAGCAACAAACGGCTGCGCTCGCAGGGATCGAGGCTGCCGAGGGAGAGCGCAGAGCAGAAGCCCCAGCGCCCCGAATCCTCGGCAGGAGCAGGAGGATCACGGTGATGCAGGGCACCGCGGTCAGACCGCCGGGACACGTGCATGAATCAAGCATTCCCCTGCAGCTCCTGGGGATTAATGCCCCGAAGGCCCAGATGTAAAACCAGGAGGGGCCCCTCACCTCCCAAGCTTAATTTTCGTGAGCAGCTCCATGGAGTAAAGGACATCAGGGCCACGCAGCGTGCCAGGGGCTGGTGATACAGCACCCTGGGGGTGTCAGGGATGGGACACATGCCCAAGGGACACGTGTGTCCTTTGTCTGGGATGCTCCAAGCTCCTGGTGCAGGGTCCGGCCAGTCCCAGAGGCAGGGTCGTGCTGCCCGGTCAGGCTCTGCTCTGCCAGGGCTGGGGACATGGTGACAGCCACCACTGCCGGGTCTTTTTTCCTGCAGCTCTCCCGCTTTGGCGCATCTTTTTCCCTGGCAAGTTTTGCTGCGAATGAATGGGCAGCATCTGAGAGCGCGCTGTCTGCGTGGTTCATTAATTACTCAAGTTATAGGGCTATTACAGCCAAGAAATTGCATTATTAAAAAGAAATCTCTGCAGACGCTTCAAATGCATCAACCTATTCAATAGCTGACACTGGGTCATAATTAAAAGTAAAAAGTGTGGGCCAGAAGGGGACAAAAAAAAGGCAGATTTCCTGAATATGGCTAATGGAAACATTATTAACATTAGGAAATTGCGTACGAGAAATCACTGGCTCCTGGCCCAATTTAAATATGCATAAGGCTCCTGATGTGCGCCTGTGGTGATTAATAACATTAACAAAAAAAAATCCTAAATTAAATTCATCACGCTGCCTTTAATGTCTGTGGGAGGCTCCTTTGCTCCCCCCATCGTAGCTGGCATAGGGGGGATGAAGCCTCCTGACGTGCCAGGCTCCAGGTGAGGCTTTCCCTGCTCTTTCCTCATCTCAGGGCTTGCGGGCTTGTTGCCACTTTGCTTTTCTTTCCTTCTTTTGCATTTTTACATTCGTTCTTTACAAACGTCGCCGTGAATCAATCTGTCGTCGGGCCTATTCTCCACCTAATATTTCTAAATAATTTATTATCGGCGGTTTAATCCTCGTGGGAGCTCCCTCCACATTAAAGCCTGTTGTCGAGTCAGGTCATGTGCCCGGACTGGAAGCACTTCCAGACCTTTGATTTGTTTGTGTTTTATGTTTTTGTTGGGAGAGCAGTAAAAGATATGAATTTTTCCCCCTCTCGAAATTGATTTATTTCGGTTGTTTCCTTTATTCTCTCCAATTGAACCATAACTTTCTGGCTGCTCTTGTCTCCCTCGGCAGCAGCCCTGTTCCATATGGATGCCGGGGGATGCAGCGGGATGCAAATACGGAGCAGAGCCCGGCTGCTGGGAGCTGCTGGGGACCACACTCGGTGTCCCACAGCTCCAGCCCAGGCTGGGGGCCCTGGGACATCCTCACCTCCATGCACAGCCAGTTTCCCCCATCCCTGGTGTTTCCCAGGGAGAACAGCCCTCCGGTGACCCTCCTTGTCTGGCTTGTTGGGGTACAAGCAGAGCTGGCTGACCGACCCCTTCCTCCCCCAGTTTCAACCCAAATCTGGCTTCAAAAATTTCAAAAAGCTGCCAGGAGCTCAAAAGCTGAACTCCCAAGGAGGAGGGGTGGGCTTTCACAAAGCGACTTTTTTTTTTTTTTTTTTTTTTTTTTTGTGGCTATTTTTTTGGATAAACCCATCACTGCCACTGCTGTGGGGGGGTGACCCCAAGGCAGGACCTCGGTGTCTCCGCAGGATGCCGACGAGTTACACAGCATCGCTGCCAAGGGGTTCTGTGATGCCTGGTTAAAACCAGCCGTGGGGAATAATACTAATCAGCATTTTTACCCTCTCCCCATGAGGAAGCAAACTGTGTGTGTTCTCTGTCTTGTTCACCTTACCAGTTCGGATCCTGCGTGCTCTGGGCAGGGCAGCACCCTTGGGTGCGCCCCCGGCTGGGCTGGGGGAGCCAGGATGTGGCCCCTGCCAGCCCCCGATCTGCAGTAATTCACACGTCCTCCAAAGTAACATAAGAGAGAGAATTTACCCCAAAAAAAAGCAGAGGCAAAGCGTGGGGCCGGTCGGTGCCAGGTAGAGCCCAGGTGCCTCCCAGCGCTGCGGCTGTCAGCCGGAGAAGCGGCTCGTGGATGAGGAGCGGGCACAGAATGGGGACGGTGGCACCGGCAGGGGACACCACGCCGTCCTGGCTTCGTCACACGCTCTGTCACACTGGTGACGGGCTGGGCTGGTGGGGACATTCAAAAGGAGGGCAAGATTCAGAAGCATCCTGAAAAAAATTTCCGCTTGCAAGGTGGCAGAGCCGCTGCAGAGCTGCAACGCTCCTGTTGCACCTCCGCGCCCCAGAGGTGGGTGCACCGAGCACGCGGCTTAAACCAGAAACAGGGGCGGCTAGCTGGAGATTTCCAGATAAAATATTGAGATCCTCAGCCCGTCAAAGTGGAAGGCAGAGCCGATGCGGCTTCTGAATAAATCATTGGAGCTAACACATGTACTTGCTCGCAGTGACGTCTTCGAGGGGAGAGTGCATGCGTGCGTGGGGATTGGGAAAGAGGCAAAATAAAATGCAATAAAACAAAATACAGGGCACTTGTTCCCCTAAGAGCTTTTGTTAGGGAAATAATTAGCTCATCTCAGCCTCCTATAATGTGTCAGCCTAAATCTGTTCCCTCATTTGTCTCTCATCAGCTCCCCATCCATCGTCCTCCTTCGCCGCGTAAAAGGAGCGTGCCTTGGCAAGGAGCGGTACGTGGTTAAAATTTCATGGCCTCTGTGTAACTGGTGGCCAGTTTGGGAAAACGCCGAGGTCCTGGGTCCGTGGTGCTGCCCAGAACTGGGTGAGTGCTGGCAGAGACACGGCCATAAACAACACGCGGAGAGCAATGCACATGCAGTGCTTGGTTCAAGGGATGCTCTAAAATTCAATCTTCTGCCAGGTGAACCTTAAAACCCATTCCTATTAAGTGTTTGATTGCTTCCCAGCACATCTGAGAGGCAGGCAGTTGTGGCAGAAGTGAATATTTAATTGCAGAACGGAGCAGGCTGCTTGGCGTGCTGATGTGCATCAGCATTTTGCATAGGAGTGAGAACTGGGGAGAAGCTGCCCTCGGTGGGGGGGGGGTGTGTGTGGGTCTGGGCTTCTCCCCCTCTCCCTGCAGAGGCTGGCGGCACTTCCCAGGGCTGCTGCGGGGCTCGGGGGAGCGATGGGGAGCACTGAGACCCCTGCCCCGTGCTGCACACCAAAGGCATAAAAAGGCCGTTCTGATCAAGCAGATCCCAGAGCCTCCCCAGCACCTTCCCTTGCGTGCTGTGGTCCTTGCACAGCCCCACGCAGGAGGCACGGGGACCTGGCTCGGACCTGGTGCAGCCACATCCTTCAGCGAAGGCTCTCCCCACCCAATTTTCCCTGAAGCCTCAAGTGTAAAGGAAAGAGGGAGGCTGAAAGCCCTAAAAACCTTCTGAGCCCTCCGAATGACGGCAATGCAGTGGCAGGGAGGGCAGAAGCACACGGGCACCAGAGGGTGGTACTGAGCTGGAGGAGTGCTGGCAATCCCGGTGACACGGAGATGTGCCCGTGTTAGGAACCAAATATTTCCCAGGGCGTTAATTCGAGTCTAATTAACAGCTCCTGAGATCCACAGAGGAGCAGCGTCAGCTGGTTCCCGGCCCTCCCTGGAAATGATGTTTTCCAAAATTTCTAGCTTCTTCCTCAGCAGACGTCTCTGGAGTTAAATCCTCAGGACAGACTTTGGTTCTTAAAAAATGCATCGCAAGCACATCGTCCTCTGCACCAGCACACGAAACTAGGGCAGGCACGGCGTGTCCCCCCCCTCCTACCCGCTGGGAGCCTGGGCTCCTGGGGCTGCCTTAGGAGGAAGCCCTGGGTCCTGTGCCATCGATGCCCACCTCAAATCCTGCTCCCCTGTTTCCACCTGCCTCTTTTATTTTGCTGTGCTCCTCTCCAGAGCTGTCCTGGTGCCGCGATGGCCTCACGGGGCCACGGCTCCTTGCGGAGCAGAGTGCTGGTCTGTTGGCACACCCCATGCGCAATTAGGTCTGACTGCTGCAATTAAGGTGGCACTGGATGGTGCGTGTTGTGATAGGAAGCAATTATATGCAACTAAGAGCCTGTGCAAGCGTGAGCAAACGTTAGCAATTTTTTTTTTTCCCGTTGAACCCCTGTGATTTAAAAGCCATTAAAGGGAGCAGCCCGCGCACCGATGTCAGCAGTTTCCCGGAGCCGCTCGTGGCTCTGAAAGCCATTTGCTCACCGTTGTGTGGCTCGAGCTGCATTCAGACACTTCTCCTCCCGCAGCTCTGCTGCCTCTTGCACCGTCATTTGGCTAAGACCTGGGCAGGACGCCCCAGCCTGCATCCGTGGGCACGCTCCTCCTGGGCATCCGCGTGCACGCCGACGGCTGGTGCACGTCAGGGCTTGGCTCCCGCTGCAGGACCAGGGGTTTTCCATCCTACCTGGGGCTGCTGGCTTCTGGGGAGAGCTTGAAGCAGGCTTGGAGCTTTCAGAAGTAAATGAAGTCTCTGCCCCTCAGTATCTCTGCTAATAAAGTGGCAGTAAAAGTAAGAGCTGCTGTTAATGCGAGGATGGACACGCGGGGGCTGCGGGACTAGCAGGTTATTGACTGTGTTTGTCTGTCATTTGCTGCTGATGCTCGAGGAAATGAGGACTGGATGTGGCTGTGGGGCCATGGGGCTCGGTGCTCTGGTAATGGGCAGAGAGGTTGGGAAGGGACAGAGAGGAGCTGCGGGTTGCTGCGGCTGTGGGATGGGGTCTGGGCAAACCTCCCCCCAAGGGACGGAGTCAGCAGAGCAGCAAAACACTTTTGTGAAAAGCCTGGGGATGCAATCCCACAAGGTGCTGCTGGGAAGGGGGTTTCCAATGGGATTTTTTGGGGTGCTGTATGACGGATGCTCTCGGGGCAGAGGGAAAGCTGCAGCTCAGCCACGGCTCTGTTCAGGGTCTTGCTCCTCCAGGGCTGCAGGTCCTGAGGCTGGTCCTCAGCCTCGGCGTCTTCTGCTGGCACAGGGTGCTTCTCCTCAGTGCTATTAGGGGTGATTACAACTTCATCCCCACTGCAGCCTCCCTTCAAGGGGGGATGCAGGATTGCGCCTCGCATCCCATCCTAAGCTGTTGGTCAAACATTTGTCTCTCCGGTAACTGGGGACGTGTGTTAGTAAAACTGCAATTTAGAGCAAGGAAATCACTGAGAAAACAAATATGGAGCCCCAATCCAGCCATTTGTAACACATCACGCTCCTGACAGTGCCGCCAAACAGCCAAAAAAAGCTTCAGCCTTGGAATTTTTCTAGCGCGAAGATAAATGAAGGAGATTCATGTCTCTGTTGGTGCTACATTGTTTTGCTCAGCTGGCTGCAGAGCAAATAAGATACGGTGGTGCATTGATTTGTAGTCGGGGAGCTGTCCTTGCAAACAGACAGGCTCGGAAAAAACTTCATTTGTGACTTAAAACGGAGAAGGCAGCAAGAGTGGGGGGGCAATAACAAGTTATCCAGCAGTGTGCAGCGGGTGTGGGGACAGGGCAGGGAGCCCAGCACCCTTTTGAGGCTGAGCTGGGTGCTGAGGGCACGGTCCCCATCCCTATTTGTGCCACCAGCCTCAGCCCAGGGAACGAGCGGACACACGGAGGGCCTGATCCTGCACCAGCCTCAGCGGGGTGTAGGTCCATGGGCTGGGCTTGTGCAGAGACTGCAGGGAGCAGGTGGATGTCACCAGCGTCAAGCCTCTCCCTCGCTGTCTAGTGGGGCAAATGATGCTCCTTAGCTTAATGGGTGCACGAAAGTACCAGATCAACGTGGAGAAAGGAAAAATAAAATGGCAAGGCTGGCACCTCTGTCCAAAAGCAGGGGTCCTCAGTGCCCTGGTACATGGAGCTCCTCCAAGGAAATCCTCGGGGACAGCCGGGGCAGCGCCTGGCCCTGCTCCACGGGAGGCGAGGATGAGGAGGGCGAGGAGGGTGCTCAGGGGTTGTGAGAGGGGTTTCTGCGTGGCTGCTGTCCCCCAGCCCCACTGGACCGATGGATCCGATGCAATATTCACTTAGGAAAAATCCCCCAGTGGTCTCGGGAGGCAGGAGGTGATGTTAAGGACCCGGCGTTTCCAAACGAAGCCGCGCTGGCTGTGCCCTCGTGGAGCGGCAGCCCGCTTTGTAGCAGAATGCAAATGAAAAGGTATAAATAAACAATTGCTAACAAATAAGTGTGTGCCTTTAATGAATATTTCATATACAAAAGAAGTCATTGACATTTTGCTGGATTGCTTCAATTAGCTCTTAAGCCTCGTGTTCATGCAAATAATAAGCTTGCTTATCATAATGCTTTGTTAATCTGTTTCATAGTGTGAATTTATACAGTAATGCATCACACAGACCTCCTGCTGCATCCTTTATTGGATATAAATGACTTAGTAATTGCTATTGATCATTAAAGAAGTGTGGTGTTATTTTGGAATTAGAACATGGGGGATCTTTGCAAGGCGGCAGGAACTGGGTGGCTGGCTGCACGCAGACCTGGTTTGCATTCACGGCAGTGACTGATGGGTCCTTGGGAGGAAAAGTCAAAATGTGCCAAGACTGAGTCTGGGGAAAAGCACTGCTGAAGTCATCGCTGGCTTCACATCATGAAACACTCCCGGCTATATATTCAGAATACACATCAATATATTCCATTTCACACATCGATCCCCATTCCGAGTCCGACTTTGCTGAGAGGAGCAGGCAAACAGCTGGGCTTGCTGGGGACAGCCCATGGCCAGGGGGTCAGGGCAGGCACAGAGCATAGCCACGGCCGGCCTGGGGTCCCCATGTCACCCCCGAGGGTTGGGGGTGCTTCACCTGGAGAATGAACTCATTTTCCAACGTTCAGTTGCAATTTTCATTAATTAAGGCAAACGCACGATCACCCAGCTTGCAGCACGGGTGAACTGATCCCAGCTCCAGATCCCGAAGCCAAGCAACTCACCTTGAAATGAAAAAAGCTGGGCTTTCGCTTTAAGTTCATATTTTTATATCAGGAAACCCTTTTCATTTCACCGTTGGGACTTTTTGCTTTTCTTCCCAAACATTTCCTCTGTGTCCCCACTTCCTCTCCCTGGAGGAGCCTTCATCAGCCAGCACCCGCTCGTGGTCCTGCCGCGGCTGCCTGTTTGCAGCCTGTGTGCCCTTGGGATCCTCGCTGTGGCACAAAATCCTGCCTGCTGGGGGCTCCCGGACCCCTGCTCACCGAACGGGCACCCCACATCGCTCCCCTGCTTCAGGAGGGGGCATTTCCACGAACACTCTGGAAAAGAGTTCGGGGCATTAACTCTTCTCTGCCTCGAAGGAGTGCCCTGGGACTTAGTTAATTAACTTCTTGAAAGGGCCGTGAGATTCCTCCGTGACACTGCTTTTATTAAAAGCCTGCATGCACATTTTTCCCCTTCCAATTTACAGCATTTCCCCCCTGGAATGTGCTTTGATTTTTAAGCAATTTATGAGTCCTCAGGCTTTGCCTGGAAGGTAATTTATACTAGTTGGTGTTTTTATGCGTGTGTACATGCGCTGCAGCGCACTGGGAAGAAACAGAAGAAGCAATCAGCTCTGCTGAGGCTGGTATTGATGGAAACACGGGGCGGGGGGGTGGGGGGAGTTACCTCCAGGAGCTGCCAGCTTGTGCTGGCCTGCCCAGGCTGCTGCTGCCGCGCCGAACTGCAAATGAAGCGAGAGGCTGGGACCTGCCTGAGCTTCCCCGGGCTCGACCTGGGCTGTCTGGCCACATTCCCTGTGGGATGTGGCTTGGAGAGGGTCACAAAAGCCTTTCTGGGCATGTGGGACCACCACACACATCCATCCAGGTCCCCTTGCTGGTAGGTGGCCCTGCAGCGAGTGCCGTGGAAAGGCTCGCGCGGCTCAGCCAGCGGGTTTCGGGGCAGCCTGGTGCTGGGAAGGTGATGTTCACAGCCACCAGCAGCTCAGCCAGTGCAGCTGGCATGGCTTTGCTCCTGCTTTGTCGCTGGGAAAGCCAGAGGACCGTGCCGATGTCTTTACGCGATGCTAAAATGCTCCCGGAGTCACCCCGGTGCCCCCCGGGCTGTTCTAACGTGATCCTTCGCACCACGAAAGTAATTTGTTTCGGGGGGTTTTATTTATGCAAACGCCTGGCCATATTTCATGGCATTCACGTCTCTCAAGGCAGATTTTTAATAAAGGCTGGAAGGCAGGAGCACGGCCAGAAGGTGGGCGGGTCGGAGAGCCGGGAGGTGAAACGCCGTGCGGGATTTAACGGCACCGCATCGATCCGTGTCCTTTGGGATGTGACCCCCAGCCCCTGCCACCGCAGCTGCTTGCATTCCCGAGGCTGCTCTTCAGATGCCCAGCCTTTCTTTTTTTTATTTGTATTTTAGATCAAACTGCTGTGCAGACCGCCGCCAGCCCCCTGCCTGTTGCAGTCCCCGTCCCCTGGGCATCACCCTCGTTTCCTCGTCATGCAGCCGGTTTTCTCCTCACCTACTGCTGTGAAGCAAATCTCCGGGTACATTGCAGCAGGAGAAGACAAAGTTGAGCTTGGGGATTTCTTTTTCTGGGCTCAGGGGCCCTAGCATCCCCTTTTCTTCTTGTTCTTGGGGAAATTAGAAAGGTTTGGCGTTGGCTTCTTGTTTTTTTTTTTTCTTGGGTGTTTGACTGCTCAAAGGAGAGCCAGAGCCCAGCATGATATATGTGGAAACCCTGTGTGCAGATACCCTGCATCAGCACCCGGCAGAGCTCACGGGGCACCCAAATACCCGCAGGCACAGCCCAGTGTGGGTTTCGAGCAGCTAACCGGCTGTGCTTTTTCACCACTGAGCTTTGAGAAACGTTTGTGTTTGGCTCTCCAGGAAGGACCAGCAGGGAAGAGCTGATCTTACTCAAAGCCCTGCCAGCAGAGATACAGAGGGGCGAGTCTGGGCTCCATCAGGGCTCATCTCTGAGCCTCCGAGCCCTCAGTGGTCATTGTGAGCCTCAAGGAGATCATCTCTGCCCAGCAGAACTGATGGATTTTCCTCCTCGGCTTTCAGTTCTGTTGCTTTTGTAATTTATTTACAAATTCCATGGAGGTTTGCAGCATTTCCTTTTTTAAAATGGTTTTTCAAAAAAGAGAGAAAAAGCAGTAAAGGATTTTTCGGCCTCATGTTCTCAGGGAGACCCATCTGGCACTGAAGAGCAGGACTTTACACAGGCAGTGGATTTCCATCAGCAGAAAGCCTTTGGCTTCAAAGGGCTGACTCCACCCTCCACCTGGTCTCCACTTTGTCCTGTTGGAGGGCAGTGATAATTCCTGCTGCCTGCTTCGGGGAAGATGTCCTGGGGCTGGGCAAAGCTTCCCCTGCAGCTCCACCCAGACACAGCCTGCTCAGCCTCTCCCCAGCTGCATCCATTCGGGTCTCATCCAGGATGGGGCCGGCTGATGCTTAGCACCCAAAATATCTCTAGTTCCCCTCCAGGATCTGCTGTCCCCCTCCCACACCCACTTTGCTCCAGGTATCTGGCATTTCTCCTATTGCTCCTTGCCATTTGCACCCAAACCAGAGTGAATAGGAAAAAAAAAAGCCAATTGCCACCTCCCAACAGGAGAGGGTCTGAAGGAGGAGCACCGGGGCTGATCTGCATTTAAAAGAGGGGGAACCAGCAGAAGGGACCAGGTGAGTGGTGCAGGGAGGGGAGCCAAGGGGGGAGATAAAAGGGAGAGAGAGGCCTGAATTTGCATGTTGTTTTTCCTCATGGCAAAAATCATTTGAAATCTGATGTACTGCCAATAGGAACAAAAAGAGCCCCATTGGCAGTGCCCCAGGCTCCTCATTTACTCTTTTACAGCGAGGAATACTTATAAAAACTGAATAAAACATCTAATAGGTCTGTTTAGGATTCCTTGAAAGATGTCTCCGTCAAAGCGGCCGGGGTCAGCCTGGTTCTCCCTGCCTCTGCTCGCACCCCCCGGCCGATGCTCCTGGTACCCACACGACCTGCCCGTGCCTGGGACCAGCTCCTGCTTCGGCACAGAGAGGCGCAGGCAGCAAATCCGAGCTTTTGATAAAGAACAGCGATGCTGCTTTTACAGGAAAACCAGAATACGCAATATAACCTGCAGAACCACCACACAGCGAATCCTTATTCTTAAATATCCTAAATAAGGGTGTTATCGGTTAAAGTAGAAAGATTTCTGGAATGTAATTTGGGGGGGGGAGGAAAGGGATGGGGAGGACCCCTAGGGTGTAGCAGGGATGTTTGTGGGACTGGGTGTTTGCCGTGGCAAGAGCACAGGGAGGAGGCAGAGGCAGGCAGAAAAATGTAATTACACCGCAGGAGCCAGCTGCGAGCTTCGCAGTGCTCCACACCCCATTAGGCACTTGTGAAACTTGCAGACCATTAGCTGGGGCGTTCAAACTCCGAATCTTTTCTGCAGCTGCAAACCACTTTTGCCTTGCGTCATCTCCTGGGTGCTGCACGAGGCTGATTTCAGCTGCCCCAGCTGCAGCCGGGCTCGGCGACCACCGCGGGGTCTCCAGGCGCTGCCCCGTGGTGCTGGGCGCAGGGGAGCTGCCTGCGTCTCGCCGTGCCTCTCACGCACGCCTGCCTGCAGGAAAACCTCTCTCCCATCCTTCACTCTGCTAAATTAGCCGGAGGGGTTCATTAACCGGGTTACATTAAGCAGGGATCAGCTGGACCCACTGACTCGCCAGCTGTGCCTGGGGGAGGCAGCCACGTCAGGCACCCCCACGTATGCAGAGGGTCCCCAGCTGTTAATTCTTGCCTTGCTGGTGCACGGGTCCAAGCCATAAGAAAATGCAGATGTTGCTGAAATACAACGATTTTTTACCAAACAGATGAGAACAAACAGTGGAAGCACAAGGAACTGGGTTCTGTTTTACTCCCGTTTCCTAAGCACGGAGCAATTCATTGAGAAATGGCTCAGGGACAATGCTGCAACCCAGGGCCTGCACCAGGACACTCTGCACTTGGCTCCTAGGGTGCCTCGAAGCCCAGACCTGACCTGGCTGCTCGGGGCTGTGCAGATCACCCGCTGTGGGATACAGCCTTTTCCCCCCACGCTGGTTTCTCCCAGCACCGAAGCCTGTGCAAAGCTCCTCTGCAAAATGCCAGCAATTTCCAGCCCTGCACGAAGCCTCCCTTTGCTCTGCATTAAACTCGGGAACTGCCACCACGGTTGCGGTGATGGAAATGTCCGGCAGAAAAAATAACCTGGCCGTAAGCTCCCAGGCCATTAACAACTTCCCTGTTTGTAAAGGATCACGCACAAATACCCGTGCCCTGCTCCCGTCTCCCTCGCTCTCAGTGTTGGAGAGGGGCTAGGGAAGGGAGAGAAATCACTGCTGTTAATAGGTTTAAATATTTTAGAGTTTTTAATTAAATATGAGAACCATGCTGGGGATGGGAGCGGGGCCATTCTGGAATATGAGTTATCAAGAATCCGCCTTCCCAGATGTTCACTCTTTCTACCCCAGCCTCCAGGCATTTCAGACAAATAAAACAGAAAATAAATCCAGGTTAAAAATAAATAAATAACAACAACAAAATAACAAACACCACAGCCCTGCGTGGCAGCTTGCAGCCTTCGGGATTTTAATTCTGCCCTGATATGAAAAAGGAAAAAAAATCTGGGGGGAAGAAGGGACCTGGGCACGTGAGGGGTGCTCACCAGGATTTGGCCGTGACTCCGTGAGACAAGTTGCTGGTCTCAGAGGCAGCTGGGTTGGTTTTGCACTGGCCCAGCCCCATTCCCTGCTGCTGCTGGGCTCTGGGAGAGGGGCTGCATGGCATGGATGCTCGGAAAGGAGCAGGTGCTGAGGCTGCTTCTGCTCTGGTGCTTTGGGAAGAGGCTCCTGGAGGCATCCTCCCAGCGCCGGGGATGGGCGGTGGTGCAGGGAGGCTGGCGCATGGAGAGCACCTCCTGCAAGATCTGCACAGCAATTACGTGGTGCCTCTGGAGAGGAGATTAAGTGGATACAATTGGCCAGGATTGACCTCAATGGATCTCTCTTGATTTACACCAGCTGGGGAGCTGATCCAGGGCGTGCTTGGGCATCCGTTACGCAATGCTTGTCCTCAGAAACCCAGGGCACGGCTTGGATGGCCGGTTCTGTATAAAGGGGAACGGCACACAGCCCCTCTGCCAGGCACTTGGTGCAAATGAAGATCGATGCAAGGCAAAAATTCAGCCTGGGAATCATTTATACCACTTACCCTCCACCCTGAGGACAGAGGGGTGGATGTACATTAGACTGATCCCTGTAACCAGCTCAACGTCATGCTGGGGGCCTTCTCATGGGAGAAACAGCCAGGGCTGCTGATCCTGCCTTTCCTCCGGGAGCAGAAAGCCGAGGACACAGCTCAGAGCACAGATCAGGTCCAACGCATGGGCAAGGGGGGTGTGAGGAGCCCACCGAGCAGGGCAGGGCTGGCTGCGGGCAGCCTGGGGCTGTGGGAGGTAACAACCGTGTCCGGGGGGTTACGTGTCCTCAGTGGGCTGAGAAATTTTGCAGAGAACTCTAATTAATCCAAATCAAGGCCTTTACAGTGTCAGAAAGTGAAGTTAGAGTTTTAAGGAAAGGAAAACTGCAGAATCCAGCCAAATATTGAGAATTGAGGAGGAAGAAACTTGGAGGGCTGGCTGCACTGAGTCAAATGCACAAGCTCTTATTCCTCAGTGCCTTGGAAAGCAATGTCGGGGTGACTAACTAATAATATTCTGATACAAGCACTGTGCTGGGGAGCACAGTGGAGATAAAAAGGGCACAGATGGACCCCTGGGTGCTGCAGGAACATCTGCATCTTCCCCAGAAAAATGCACCGCCTCCTGCATGAAGCTGGTGCCCGGGGCAAAGCGAGGCACCAGGAGGGAGTGGATGAGCCTCTGCCGTCCTGTGATGTTTGTAATTAATCTGCTGGGCAGCCTGACATATATTATTCACCTCTTTGTTAATAGACATCTCTAATAAGAGTGCCCTTAAGTGACCTCGGTGAACATTTCTCTGCTTTTACCTAGATTTATAACAGCCACGGAGCTGAGCGGTGCCGGAGCTTTGCTTGGTTTGTTCCACGTCTCCGCTCGGTTGCGGGTAACTGGATTCCTCCCACCCTGGCTTCAGGGCTAGCGTTTCCTTCAACTACTCACAGCACCCAGGCACTGACTAGGGATGCATCTCGTGCTGGTGAGAGACCCCTTGAGCCTGAAGTGAACAGAAATCCCCCGGGGGGCTGCCAGCCGTGGCGCTGCGCCTTCGTTTGGCAAACCACCAGCTGCATCCCCCTGGGGCGCAACGCAGCCCCTCACGGCTGAGTCCTGAAAGGCTTCGGGCACTGTTTGACCCTGTCTTTTTGACCCTGTCTTTTCTGTGCAATGCTGAGTGGGCCTCCCCAAATTCCCCTGTGTTCAGGGGCTGCCAAATCTCATCCCTACATCGCTCCTCTTCCACAGATCATCAGTTGTCCGCCACCTCGCAAGCTGGTTGACCGCCAGATGATGAGAATAACTCAGACCTCTTTGGTTCCACTCCTGTATAAGCTATAAGAAGAATTAAGCATTATTACAAATGCTTCTTCACCTCCTGCAGAGCACCTCGAGGGAGTTAAGGCACGCTATGCTTGTCTCTGGTGCGTGGGAGCACTGCTGCCCGAGGGATGCTCTGGGGCCCGGGATGAAGGCAGTGCCTCTGTTGCCTTTTTCCCCTTGTCTGCTTGGTGCTGGAGCTGCAGCATTGTGGCTTGAGCTGGAAGTAGGAGGAGGGAAGTGAATTCACTCGAGGTGTATTTTAAAAGAACTGCAACATATAAAATCTCGAGCAAATAGACTTTTCAAATGGCTAAATAAGAGGGCCACAGTTAAAACAGAGGGCCACGGCTAAAAAAAAGCTGTCTGCATCCTCCTCACTGCGTGCAAGTGTGAGTGAGCATTAATGTCAGGCACCAAACATTAAATTCACTCGGTTTTATTGCGAGCTTCCCTGTGTGAGCTTTCTGGAAGGCGCTGAGCCACCGGGGCCGTGGTGAGCTCGTGGTGCAGGGACCAGCGTGTCCCACTCTGGCAGCAGCTGGCTCTGCTGGGAGCTGTCCTGCTCCCAGAGCAGCCACCCAGGATGGAAACTGCCGCACTCTTTCAGAGGAGGGTGGATTATTTTTTTTTCCAAAGCCTGCTCTGAGCCAGCACCGCTGGGGAGAGCGCTGCAGCAGCCCTCCTTCGCCAGGATGCTGATCAAGTGCAGACCTTCAGGGACCTTTTATTCCTCCCCAGCTAATTGACTGCCATTTGCCACTGGTAATCTCTCTCCCTCGCTCCCATTTCACGACAAAAGACTCAATTCAAGGAGGCATTTTTGGTTAGCAGCTGACCCTGGCTGTTCCCCCATCAGCACCTGTCTGATTCCCTTGCTCGGTAATTGCATGTTTGAAAGGCGCTGGTATTTTTGCTGGGATTTTTAATTGCATGCTGAAGCCAGCCTAGGGGAATATTTTTATTTTTGGAGCGTTGGCTGTTTGGTCAATACCCTTCTCACCTGAGAAAGTCAGTGCAGGCGTGCAGTCTGACTTCTTAGCAGTAGTGATTTTCCATTAGCCTTTGAAACTGAACCAGCTCCGGAGCTACATGGGAATTCTTTATGGACTGTGCTCTTGATGAATCTGCATCCCAGAGCAATGAGCTAAGCTCTTCGTGAGAGACTGGCTTTGTTAAGCTGCCTCACTCAGTATTCCCTCCTGCAGGAGGGGGAAGGAGGGTGGAAGGAGGAGAGAGGAGGAAGAGGAGGGAGGGTGAAGGCTTAGGGAAAATAACGCGGAGTTCTCAAAACTTTCCCCTGGATCTGCTTTGTAAGCTGAAAGGTTTGTTTATTTTGTTGAACCAACCTTGTTTCAAAATGTTGGTAAATGCACCTGCCCTAAGGCCTGCAGCAAAGTGTTATTTTGAAAGACAAGGTCCGGATCCCTCAGTGAAGACATTGCTGAATCTCTTGGTCCTGCATGAGAATAAAAACTTTCTCCTGGGACGCTTCAGCCATGGCAGAGCATTCCCACCAGCTCATCGCCTGCGCAGCACATCCCTGGTTTAAAAATGGATTTCTTTCACATGAAAATCTGAGCTGGCTGCTGCAAAGTGATACCAGCTGAAGCATATATATACTGAGCACATTGTTATTAGCCCAAATGCTTTGGCTTGCTTTCTTGCTTTCTATATTTTTTTATTCATGCTGTCGGCAAGCAAAACCAACCAGCTCCATTATGTATAATTTATTCTGGATTAGATCAAAGGAACAGTTTACAAGGTAGGTTTGGGCATTATTTTATTTTATTTTTTACCTTTTTCTATTTTTTATAAATATATATTTATTCTTCCCCCTTCCACGCTCCCAACTGCCTTTCCTCATGAGCAAACTATAAATTATTCACCAGCCCATACAAGACAAGTGCTTTTCAGGACTGGAAACCAAACCAGTGCCAGTTTTGGGGAGCGGAGGTGGAGGCAGGGATGGGGAGAGGTGAGGGGGCACGATGGGGAGGCTCCAGCTCAGGGGGTTCAGGGGGTGCCTTGGGGCCCATGGAGGGGGGAGAGAGGAGCTGGGGGGGGACCCGTTTTTGACCAAGATGCCTCTTCTGAAGCCGTGCCTTTGCATCAGAAAGTCAGAGGGCTCTTTGGTGGCAGGCCCACAGGGAAGCACTTTGCCCTCCGCATCTCGCTTAGCATAAAGCTCCGGCGTCCTGCAACCTGAAACATTTGTTCTTGTAGCTGATGCAGGCCGTTTATTGCACTGCAAAGGCGTTTTTAAAGCCCCACAGAATGGCGTGCTCTGGGAACGGGGCCTCTGCTCGGCAGCCAGCTTGCTGGTGCTGGAAAAAGCTGACGGTAATTTAGCAGGAAGCCGAGCCAGGAGGCATCTGCTCGCCTGCACCACCGGAATCTCTGGGGGAACTGGGGAAGCACCCATCCGGAGGAGGCATCCTGCAGGGCTGGGGGATGCAGGGCCAGCCCCAGGCACCCAGCCGGGATGGAGAAACCCAGGGAAGTGCCCGAGGGGCCCCTTTCTGGGTGCCAGGCCTGGGCTGGCAGCTGCTGAGCCGGCGGGTTGCTCCATCTGTGCCCATGGTGTAATTAAGTGATGGGAAAGCACGGGAGGACTTTCTGCCATGGGATGGAGATGCCAGGGAGAGCCCATGCAGGGTCACCCCTGTTGTGGAACAGCATTTTGATCCCTTTTGACCAGAGGTCTTTATTCTGCAGGGCCCAGCCCGACAGCCCTCGGCTGCACTGCTAGCAAAGAGCAGGAGGAGACACCAGAAATACCGGCATGTTGCCCCAAAAACAGCGCTTCTTTTTTTAGTTCATTGATTTTTTTCTTTTTGCAGGTGAGGCCTGGAAAGAGTCCCACAGCCATCAGAGGCAAGAGAGGGAAGAAAAATAGCTCCTGTCCCCCCTCCACAGGTCAAAAGATGCTCGACCCGAGCAGAGGCCGCAAGCTGAGGAATGAGCCTGAGCCTGTGGCAGCAAGCGGAGGAATGATTGCTCCTGCATGACCGTACATGCTTCTGCATGCTCCTGCATGCTCAGGGATGGGCTAGAGTTTGCTTTTTTAGGCAAATTTCCTTCTGTTCAAAATTCACTCTTTTTGCAAGTTCCCTTCCTGCGAGCTCCCAGACCGGGGCAGCAGCGGGAGACAAAGCCCAAAGCTACGGTACCAAAGCAAAGCCCCCCGTTTCTTGTGGGGGGCATTGCTGGGGAGCATTGGTGGTGGGAAATCATCTCCAGTCTCTCATTTTAGGGTCTTTTCTGATGCCACTGCACTCTCAGGAAAACAGAGCTTGAAGACTTCCATAAAGCACAGGGCAACAGGGTACGATTCTGCAGCTGCACAAATGCTCCCAAATGACAGCTCAAGGGCACAGAGCGCTTGAACTGCATGCATGAACCTCTGCCTTCCCAGCAAGTAAAACCGTGTAAAACCTGTGCTAATGTCAAGTGAATACACAGCAGCAAGCAAAACGACAGCCTGCGGGGTCTGCAGCACCCCAGAGCAGCCACAGGCGTGATCCAGCTCTCGGAGGTGTGGATTTTGGGAACGTGCTTCCTTGGGTACATGGTGCAGGTAGGAGGGAAGGAGAGGGTGGTGCACCCACTGGGATGCCTGCGTGGAGCTCGGGGTGCTCTGTGCCAAGTTTGGGGAGCTCACACAGGGGCAGCAAGAAAGCAGGGCTAATGGGAGAGGAGCGACTGCTGGCCCTGCTTTCCCAAGACAGAGAGCAAACATACCTGGCTGGGTTAGGAGAGAGACACAGCAGAGAGAAGGAAACCAGAAAGCACTGCTTGCAGCTCCTCACTGCTCCCCTCCCAGCCACCTGCCTGCCTCCCAGGGAAAGGATCGGACCCTTCCCTTGCCCCTGGTGCACATGGGTACCTCCCCATCACACGAGCGTCCCCCGGACAGAAAGGCTCCCTCACGACGGCCGTAATCAGAGATTTGAAGCCAGCCAGAGCCCTTAGTTAAAGGCTGATCCCCAGAAGCCAGGGCAGACTTCCTCAGTACAGATGTGAAATGGGCCCTGCTGGATGAAAAGTCAAATTATGGCTCTGGCCCTCGTGCCGATGAGATGATCCAGTTGGATCGGCCCCAGCAGTGCTACTGTGGCCCCCAGGATTAGCGGATGGCTCCCGTCCCTTCCAGCCTGCAAATAAAAGCAGAGGCAGGCGGTTCCCAGCCCAGCTTTGCACGCTCTGGATGGACCAGCCAGGCGGGCAGACCGAACCCGCGCTCATTTTCAGGATCAAAAGCGGGTCCGAATACAGCGGAAACATCTGCCGTTGATCAGTGTGCCACGACAGAGCCAGCAAGTAATTGTCTCTCTGAAAATCCATTATCACCTCCACCCTCTTTTTAGCTGGAAGCTTTCAGCGCTGACACCGGCTGCGCTCTGAGCGCCGATGGTAAATCCAGCGCCATATGGCTGCGGTATTCCTGGGCTCCTAATGAAATGCCGTTATTATGCATATGCGTTAATAACTCCCGCATCTTTGGAAGGCGCACGTGTGCATGTGCACAGCTTGCTTACTGAAAATCCTTCTCTTCCAGGACACCTCGCCAGCAGGCGCTGGCTGCGGGATGGGTGCGGGCTGCAAATGGGGCTGGGTGGCACGGCCAATGCTTTGGGCATGCAGAGGGAACCCTTTACTGCCACTTAATTTCTGTTCCTCTGTTTTTCTCTCTCTTCAGACGGAGGTTGTTTTGCCAAGGAGCCTGCTGGCTTTTTGGGTAGATCCCCCCGGGGTGGAGGAGGGCTGGGAGCGCACGCACACAGCCCTGGGGACGCAGGAGGGCTGGAGGAGCAGCACCCGACCCCGCAACCTGCACAGGGACGTGGTGAGACACCTCCTGCCCAGCTCCCCGCTTCTGCAGCACCTTTTTTTTCTTGCTAAAACGGCTTTCTGCTCACCGAGCTAGGAGAGCAGCCCTTCCTGGTGGCAGAGGGAGGAAAGCTTTCCTGGGGCATCCGTCACAGCCAGGCTGAGCCCATCGGTCACCCGAGGCATCGCTGGCTCAGCCCAGGCTCATCTCACATCTCTCCCCCGTCGCACCCTCCCTCCCCCTTTGCTCCAGACAATCCCATTGACTGCAACATCCCAAAACCTCGCTGAAAGGTGAAAATTGTCTCATTGACAGGTGCTGTGCAAATTACCCCGAGATTCATTGCCGCAGCAGGGGGAGGCTTTAGGAAGACGCCTGAACATTTCTGAAGTGTAGGGTTTAATGTGATTGGATTTACAACGACTTTTAGATTGCTTTCTCTATAACTCTTCACAGACTCAGGGGCCATCTCTCTTCCTCCAGAAGACGGACATTTCTCCTCTCATTTCTGGTGCGTGGATGAAGCCGTGGGCTGAGGCTGTCGGGAGCTCGGAGGGGCAGGCAGGGGGGCTCCGTCTCCTGGTGCCTCCCCAGCTCCCCTCCTTCTTTTTCCCATTTTCCTCTTTTCTGGAGGAACCGCTCTGCAGATGACCCTTTCCCCCAGCCTCAGCGCTGCCTTTCCAGCCCAGCACAACTCCGACAACCCGCTGCTGGCAGCGAATCTGTGCGGAAGAGCACTGCCCTGCTCCGAGCCAGGAAAACTCAGCAGAGCCTTGCAGACCCACTTCCAGTCAGGTCACATTTCCCCAAACACCCTCATTTTAATTGCACTGCGGTGTAGTCCCCTGCCAAGCCCCCGGACCACCAGAGCAGACATGTCCCAGCCGTGCCAGCAGCACCTCGGTGGCACTCGGTGCTGCCCAGCGGTAATTAACGGGGCTCCTGCCCCCCCCAGCTCTGCGTTAGTGCACTATCAATTATTGAGGCCGAGCTGTACTTTTCCGAGCTGGTGAATAACCGAAGGGACCGCTGAGAGTCCAGAAGTGGCTGTCATCTTCTCATTAGGTATTTATTAACTGGAATTTAGAGGCTGTGCCCGCCTGTTAATGGGATCACAGCAGCGCCGCGCCTGCGCGTGAGCTGGGTGGGCGCAGCGCTGCCTGCACGTGCGAGCAGGATCAGGCCCTGAGGGGGGCTGCAAAAACAAACCCTGGCCTCCAGCTCAGGAAAACGAACCCTTGGATGAATTACTCATCTAGAGCTTATCCTGTCTACTCCCTCACATCCCATCTCCTCTCCTTTCCTGGGGACGCATTACTTCTTGTTACCCTCCTTCGAATAATTCCTCTCTATTGATTGCTGCACCTCCTTGGAGAAGGTTTAACGAGACCAACAATCGAGGGCAAATTTACAATCAACTTTCTGAACTTTGGGCAAATTTAAGCTGCAAAGTGAGAGCAGCCGGGCTGGGAGCTGCCTGCAGCCTGGAGAGCTCGGGGAGCGCTTGTGGGGTGCAGGTGGAGCTGCTGCCCCGTGCTCCCCTCCTGGGCATCCCCCTTCCCTCCAGCCTCACCCCTGCTTGTGGAGCTGGGGAAGGGATTAGAACAGAAAGCAACGAATCTTTTCTCAGATTTATTTATTTATTTATTTATTTTTTTCCAGTGGGAGACACTGGGGTTTCCAATTCCACAAAAAAAAATACAATACAAAACAAACAAACAAAAAAACGTCTTTTTTTTTTTTTTTCTTTTGACAAGGAGAAGCAGATTTTCTGATTCTTCCCACTGGTGAAATCGATTGCCAAAATGGGACGTTTGCAGTTGGGGCTTTGAGTAAATTCCAACAAATTCTTTTAAAACAAGCAAACAAACAATACTTTTTATTATTATTATTTCTTTTTTTCTTTTTAAGAAACGCATCTCAGGGCTGAGGAAAGGAGGAGAGAACAGAGGTTTTATTTATTTTTTTTTTGGGGGTGGGGGGGTGGGGAAGCTGTGCTGCTCCTGTTGCACACGCCATCGCCTTTATCTCTCCGTGGCCGCCGTGTGGTTTGATCACAGCTGGGAGCTGTAAGCCGCTTGTAATCTCACAATATTCATAAATGAACGTGCATGTCCCCGCGCCTTTGTCCAATCCCTTTTTATCCGGTGCCTGGGGGGAGATGCTGGCACCGGGGTGGGGGTGGGGGGGAGGCAGTAACCCCTCACTGCACACACTGGGGCCAGGACCAAGCAGACAGGACCCATTCACGAGGCTATTTCAGGGGCTTTGCAAAGCAAAACCCCTCCTGGACAGGGGGCTGGTGTGAGGCTGGGCAGTGCGGGGTTGGAGCTGGGCTGGGGGCTTTGTCCAGGACCCCTGGGCTCGTGTGCAGCCCCGTGGGCACGCCGTGAATCCAGCCCCGCTCCGGGGCCATCCATCCGAGGCTCAGCACCTCCCGGGGGCTCCGCTCCCAGCAAATCTGCAGCCGTGCTGCGTCTGCCGATCGTTCCGGTAACGCTCTCAGTGCAAACACTAACGGTGTCATCGGTGATTGATATATTTGCTAATTGAGGCTTTCTCTTGGGCTGGTAGCTGGAGTGTTTTATTTCTTTTATTATTTCGTGTTATCTGATGATTGGCATATTTGCGGCAGCGCTTCTTTAATCTGATATAGCAAGTGCCCCGGGGAGGTGGTGGCGTGCAGCGGCCGCGGGGATGAGCTGCTCTGCCTTGCCCTCGCTGCAGGGGGAGGCTCACAGCAGGGAAGGGGCTGCCCGTGCCTCAGTTTCCCTCCTGGTGAAAGATAACTCAAATACCTAATGAGAAGATGCCCTGGGAGTTAACGATGCCCCGCAGTGCTGCAGTAAAACAGAACCCTGGCAAAGGTCGACACTGGGAAGGAGAGAAATATTTGGCTGTTTTTACCTGGGCAGGGGGGTTGTCTGGTCAAACATCTAATGAAGTAAAGGAGTGCTCCAGAAATGCCCCGGGTGGAGCAAGCGGGGAAGCTGCCGCCTCCTTCAGATGTCAGCACAAACTGGCTAAATTAGCCCACAGCTGGAGACCACAAATTTTCCTCCACCACCCCAGGTTGATGGGTGGATGCTGTGCAATGCCGTGCCCATGCCCAGCACCCTGCCACGGCGCTGCCTTGCAGGACGACGGGCAGCGGGCTCGGCTCCTTTCAACGCAGCGCTTCCCTTTTTTCCAACACCTTTGTTCGAAAACGTACGCCGGTGCCAGGAGGCAGCGAGGCTCTGCACTCACTTAAACCACCAATTAAATAATGATAATCCCTTGAACGGCGTCCAGACCTAAACCCCACTGCCCGCCTTGGAGGGGCACCAAGAGCAGCATCTGCGCTCCCTGCCCTGGAGAGCTCATCAAGCACCAGCCCGTGCCGTGCTCACCGGGGGGCTGCCCGCAGGAGCAGGGCACGGCTGGCATCTCATTCCCCTAAATGAGCGCTGGGACCTGGTTTTATTGACCAGGCGAGCACGGCGAGGCCGGGAGCTCCGGGCAGCTGTCTGTGGCCACGCCAGCGTGCCAGGGCTCGGCGTCAGTGCCCATCTGGTGACCGGCGTCACAGCGCCCGCCTGCCTCTCTGCTTGCGGAGAGGGGAAGTGCATTTGCATAGCTGGGGTAGGAAATAAGTAAATAAAACGTGGCTGCTCGAGCTGGGGAGCAGAGGCAATTTTCTTTCAGCGCAGGCCCATCTGCCACGTTCTGAGAGCACGATCGGCTCCTGCGCTGAGGCAGGAGGAGGCAGTGGGGTGGTGGTGCCCAGGCGGGTGGCCGCAGGAGGGATGCGATGCTGGGCTCACCGATCCCAGCCCTGCTCCCTTCACACCCCAGGGTGCTCCAGATCCATGCCGCTTGGTCAGTACGGCCGCCTCCCTTAAACCCTGATGGCTTTCCTCTGCAGATCGAGGCCGGTAACAAGCTGTAAATGAGACATAACGAAGCGTGCCGTGCCCTTGGCAGCGTCCGGTCCTCGCACGGCAGCTGCGGGGCTGGGCAGCCCACGGTGTGCTCGGGGCCACGCAGCCTCGTCCCATGAGCAAGCGGTGGGTTAGCAGCGAGCGGGGCGGGGGGGGAGAGGAGGCGGCCAGCCTCGCCTGCAAGGCAGCAAACATGCAGAGGTCAATTTAAGCCAGCGTCCTCTGGGGAGGGCTGTGTCTGCAGCCAAACCCGACAAAAGGACCTCCAGAGTCCACATGCGTGCTTGGAGAGGTGATGCTCACCACCACCCTGGGCTGGCCGGCTTCCCGAAACACACACGGGCACCCCCAGGAGAGCAGCAGAATGTGCAAAACCTGCAGCGTGCTTTGAAATGCGACCTCTCTCCAGAGCACCCAACACCCCAACACTTAGTGGTGCCGACTGTCATCGCTGCCTAATCGAGTGCAGCTGATAAATGGGGAGTGGGAACCTAAAGGCTTCGCAGCTCCGGGAAAGAGCAGGTTGCCATGGTGATGCCAGCTTTTTTCTTCTTCTTTTTTATCCCCCCCCCCCCCCCCTCCCTTTCCCCCTCTTTGGGGTGGAACAGGAGGAGCCTGGCAGGCTGCTGGGGGGATTTATTAGCTCCAAAATGGGCCACGGTTCAGGAATGGGGAGAAATACTGCCGCTGTGAGCGGGGCCCTGATGTACGAGCTGTGCTCTGCAGGAGGGCGTAAATCAGCACTGGGCAAACACCGGGGCAGCACGGTGCGAAGCCACTCACCCACCTCACCTCGTCCGCAGAGGGGCTGCGTGGAAAACTCCTCAGGGATTTCGTGCAGCTGCTGCTGATCAAGGCATAACGAAGGAGGGGAAGAGGAGGGCAGACATCTTAAAACCAGCAGGGTACGGCCCTGGTCTGGTTTGGACTCCCCAGGGCCAGGCATCATTCTGGGTGCCAGCCCAGAGCTGTTTTGGGGGGGTCACTTCTGCACAAACCTCACTGGGTTTTGGTCGGGTCTTGCTGCTGCCATCCCGTTGGCTCTATGGACGTTCGCTTGGGGTCAGGGCATACGCAGCAGCCTGGGAGCTGCATCGGTACCAGCAAGGGCTGTGTGGGGCAGCTCTGCATTGAGCTCTATGTTTCCCACCCCTGGGGTTAGGGCTGTGCCCCAAAAGGGCTGGGGGAGGCTGGCGGGACCCCACCTGCTCCCCACCATCCTCCTGGCTCCTGGGTCCCCATTTCCCTGCCTGCCTCCTGCCAGCCCTGCTCAGGCTGTGAGGCATCATCTCCTTAGCGACTTGTTTCTTAGCTCGTAACAGTGCTCTTGGAATAATTAACCCGAGTAGACTAATGAAAGGAAACAAGAAATCCCTTAGGGGCAGCGTGCAGGAGGGCGGTGGGGAGATGGCACTCACTCGCGATGAACCCTGGCCTGGAGGTGTCTGATCCATCCCTGCTGCTCCCAACAGTAAGGATGGGCTCAGCACCAAAAGTGGGAAAGCACTGGACACCCTCACGTCCCTCCAGCCCCCTCCAGCCCCTTTCCCCTGAGAACCCCACTGATTACTCTCTGTGCATCTGGTCTGCGGGTGGCTCCAGCCCTGCTGCTGCCCCGGTTCCAGGAGACTGGAGCTGGCATAAGGGAGCTTTTCCCAGAAGAAAGAGAGGGTAACAGGTAAATAAATGGGTTTACCAGAGTGCCTTGAAGTTTTTATCCTCTTATTTCAAGTGCTGGGAAAAGAAAATGCTGATCAATCTTGAAAGAACAATATAAAGAAGAAGAGAAGATTACTGGGGAGGATGCTTGAGGATTCACAGCCACGAGCTGGTGTAGAGGCACGTAACGCCTAACATCTAATCCGAACCTCTTCCTAATCACCAGCTGCTGGCATACATTTGTTTTGGGTTCCCAGGGTGGATCTTCTTTCGCAGCTCAGCCACAGCTCTCACGAATATGCAGCGGCAGGGCCACATCTGGCTGTCAGAGCGAGCGGCTCCGCGCCTGGCACCCGTTTGGGTTGCGGCTGCGGGGAGCTGGGACCCCCCCCTGCCCGGGCACCTGTGAGGCGTTTGCTGGGGTTTGGGCAGAAAGATGATGGCACTGGAGGGGCGTTTACTTTCTGAAACACATTCTTCCCTTACTTCATCACTCATCTTTCTTTTTCCAGAGTTCTTCTATTCATTTTAGGCTCTGGGAGTGTCCCAAATTGAGCTGTTTTGCACCATGAGCCGTGGACGGGGCTGCAGGGCCAGCAGCACCTCGCGGGTGGCAGGGGAGCTCTGCAGAGCCTGGGTCCTGGTGAGAGCAGCAGCAGCCTCCCAGAAATGAGTGGAGCTATGTTGCTTTCCATCAAGCTCAGAGCATAAAGAATACCGGGCCAGATGGTAAATTGTGTGTGCTCCTGAAAACAACAGTAATGGATGCTGGGCTTGAACGGGGCTTTGGTGCTGTTAATATATCTCCAAAATGACCCTGCTTGCAGGAGCTCAGACACGAGCTGCCGTCTGCCCACTGCGGGCGCGGCACAGCTTTCGGGTTTAACCTTAAAACACCTGCGTGGGTGCGAAGGAGGAGAAACCCCCTGGAGCACGAAGCTGGTGACAGGTAAAGCCAGCATGTTTTGGGCTGGGATAAGTCTGACCTCAATTTGCTTCGTGTCCTTGGGTAAATCCCCGGCCTGCTGTGCGCTGCCGCTCCTCCCGCATAGCAGGAGGCAGCAGCGGAGGGTGGCCAGGGCTCGGGGTGCCAAAGCTGGGACCTTGGCTGTGAAAGCTCCAGATCGTGTTGGTTCCAGCAGGCACCGGCTATCCCAGCAAGGCTCTGCGCCTTCCTGGTGCTTTAGCACAATTAACTAATTAGCAGTCAGTGCCCCGTCACAGGCTTGCACCACACACGTCAGACATTGCCTGGCATGTCTGCATTTATCCTATAACTTCAGTTTATTTATGATGGACACATGTATGGGAGCAGGAACTCGGGAGCCTGTGTGCACGGTCCTGGGCTGAGGTTCAGCTGCACAAGGCTCAGGGGAGGCACTCGGAGCCAGGAGCCACAGCAAACACCCTCCACCTCGCTGGGTGCCATCTGTGGAGCGGAGCAGAGTCCGTCCTTCCCCGCTGGGACAGACAGACGGCTTCCCCCTGTGGGGTCCTGGGGTTTGCAGACTGGGGCAGCCCCTCTCCGAAGCTACGTGCTGCCCCCTCATTTAAGGACTTCACCCAAAATCGTAGCTGGGAGATGGTTTGGGGTCTGACCTCCAGGGATCACGTCCTGCTGTATCCGTGTGGGCTGGGTTCAAGCACGGCTCTTCCTCCAGACCTTGGTCCAAAGGATCTGGCTCGGAGCCATCGCTAAAATCTGCTGCACTGCCCTGAAATATGGATTGAGCTGGTGAAGAGATTGGTTCCAAAGGGCATTCATCAACATTTCTCCAATGCCTTGAGGCAGTTAAAGTGAAGCCGTTCCCCGGGGACACACGGGAGATGCTGGAGAGGAGAAGAGCTGGTGCCTCACCCAGACTGGGTCCGTCCTTTTTGGAAGAGCACCAGCCCAGCCCCGCGTCCCTCTGGGCTGCAGCCAGGAGCTATCATTAGTGTGCTCAAAGCATTACCCTGCCCTAGGAGTTCTCACTGTTTTAGGAGCAACGCCGACACCCCTGGTGTCTCCCGATCCATATTGGTGGATTACTCAGCTTCCCAGGAAAAGCCTCATTACACAGCTTACCCCCTGTTTCATTACACGGTTTACCCTGGGCTCCTTCGTTACCTCTTGTTTCATTACATGGCTTACCCTGGGCTCCTCCAGCCCCTGCCACTGCTCCCCTGCGACCCCACGCTGCAGGGGGTTGCAGGAAGGGACCCCCGGCTCTCTACATCACTGTGGCTGCTCTGGCTCCAGGGGGGGGGTTAACGAATTAACCCCAGCACTGCCCAGCGAGCTGCTCTGACTGCTGGCCCCTTTATGAGATGCAGAAAGTGCTCGGCTGCTTTTTGCCTTTTGCCCCTGCGTTTCTCTCCCTGCTGTGCAGGCATCCACAGGTGGCATCGGTATCGGTATCGGGATTGGGATCGTCTCTCTCCCTCCTGGCTTTGCTGACACCAATGCCCGTGTGCCCTCGTCCCAGGCAGTCTGGGGGGGGGGCGGTTAGCATGCCCACCCAGCAGCCAGCCAGCCTGCATTAAGCCTGATTGCCCTCATTCACTCTTTGATGAAAGCAGACAAAGTCACCTCTCTTTCGTGCGACGCGTGTGTTGTTTTTGCTTTATTTTTTATTTGTTTCTTCCCTTATAAAACTCATGTGAATAGGCCAGATGCGGTTTCCATAGCAACCCTCGCTCTTCCAGCAGCAGATGCTGGAAAAGGGTTTTTCAGTTTAATCCTCCTGGAAATCTCCCCAGCAGAGGCTGCTGGTATAAGATGATACTAAGAGATGCACAGCAGCGGCGGCTGGCATATTTTAAATCCCACGTGCTTCTTTTTGCGTGAGGAACCTGCCCTTTCACCCCTTGGAAATGGCACACATCACGGTAAGAGCAGCAAACCTACCTTGATTCCTCGTCTTACCTTTCAGCTGTGCAGCTTCCAGCGCACTTCCCGGTGGCTGGGATGGGAGCACATCATCCTGCAGCCCTGTGCTTGCCAAACGGGGCAGCTGCCTTGGTCACTCCTGCCCAGCTCACCCCCAAACACCCCCAGCATTCAGCACACAGCTTGGGACATAAGAGTGACCCCCCCTTACTGAAGAAAAAAGAAAAAAATATCCTTAGGACTTAGCATGAGTGCTTCCCATTTTCTACCCACAGATCAGTCACTTGTGCATGCCATGGTCATGTTGTAGCAGACATATTAATGCCTTTTGCCACCAAAACTGACCCGTTCTGGCTCCACAAGGGTGCACACACCTCATTTTCTGCTCTGTGAGTGGGGCTCTAAACGCAGGCACCTGCCCCTGTCCCCATCACGCTCCTTCTCACTCTCTAGATTGTGTTGCTGCAGCCGCATCAATCAGGCTCCTTAAGGGGATGGGTGGAGAAGGCAGGATTTCAGCTCTGTTTGTTTAACAAAAGTATATCCACTTAGGAAGAAAAAAAAAAAGAAAAAAAAAAAGCTTGGAATCAGAAGCTGAAATTTATCTAGTGCAGAGTGAGCTGTTCAGCCTCTCTCTTCAGAAAACAATCTTGTAGAATTTGACTGAAAGTAACAGCCATGGAATTTTTTTTTAATAATTATTTTTATTTAACAGTTTTGGGTTAGGTTTAGGCATAGCAGGAAAGTTTACCCTGATGAATTTTAACTCAGTTTAATTAAAGTAGTTGAAACTGAGTCAATTCCCTGCTCTCCAGTGCAGAACTGCACAGAAAAGCAACGTGCTGATTCGAGTCAATCTGCTTTAGCCATGCAGCTCCTAAAGGGAGATTTTGTTGTGTCCTGCAATCTTGGCCTCCTGAACCTCAGACCTGACTGGTGCTGGCAGGTTCCTGCAGGAAAAGCGTGCTAAGTTTCATGTCTCATTGCAGCAGGAGTACGGCAGCATCCTCGCAGGGTCAGGCTCCGAGCTGCCCCAGGCAGAGGCAAACGGCCCAGCCACCGCAGGCTCTTGGGAGCTTTCTTAAAAGAGTAAAAGAGGTAATTGCAGCAAAGTGATTGTGACGCAATGTGTGGGCCCAGATGCTCTTCCCAGACAACCTGCCCCTTGATCCCCCACCCATGTGTGGAAGGGGAGCCTGAGCCCCGGTCCCAGCACAGCCCTCGCCCCTCCGGGCGCACCGCACGGGGTAAAAGGCTCCAGCCTGGGCACGGATCCTCTTGCAGAGCTGTGGACTGCATGATCCCTCTGCAGGCTGAGAAATGGAAATGAGTTAAGAGCAGAAACCGGGAGGAACTGGGATTAACAACTCAAATCTGAGCAGGAGTCAGAACATTTGCGATTCAGTGCAAAGCTCCGCTCCAGTTCCTATCTGTTTGCTTTCCATCAAGAGCAACCTTCTTCTTGTGATTAAGCTGTGGAGGTAGGGATCAGGACTCCTGGGCTCTGTTCTTAACTCTACCATTAATTTGCTGCGTTTCTTTGGAGAGGTCACATATGATTAAACATCCAGAGCTGGTGCAGGCTCAAAATTCCCACTGACGTCACGGGGACAACAGGTTTTCAGCACGGGTGGAAAAATCCAGTCTTTAACGCTTCCTTTGCCCCAGCTTCCCAGGCACAAACCCCTCCCAATCCTGTGGCATGGATGGGTTTATTTAGGTTTATGGAAAGGAGCCCACAGCTTTCCTCTGGCTTGCTGGGATGACGAATAAAAGGGAGACGAGCACCATGGAGCCAACCTGCTGAAAAAACACCCCACCAGTTGGTTACTGGGACCTGAGCTCCGTCTGGTGCGGGGAAGGGGAGACCGTGGGGGGCAGGCAGAGCCCAGCGGGCAGCTGGGATCCAAACGTGCCCTCCATAAGATGCTGGCAGAGGCGGTTTACCCATTATTGGCATGGTCACTATGTCCCCAAATACTACACCATGACAAGTGCTGAGCAGATAATTGCTCATGCCAGCGTGGACAGGAGAGCAAACAGCCCCCAGCTGCGTCAGAGAAGACGCAGCCCCACGTTTAAGGCTCTGCTGCCAGAGCCCACTTGTTTGGAAGGCAGCAGTGCCTGACCCCCTGGCTGTAGACCACGGGCTTTCTCGCAGATAAAAGGCATCCACTTTAAGCTCTGCTCTCTTCTTTCCTTTGTGTTTTTTTTTCTTGATGTGTTTGCCTGGCAGAGGTGCGGTGAGATCACGGCAAATTGTCCCATCATTCTGATTGTCAATCATCCCTTGTCAAAGTGACAAACAGAATAAATCCCCATCCAGAAAAGCACTGTATCTGCATACCTGGCCTTCAGAAAGGGCAATGGGCTGTTAAGAAAACACAGTTCTAGTCGCCTGGTTTGGTTTGTGCACAGCTTCTGGGACATCGCCACGGGTTGGGCACCGTAGCACTGTTTGTCCTTTTATTTCTGAGGGGCTGTTAGGAGCAATTAAATATAAGGATGGTATTTATCCCCTTCCCAGGTATCTATCATGGATTCCAAAGTAGATGCTTTTTGCTCTGGGAGAAAGACCTGGCATTAGGAGCTGCAGGGACAAGACTGTCACAGCCCCCAGTAAAACAGCCCCTGGCTTTGGGGAGACCAGGACTGGGGTGGCACAGAGCATCCTGTGTGGGGAGCATCCCATATGCAGAGCGTCCCGTGCACTGAGTGTCCCATGCACTGAGCATCCTGTGCATTGAGCATCCCACGTGCTGAGCATCCCATGTGCAGAACACGCTGGGGTGCTCACCCCTGTGTGGGTCAGGGCTGAACATCCTCCCCAGTAGCCAAGGGCTGAGGTTTAAGGAGCAAAACGGCAGCACGTTTATTGCCATCAAAATCAAACGAAATTCATTTGTTTGAGCATTGTGGATGTCCCAGGGAACTCCCCGCTCCAGATGGCATTTGTATATGAATTCTCTGGGGTGTGCTTCGATCCACAGCTCTGAGCTATGTTTGAAGGATGCAAGTCCACGGTGTAACCGAAGTACAGCTCACAGGAACCTTGCAAAAGGAGGCAAGTCTTCCAGCCTAAACAAAACAGTTACAAAAAGCTACTTTTTTTCTGTGTCAAACTGTACTCCGTAATCCAGAGTTCTCTAAAAAAAAAGAGAGAGAGCAGGAGAAAAAAGCAAAAGGCAGCAGAGGGGCAGCCTGTAGCTGAAGCATGCAGCCAGCTCCCACTTAGCATTATTTATCATCAATGATCTCCAGGCTGGGCCACGATGCATAATTCATTTTCCTTTCGGAGGCTGCATCTCAAACGGAGCCGCGTCTCGCACCTCCCTGCCGCAGCCGAGCTACGTCCTGGCTACTCCAAAAAAGCAACGTGGGCACCCGAGCCTGTGGGCCCTTGGCCTCTTCTTGTGAATACAACAGTCTGGTGGGGCTGCTGCTAAGTTTATCCCTGCGTGCGTTGCCCGTGGGTGCCTGTCCCCCCTGCTGCATCGCTCAGGTCTGTGCGTGCAGCTCTGGTTGTATGGGGACAGCGAGGGAGCTGAGCTGAGCTCCACGGGCTCAGGAGCAGGCTGAGAGCTGCTGGAAAGAGGGAGCAGGGCCAGGTCCTGGTGCTAGGCTCTGCCCCAATCCCTGCTGGTCCTGAGCTCGGCATCTGCCCTGGGAGACATGAGACCGCATCCCCTCCCTGGACGTGCAGGGCAGAAGGAGAAAGAAGGAGGAAAGAGGAGCCAGCAGCCTTTTATTCTAGGGCCCACTTGCAAACGTTCTCTAAAAGACCGGTAAATAATTAATAGCTGTTATAAGCATGTTGCAGACACGAGGAATTTTTGCTGCAGATGGTCACAAGGATGTTGTCAGCAAGCTATTGACTGGAGGGCTGCATAATCCATCGCCATCGACTGGCCGTTTATTAAGACATCTATTCATTAACTCTTAATGGACAACGAGCAGAAGTTTAATATAAAATAGAATGGCTGCAGCCCCCCAGCATGGCTGTGCTTTGCACCAGGGAGGAAAAGTTGTGTCCTCTGTTGCAGGGAAATGGGAATCAAGCACAAATGGTGAAGGGTGAAAGGTGATAGTGGCCAAATTGTTCCCAAAATCTGGGTCAGAGACGGAACCAGAGCCTCCAACTCCCCCTCCCAAGCGCCAGGAGCCATCCGAAGGCAGGTGCCCGGGTGTCTTTCCCAGATCAATTCCCCTTCACTTAACTTTGTCTCCTCAGGGCAGACGTCTTGTTCCACCAGTAGCGATAAATATATCCCACCAGGCAGGACCCACAAGTTTTCAGAGGCATTTCCAAAGCCCGGAGGAAGCGTCCACCCAACGACTGGGCATACTGGTTGTTACTGGTTTCTCTCCCAGGTCACCAATTACTGCTGGGTGGGTTTGCACAGTGACTGGGGAAGTTCACATCCAGCAAAGGGAGCAGAGCAAGAGCTCCGGATGGTTCCTTCCTGCAGAGCAGGAAGACACTGATGATTTATTTCACTCTCTCTCTAAGGTAATTATGTACCTAGGCAGTCTTAAAATGTGTATTTCTTTTCTCCGGCAGACCGGAACAGCCTCTTTGGTTCCAGTCTAGCAAATAAATATGTATTTACACACTTTATTAAGATGGGTATTACTTTCCCAGAAGACTGGCATAACTCTTCCGCTTGGGTATTTTATAGAAAAGTGTATTTGCACATTAGTCTGAAATATATATGATGGGCAGGACGGACCACAGCAGCCTCGGCCATCGCAGAGCGGTGCTCAACGAGAGGTGTATGGGGCCGTGGGTGCCGTGCGTGCTGTGGGTGCAGCCCACACCTGCAGCTTCCCCAGGACAGTACGCAGCACATGCAGCTCTGGCTCAGCAGGAGATGTCCTTGCCATGCTCTGAGCTTTTCTCAAAATTCCAAAAATTCAGCAGTAAAATATCCAGCCAACTCCAATGCTGAGGAAGGCGGGTGAAGTTTTGGAGAGGTTGTGCAGGGATCGCTGTACCTGCTGCAGCACAACCTCAGTACCAAAGCATCCAGCAGTAGCAACGTGCCCGGATCGACCTGACGAGGAAGCTGTCCATAGTATGTTAATTCCAATATAATTTCATAAAGCTGCTTAACCGTGAACCTCAATGCATTTAACACACATTAGTAGGTAATTGCAATTAATTTCTGGACAAAACACACATCTGACACCGGCAGGACAGCTGCTCTGGTGGCGGGCAACTGTCCGCACGCGTGCAGGGCAGGACGGAGATGCTGTTCGGCCTCATCCCGGCACAGCCCTGCGCCGTGTCCCACCGCTGCTGCAGCAACAATATCTCAAATTTGGAATATCTCAGCTCAAAAACGTGGGATTTGAGCTGTCCCTAGGGGAAGTTTAATAAGAAATGGCCATCAGGTGAGTAATCTTAAAAGGAAGTGAAACGTAGGAAGGAGAGGTGGCTGCTAGGGGCGCACAGCACCGCACCAGCCCCATGACACGGGTGAGGAGTGCCTTGGACTTGGTGCTGGTGTGGGCTGGGAGCCTGGAAGGGGCTGGGAGCCAGGAGCAGGCTGATATTTGCTCTGCTGCTCTGCCAAAGGGGCCAGGGAAGACCTCAGGCAGGCCATATGTGCCGCCATCCAATAAATGGTCACTTGCCGCATCAGCTGCCTGCTCTGAGATACCTTGAAGTGGCTTTTTGGGGGTCACAAGTCCTACTGACTTCCCTCTTCATGCTGTTGACAGCCATCAGCCTTTCCTAACAGAGCAGCATCCGTCCCCTCATCCCAGCCACGTTGTCGCTTTCAGCAAAACATCTCCACATGTGCCTGATATTAAGCAATGACTGGCTTTAAGGGAACTATCTCATCTCCTTTAAATTAAGCATATGATTGGGTTTTGGCTAGATTGGGGCCTTGGGCCTTAATCTCTTTATGCCCCACTTTTTCAATCTGCAAAATAGTAATTATCTCCTTCATGGGGCTAAATTAATTTCCCATATTTCACTGATGCTCATTTTGGCAATATGCAGGTTGCCATTCTCCCAGAGATTGCAATTTGCATGCTGCTCAGCAAATTATGTATTATATATCCACATACACACATACACACGCACACAAATCTAAGCCTCAGGGGAAAAAACCTAAATGCCACAATGGCCGAGACAGGATGTAAGCAATAACAGTAAGGATAACAAAAATGCAATTCAGGGATTCAGAGGATTTAGTGGATGGAGAATAGGCTGGGTTGCATAAAAAGAAGGTAAGAAACTCAACTGAGTTAGGAAGTAATGAAAAGACTAATGAATATCAAACAGGATGGAAGAGCTTAATTAAGAATTAACTTTTTTCAAGTACAGCCTGGGAGAGCCGGCTGTTGTCAGTGCAGAGGACAAGGAAAGAAACAAAGATATTGTTTTCAGCCCATTTGTGAATGTCAGGGGAAAAGGAATGGCAAAGGAAGTTTGCGCAAGAGAAACTGGGGCAGTCTCTGCTTTACGGGACTTGGAGGTGTGTGGATTTGGGGAGAAGGAACAGACGTTACGTGTTTTGGGGCAAACATGAAAAGGAGAAGGCTTTTACATTGCCAATAAGTGAGGATATGGCCCAGGGCATGGCCATTCTGGGACACTGCAACACACATGAAATGTCAGAGCTGATGTGGGGACACGAGCATATCGCCTGGGTGCGGGCACCTGGCTGGGCCCCCGAGCCCAGCTGGGCTTTCGGTGCCCCTGGGATTTATTACACAATTTGCTGCACATGCAGGGATCCAACACATGGCTACAATGCATTGAAAAAGAAAATCCTTTCCTAAAATTACTCCAGGAATTGCCCCTCTTTATCTTGCTCAAACAGCCTTGCTGCCTTTGCTCCCCAGGACTCAAAGCATGCAGCCCGCTGGGACCTGGAGGAGGTTTTTGATTCTGTACCCACCACTCGGATGTTCCGTGTTTGTGCTGGGCTGAAAACAACCAAAGATTACATTAGGGATGGTGCACTGGTGCAGAAATGTTGGACAGATTAAATCTTGTTTCAGCGTGGCTCTCTATCACATCTCAGCACAGCTTTGCCGAATGATAACGCTTGAAAGGCTGCTTGCTAGCACTCGCTGGGTTAGTAATGTTCATTAAGATAAGACCAAAGACGGTCTCCTGCTTTCTGTATTCCAGAAGGCCTCATTCCATAAAAAGGTAAATAATAAAAAAAACACCTTATGGAGCAATCCTCATGGGAAGCTGTGGGATTTGGCATCACAGTTTTAATTTATTTATTTTTTTTCCTACCACAGTCTGCAGAGAAAAAGGACAGGCAAGAGACCAGAAGGGAAAAGAGAGAAGTCAAAAAGTTCCTCAGCAGCAGCAGCAGCCTGGTTAAGTTTAATTCCAGTGCATTGACTCTGCACAGCTCCTTGGGGAATGAAGGAATGAAAGAAAAGGAGGAAGTGAAGCAAAATAATTGAAAGGAGTAATTCAATTTGGAAAGAATTATTCTGCTAATGATTTATGGCTTCATTAATGACTGATTGAACGAATGATTTTTTTTTCTTCTTCTTTTTTTTACTTATTAGGAATTAAGGCTGCTGGCTAAAAGGTTATTGGATGTCACAGCAACAGAGACTCATTTGTCTCCATTTAAATACTTAATGATCTCTATTTTCTCCCCCTCGATCAATAAGATCTAGAAGCACTCTGCTGCAAACTTTCCTGGCCTCATAAAGATGTGATCTGGTGCTCTGAGGAGAGGGAGGACAGGTGGTAACGAGGCAGGGCTGAAAGGGCACCAATGTTGCAGAGAGAAACCCTGGTGCTGGGAGGCAAAACCCTGTCCCCATCCCCATCCCCATCCCTATCCCTGTCCCTGTCCTGCTGTGCTAGGGACTGCCACCATGCTCTGACCCTGCCACAAATTCAGGGGCTGTTCTGATGGAGTCGTTCACCTTTGAGTGCCATCACTGCTCCCGGCTCTGCTAGGAGCATCAGCCCCAGCCTGGAGCTCCTGCTCCTCCCTGCACCCCCTGAGATAAATGTATTTTCCCTTTTTGGGCCCCAAAACCCTTGGTGCCGTTGCATTTGGTGCGGCTGTTGGTGAGACCTGTGTTGTACATGTCTATAAAGGGAGCTAAGGCCACGCTCACCTCTGCCTTCCTGGCACTACACAGCCGTGTACGCGGGTGTGCCTGAGTAAAGGAATCCAGATGTATGTGTGCGTGTGCTTTCATAGATTGAGGGCACACCTATATAATTCACTGGTGTGCGTGTTTTCTGCATTGCTATTAGAAGTAAACACAATAAATGCAGACTTAGACCAGTTCACAGAGCACACATCGACACAAAAACCTCCCGATTACAAAAACCCCTGTGGGTGCAAGGCTACTGGGTTAGCAAAGCGATTTAAAATTCATTATCCATCACTCAGCACTCAGCTGCCTCCAGGCCCGGCAGCGCCCGAGTCAAGCGCGCGTCCTTCAGCTCTCTTCAATTAAACAGCCTCCTAAAGTTCAGGCCCTGTTAATTGGTCTCAGAACTGCTCAGTGCCAGAACTGGAACATCTCTGCTGGCAGCGACTGCGCTGTAGGGTCTGAACGGGGTTGGGGCCGTACGGCACCATCCTGGCCCTGTGCTGTACCCACAACATCATTGCAGGTGATGGGGCTGGATGCTGGGAGCAGGGCAGGAGCAGAAGAGGGTAATGAATTTATCCCTTCACCCAGAGATGCCCTCAGAAAGCCTAAATTCAGCCTGCAGGCTCTCCACCAGCTTCGGTTGGGTTTTGGTGGTGCAAAGGTGCCAGGCAGCGGAGCGGCGGTGTCCCCATGGGTGTCCCCATCGCCGTGCTGAGGTAGAGCTGCCCGGCAGAAGAGCTGTTCCCTCAGTTTGGCAGCAAGATTTGAGAGCTGAACCACAGCATGACCCTGTTGCTATTGGATATGATCTCCATACAGATGATATGCAAACATATTTAAGATTTTTTCTTGTCTGTTTGCAGGAGCAATATCAATTTGCCAGGATGAGCGCAATTAACATAGCTCATTACTCTCCCACATGTAACTTATTTATGTCAAATGAACACCTCCTTCAAAGACACTATCAAGGGGGAAATAAGTTGAGCTATGTCTGTGTGTAAGACTGCTGCTGTGATATAACAGCACAGGTATTTTCTTTCCTCCTGTATAATGGGAAAACTCCCTTTTGCTAAGCAGAGAGAGAGCTTGCATGGAGGCTGAATAAAAAAGCCTTTGGCATTTTTTTCCCACAAATACAGGTTTGGGGACATCACTAC